>NW_006293313.1:2969793-2977253 GCF_000327345.1 Myotis davidii
GAGGTCATAGCTCTGGAAGCAGAGGAAGAGGAGGGTCTAAAGCCAGGAGAACTGGTTCAAATCATCTTAAAGAAAGAGGTGGGGCCCCAAGTCATTTCCCCGTCCGTGTAAGAAGATGGGCCCCGCTTCCACTCTGGCAGAAGACTGGAGGGTCTTCCTGGGGAGGGGATACAAGCAGATGCTTCTAGAAGCCGCAGGAAGGTGACGTGAAATAAGCATGATGGGGGCTGTTGGTTTTACTAAGGAAGAGGAGGGTCTAAAGCCAGGAGAACTGGTTCAAATCATCTTAAAGAAAGAGGTGGGGCCCCAAGTCATTTCCCCGTCCGTGTAAGAAGATGGGCCCCGCTTCCACTCTGGCAGAAGACTGGAGGGTCTTCCTGGGGAGGGGATACAAGCAGATGCTTCTAGAAGCCGCAGGAAGGTGACGTGAAATAAGCATGATGGGGGCTGTTGGTTTTACCCACCAGGAAGTTGTGGTGATTTTAGTTGGAACAGTTTTATTGGAGTGAGTGGTATTCGGAAGCCAGAGTACAGTGTACGTGGGGCCCAGGAAGCAGTCAGCTGAAGCCAATTAATTATTTTTAATATACATATATTTTTAATTTATTTTAGAGAAAGAAGAAGGGAGCGAGAGAGAAATATCCTTGGGAGAGAGTCATTGATGGGCTGGCTGCCTTGTGCAAGCCCCACACTGGGGATTGAGCTTGCAACCCAGGCCTGTGCTCCGACCAGGGATTGAACCGTGACCTCCCGATTCATGGGTTGATGCTCAACCACTGAGCCACACCGGCTGGTGAAACCAGGTATTTCTTAATGTCCACCTCTCCAACTCAAGGTGGACTCCATTCAGGCTCCAAGCCCATTTCCTGGGAGGGAACTGTGTTTTCACCCAGGAGACCACTTAGACACACAACATTGGGTTTCTGCAACGACTATGTGAGACCATTTTTAGGGATTCATGGGCCCTGGCCAATCCTATTATTGCATTCTCTGGTTAGTTATTTTTATGTTTTTTTAATGTGAAACATTCAGTGGGATGAAGTGCTGAGACTGGCTGGGAAAGTGGGTGTTGAATTACCCTGTCCTTCAAGCAATTTCTCAGCATGAATGGAGAACTTCCCACCTGGAAAAGTAAAAGCCTCTCTGTACAGTGAAAGGGTGGTGTCGGCTTGTCACTGGAACCTCTGGCACACAGCATTGCTGCGCCAAATACCTGTCATTCATTCATTCATTCACTCACATATTCACCACTGTCACAGGCATTAAGGAGACAGAAACGGGGAGCAGGGCCCTGGCTCAGTGAGCGTCATGGCAGGCACTGAGAGGTCCCCAGTTTGATTCCCTGTCAGGGCACATCCCTGGGTTGCAAGCTCAATCCCCAGTAGGGGGCGTGTAGGAGGCAGCAATTGATGTGATGTCTCTCCCTCTCCCTTTCCCTGTGAAAATCAATTTAAAATGTTTTAGAAAAATAAGGAGCAGATAAGGAATGTGTTCTCAAGAAGCTTCAAGAGAAGCAAAGGGGTGTTTGTGTGTCCAAACAGCACCAGCACCGGGTAAAAGGACGAAGGAAACTTCCTCCATGGAGTCTTCTCTCTGGATCAGCTGCGCATGGGGCACGCAGAGGAGGTGGGTCACTGCTTGGCCTTGGTATTGCCCTCCTGTGACCTGAGTGTGACCTCAGTCTTCCCAGGGCTGTTTGGGCTGCAAACGGTCAATCCATGGAGCTACTTCCGCCCACGCAAAGGGGGGCACGGGTGAGGAGGTGCCATCGGAGCTTGTGTTTGGAGTTCATTGCAGTCGCCCTTCCCTGTAAAGGGATTATGAATTGGGTGTTGGAGTAAAATGATACTTCTGAGCTGTTACGTACTCAACGGGGTGCATTAAAATTTCAACGCGGACTCTCAGCCCCTGTGATTGGAAGGCCCGGACCTGCTGTGGCAGAGCCAGATCGGTGCTATGAAATCCAGTCAGATTTACAGGAAGGCCCCACGTATCAGGGCGCAGAGCCCACCCACCCTCCACAGGCAGGAAGTCCTCTTGCTTCCAGGAGTTTCTCTCCCAAATATTTTTGGGCTCTTCCACCCAGATCGTCTGTGCATCTCAAACGTCCCCTCGGTCCCCTGGAGTTACCCTCGGGAGTGTATGTGGGGCCAGCAGTTCTCGCCGCTGTAATCAGAGCTGTGGCGGCAGCTCTACCGTCCCTGCCCTTGGCTGGGCACAGAAGTCGGCCAACGGGGGCTCCAGGCTCCGTGTGCGTCTCGATGGTCCCTGGGCCTCTGAGCGCCCCTCCCGCTGGGGTGGCTGGGGAATGCTGACGGGGGAGCCTGCTCGCTGTGACTTCACACAGACGCCAAGGAAAGAAAGAAAACTTGATTTTCCTCAAAGAAAGAAACTCAAGGCCCTCAGCCAGGCTTGTGCAAATGGACGCAGAGTGCCCCTCGTGCTCCCAGCTATGCCCCGGGTGGGAAGAGCAGAGACCGAGGAGACTTAACTCAGAGGAAAGAAAAACATCAGCTCATCTGTGGGGCACAGGTGTTAAAGGGGAAACACCCCTTCCCATGTGATTATCTTTTTTCACCTCCTGAGTTGGCCCCGGGAAATCGGATGCTCGCTTAGAGCTGCATCCCAATGGTGCCAAGAAAGGCACTGCCATGAATCTCCATTTGGATTTATATTCAGTGGGGACGGGGACTGGTTGGCGCTTTCCCTGCTGTATCCGGAATGTAGGATAGCGGCACTATAAGTATTTGTAGGTTTAATAAAACCCAGCCCCATAGAGAGTGCTTTGCTGGGCCTCACGGACAGAGGTTGAGCCTCGAGTCCCCAGCAGCCTGACCTTCTAGTTTGGTATATCGCTGCGCCTGAAGACAGTTTCCATCACATTCCTCCTAGTTCCCTCTGAAAATCCTTCAGCCCCAGATCTCTGCATCGTCCTGTTTAGCAGGAATTCACTCTGAATTATCTCCTTGCTGCAAACTTGCACGTTCAGAAAACGCATCGCTCTGTTTCTGGTGATACATTGTCTGGGTACCTGAAGCAGACTTTCTGCTAATAACAATAAAAAATGCAAGTGAAGGGATATTCTATAGAATCTCCTTAAAAGCATTGAAGAATGGGTAGATACAGCCGCAGGGGTTTATCAGCCCGGCATCAACGGGAAAGCAGGAAGCAAGAGGAGAAACACAGTTTTCACCCCAAGGGCTGTTGCTGAAGCCGATGAACCTGAACTTCCATTTTCATAGTATTTTAGGACAAGCTGTGTGTGTGTGTGAGAGAGAGAGAGAGAGAGAGAGAGAGATAGAGAGAGAGAGAGTGTGTGTGTGTGTGTGTGAGAGAGAGAGAGATAGAGAGAGAGAGTGTGTGTGTGTGTGTGTGTGTGTGTGTGTGTGAGAGAGAGAGAGAGAGAGAGAGAGAGAAACACTGACAGGTTGCCTCTGGTAGGGCATGTGCCCTGACCAGGAATTGAACCTAAAACCTTTAGGTGAACGGGACGGGACAACACTCCAACCAACTGAAGCACCTGGCCAGGGCGAGAATGAATTAAAAATATATATATTATTGAGTTCAGAGAGGAAGGGAGGGAGGGAGAGAGAGAGAGAGAGAGAGAGAGAGAGAGAGAGAGAGAGAGAGAGAGAGAGAGATATGGAAAAGTTCAGTGCCTGTTCCCAAATCCTGGAACTGCAGGGGTCACAGACCAGGTGTAAATATGATTCCAAACTAAACACGACTGCACCTTCCACACACACTGGACATTTCAAGACAAGTTGCCTAAATAGCAGCCAAAACAAAGGTAATAAAAAATCCAACCCAAAACCAAAACCCCAAATCCAAAAACAACTCTTCCTGGTAATGAAAATCTGAAGCTGACCTTTGTATGGAAGTAAAAGTCAAATTTCTGTGACCTGGGTGGTCCAAGCATGTCAAGTCCCCTGTCTTCCGCAGCCGCCACACAGGAACAGGCGGATCGATGAGCTTGTGGGCCAGGTACAGTCAAATCACAGACCCCACAGTGTCTGGCAGTGAATCTAAGGAAAGATGCATAAACCCCTCAGAAGAAAATGAGAAGCCTTTGCTGAGAGACATCACAGACCGTCTAATAGGTTGAGAGATACTTTGTGTTCACTGAAAAAGGACTCAAGATTGTGGGGAGGCCCATTCTTCCAAATTATTAGAGTCGACGCCATTCCAATAAAAATTCCATTTTACTTGGTAGAACTTGACAAGCTGATTTTAACATTTATTTCGAAGTGTAAAGAGTCAAGAATAGCCAAACTCTCTCAAGAGAGTTGAAGAAAAAGAACAGAGTCTTTGCCTATTGACATCAGGAGTTCTTTTAAAGCCACAGTAACTGAGATGATGTGGTATTGGGACTGGACGTGACTGGAAGGCCACGTGAGGAAGATGGTCTTGCAGTGAGGAAGGACGGACTTTTAATAAACGGTGCCGCGAAGAGTATTACTCCCATGGGAAAACTATAAACATGCCCTGCCTCACACCATAGTTGGAACCATAAAGAGCTGTCATTCTGTAGTTTAAAAACAGTCAGATGTAGGCAGCTACATATAATTCTACTGAGTTAAAAAAAATATCCAGGCAGTTAAAAACCTAAATGTAAAAAAAATAAAACCACAG
This sequence comes from Myotis davidii, assembly GCF_000327345.1. Lineage (NCBI taxonomy): Eukaryota > Metazoa > Chordata > Mammalia > Chiroptera > Vespertilionidae > Myotis > Myotis davidii. The sequence continues at coordinate 2,974,426 of NW_006293313.1, forward strand.
ATAACACAGGAGAGCTTTTTTAAGTCTGAGGATCAGAAAACGACCGACAGACACAAACCATCGAGGAAAGGTTGGGAAATTTGATTACATAGAAACCAGAAACTCTCTTCACCAAAGGCACCATCAAGAGAGCGGAGACCAGCAACAGAGCGCAGTGAGGTATTTTAACCCACAAAACTGATAACTACGTCTTGTCTAGAATATGTAAAAATCACCCCTAACGTCAATAAGAAAACGACAGGCAAACTAGTAGAAAAACCATTCAAGGAGTCGTACAGATCTTCCAAATATGACATCGTTTCTCATACAAAGTTTTAAAGCCACATCTTTTACCATTGCCCCCGACCTCAACAGACACGCCCTGGCGCGTTGGAAAGCTGTCAAGCTTAGCGTGTGACACACGTTTTTCAAAATTCTAATCTCCTTTGGAGAGCTCCAGCGTGATCACCCGCTACGAGCACTATCGATCGTTTTCCTCCGAGTGACGGGCTCGCTTGCTGGCTTTCGAGAAAACGTCTGCCACACACCGTGCAGAAGCCACAGCTGTCAGTCACTGTTCTTCCGGGAACAAATGGACAGAAGCCCGAGGTCAGCTGGAGACTCAGCCACAGTCCCTTCCCTCCGGGCGATGATTGTGCGCGAGTCCGCGTGCTCCCGGTGAGTCACAGCGAATCACGTCGACAGGCAAGCCCTCGTGGGCAAGATACACGAAAATTAATTTTCATGTTTCCGTCGAGTGAAACTGGCATTTTTATTATTTTTTTACTGCAAGTAAAAAATAGGACTTGTGAGTCCAGTTTGTTGCCATTGAGTTGACCTGGGCTCGGCGCCCACAACTTGACCATCAGTGCGAGTGTCCGTGCAACCAAGAAGCTAAATGCTACTTTGTAGTCTCATGAGAGAGCCTGGATTTTGTGGGTCCCCTGGAAAGGGCTCATGGACCCCTGGGGACCTGTGGGCCACAGCTTGGCCACTGCTGCCCTAGATGGGGGTTTCCCCAATGGCGACAGCAAGGCAGGCATCGACACATCTGGAATCCAGGTGTGATCTGTCTTTTTCCTCATAGGGTCTCTCGGGACATCTGGCTGGGTGGGTAACCGAGGACATGTTGATGGGGTACAGGAGGGGACTCCTTTGACATTACCCATTTGACTTCACGAAAGACATGAATTTGGGGATGAATGTGTTGATGTCAAAGATGAAAAGAGGTAATTTCAACGTTAATTCCGCTCCCCCCCCCCCCCCCCCCCCCCCCCCCCCCGAAATGGACGTTAATAGGTTATTTTTGAGACTGGATCAAAATTTTCCTGGGGTCTAAATGTTATGAACCTACTTACCATATTTTATTGGTTAAGTTTCTTTTAGTATCAAATAAAACACACACACACACACACACCACTGTCTTCAACAAAAAAGGAGAGGATTTCATCAAGTGCAGGTCAGGCTGGACTCAGCAACTTAATGGGCCAGAACCCAGTTTCTTTCCGTGTCTGTGCTTAGCCCCCTGTGGTGTCAGCTGCATCGTGAGCCCGGCCTTTTTCACGGAGAGAAAAGGGGTGCACATTCCGAGAGTTTTATCCACACGCCACGCAATTCAGGGGCAGTGGAGTGTCATGTCGGGGCCACCAAAAAATGTGGGCTCTCCTCTTCCGGGACGGAATTGGGACTTGTGCTCACCCAGAACCAATAGCCGTGGCTGGAATAGGACCGAACCGCTGTGCCCTGTACTGGGAGCAGGGTGATTTCCACCCCTCCCTCTCCCCCGCCCCCTCCCCGGAGACATTTTGGTTGTCATAACTGTGTGTGCGCGCACGCTCACACTGGCATCTGATGGACGAGCATGAGACGGCTCCGTTCTGCAGCATGGCTGGCTCTTGGAAGAGGAACAGGGGGTCCTGGGAATCCCACCCTGAGGGCCAGTCAGACAGGTGGGGGAGGCATTCTGGCTGCTTCTGCGGCTCCTGATTGGGAAGGAGACGCTGGTGAAAAAGATCCCGACGGGAAGCAGCGCATCCTTGGCACCAAGAGGTGAACCCAGGGTCCCCCCTGCTGGAAGCAGTGTGGCTCCACACACACCTGCGGGAAGGGCCCCCACGATTACTTGCAAGCCTGAACCAGACCTGTCCCCTCTGAGCCAGAGAAGCGAACCTGAGGGCTGTTGCTGCCCGTCACCCCGGACACTGATCCCCCTGACCCTGGGTGGCCTTCACAGCTAACTTAGCGCGGCACAGATCTGCAATGGTGACGGCAAGTCCTAAGCACAGAACTAGGCCTTCTGGCCCAACAGGTGGGGCTGGGACTACAGGAAAGAAAAATCAACGTGACTTTTCTCTGAAAAAGCTGGAGGAAATCATGGTGTTGCATCTCCCTCCCCTGTGCACTGCGCCCCCTTCCTGAATACCTGGCACCCCCTTTCCCCTCCCCCCCAAGTGCCAGAAGAGCTAGCTTGGGGGTGAGGGGGGTGGGAGTTGGGGGGGGGTGGGGATGGGAGGTTGGTGGTAGGCGCGCTTCTTGGCCACTTCCTGACTGCAGTGGTTTTCTTTCGTGGACAACTTTCCATTTTTCCTTTTGCTTCACCTCTATCCTTGTGGCAGTTAAAGTTCTCCTTGGCTCGGGGTCTGCTCCCCAACATCACGGGGCACGTAGGCATGTGACTTTGATGTCCACGTTCTCCTGGGAGCATGGACAGCGGCCCTGGCTCCCTTGTTCAGAATTTTGGGACAAAGCCTTCCCTTCCTCCTGTGCACCCCCTTGCCCCTCCCCCCCCAAGTGCCAGAAGAGCTAGCTTGGGGGTGAGTGGGGTGGGAGTTGGGGGGGGGTGGGGATGG
>NW_006293313.1:2977503-2981130 GCF_000327345.1 Myotis davidii
TCCCTTCCTCCTGTCCTCGGTTCCTAACTTACCCTCGTTTCTTTTCTTCGTGAGAAACCTCCAGGACAGAGGACATGGGAAGGTGTTTGGGGATCTAAAACTATCAGCCCCATTTATTACTGTCCACTGGGGGCAGAAGCGACCCTTGGTTGGGAATGTCGTTGGTTCCTGGGGAGCCCTGACCCTGTGAGTCAAGCGCTCGTTCTCTGTTCGCACCACCTTATAAATTCCAGGCCCACCTTGGAATCTAATCTCATGCCCGGAGTGAGCCCAACGAAATGAAACTGAGAACACAGATCGCTCTTCAAACATCGATACACGACATAAAGAGAAATTCAATAGGAAAGCTATAGCTGTAATCCACTTGGGGGGCTATTTTGTCTTTTGAACTGAAACGGACTGGATGGTGCATCTTAAAATGTGGCTTTAGCGGAGCCTGCATGGAAGCCATCATCCTCTGGTGATAGATCTTAGAACAGCAACTCTCAGCTCGGGGCCATGTTGCTCACTGCGGGCACGTTGCATTTGTCAGCGTCTGGGTATTTTGGTTGGTACAGCGTGCGGGGCGGGGTCCTGCTGGAATTTGGTGGGTAGAGGCCAGGGATGCTGCCGAGTCTTCTACGACGCACAGCACAGCTTCCTGCAACAAAGAATTATCTGACCGAGATGTCAGCAGTCCTGGTGTATTGCAGTCCTGCCCTCGGCAAGCATGCGCATTCCAAACGGGGCTAAAACAGCTCTTTTCTTTGGGAAAACTAAAGGGAGGGGTGTGTGTGAAAGCTAGGTTTCCAGGAATGTCCCTCAAAGTATTTACATGGCACGTGACGCGGTGGGGGGGGGGGGGTTAGGGCAGGAGGGCAGGTGGTTCCACGTTGCGCCTTGATTTCTCCGTCAGTCGGTGACTCTCGGTCACTAAGTCCGCGAGGTGCCGTTCATGGAGATCCAGGCTGTCACTGCTGACAGTTGTTCCAGTGTAGCTTTGGTTGTAAATACAAGTTTTAGTGATTACTCTGCGGGTTTTATTTACGGAAGAAAAGTCATAAAAATGTGAGCCTGGCCCACAAATCACGCCAGGTAATGCGTGCGCACAGACATAATTTACACCTTCCCTCCTAGTTCTGTTTGTCTTGGCTCTTTAAATTTCCTGCACAGCTAGCATATTGAATTTTCATAATTGCTACTGCATTTCTTGTAATTTATACTCATTTCCCAGAAACCTCTAAAGGGCTTATTGTTTGTCGCGAAGAGCAGGCCCAGGACTTTCACACACGAGATGAATGAGTGCTCAGTAGGGATCGTGGTCATAGCGATTCTTCTTTAAGGCCTTAAAGGGCAACAGCACCTAAAAATGCCAGGACATTTCTTTTCTGACGCCCTCATCCCCCTCCCAAGGAAGATTCTATGGTGCTTAAGCCTTTGAGAAGGTTCTGTTAGCGTTTTGGATTCAAGACTCCCCTTAATTGCCACTTTTCTCAGCGTTTGAAGTGTTTGAAATGTGTCTGAGTTAAAAAAACACTGTCAATATTGAAATGACAGCCCTCATCCTAATTAGCTGAATTCTGTCACTGGGTATCTCTTTCCAGTTCCTCGTGAACACGTACACAGAAACTCTCTTTTCTCTTAAAACCACTGAAGCGAGGGCCTTGACCCTCAGGTGTGCGGGACGTCCAGGCTAGGGAGTGGGGAGTTCTGTGCAAGCGGACGGAAATGGCACGAGGCAAACAGAGATGCAATCTCTTCAGGGGGGACCAGGCCCTTCACCCCTGCCCATCCAGAGGCAGCACCGGGTCCATAGCAGGTGCTCACTGAGCGTGGATGCTGCAAGAGGGAAGGGGACAGAGACGCGGTTGTGTGTGCACTTACACACGCACCCTCTTTTATTCCTTGAGAGCTGGGCAATGGGGTATATCGCACATGCCACACAAGAGGGAGTACAGGCCCCAGGGCCCTCACTCCTGTGAGCAGCCTTCCTGCCGGTGGCGGAGAGGTCCCTGCCCAGCCACGTGTCCCCCGGACGCTGGCGTCCCTGCGGGAGAGGACGCTGCGGCGTCAGGCCGGGCTCTTGGTAACAGCTCCGAGTGCTCGTGCGGCTCTCCTTTCTCTTGCTTAATGATCCCCTTTTAGTGTCACCGGTGGCGGTTCCTAGTTCCCAGCACACAGCGCTGGTTCAGTCTGTGTTCAGATCGTTGTAAATGCGCCCGGGGCCCTCAGTACGGGGCGAATGACACTCCAGCCACTCTAGGAGTAAATCCTAATCCCGACCTGCCTCTGCCTCTCCTTCCTCCCTGTAGCTCCTCCCCCAGGCGGCAGGCAGGGTGTGATGCTGGGACAGCCCTGAGGGCAGGAAGCGTGGCTGGTTTCAAAGGCCTCTCTTGTCTGAGGGTCCAGAGATTGGGGCTCTGGGAAATGAGCCCCCGGGGATGCTGGGCAGCGCTCTGCCCCGCTCGTGGGGCACCGCCAGGGAGCCTGTCACTGTGGCTGGGAGCCGGGATTTTCCCGTTTCCAGGGCTGAGAGGAGGCCTGCTGGTGCCTACAAAAGTCTGGGAGGAAGGAATCGCTTTCTGTGTTTTTTAAAATTATTTCCAAGTTTGGGATTCTGTCCCTTTACGAAGTCCTCTCTCCGTGTGACCAGGAGACATGGAGAAAGGCCTCTCCCTCTTGGCTGGGGGAGTCTCCATGTTCAGGCTGGCCCTGGCCGCCCGGGGGGGAGCTGTCATTAGAGCCCCTCAGGGTCCCCGGGGAGACGGCCTGGCCCTGCTCCCACAGGTAGGTCCCTCTGCCTCGGACTCCTAGTCACACTGTCCCCACTCACCTGTCCTGTGGATTATTCCCGTTGTCACCGGACCCAGCGGCTGGCCTGCCCAGGGAGTCTCCGCACACGCCCTCCCTCAGGGGCCCGGCCCGGCCCTGGCACCCAGGTGCCGCCGGTGACTGCCATCTCAGCATGTGGCCCCCGGGGCCTGTGGAGCTGACATAGGCAGGTGGCCCTATGCCCTCCTCTTGGGGCTGTTACCTGGCTGGGTCTTACCTGATGTGACCGGGAGGTTACAGTTGGTGTCACAACGTGCCCTGGGCCCATATTCAAGGGAGAAAAGGGGAAAATGGTTTCCCAGGTGACCCAAGTCCCAGAGGTGGGTGGACCCGGCCTGGGGACTGGAGCCAAGGGAGGCAGCCGGGCCTGTTGGGTGTTCTCCACCAGGGCCCATAGGTGGCACTAGAGCCTTGGAGATCTGGCTGCCACAGGGCCTCCAGGGTTGAGGGAGCCGGACCCTGAGGCAGTCCGCAGTGGCTGATGAAGGGCTCAAAACCCAGACAAGACAGTGTGGGTCATGCCGGGCACCAGCAGAGGTGCCACCCACCTGACCTTTCCTGAGGGTGAAAGCAAAAAACGGAGACGAGATGAAGAGTTCAAAGCGGGTGGGAGAGGGGAAGGAAGGGAGGGGAGGAGGGGAGGGTGCTGAGGAGGCGGCCCAGGGGATATGAGAGCAGAGGATTGGGAAGGTGGGGGGAACGGATGGGGGGCAGGGCACAGAGGAATGGGAACAGCTCCTGGAAGGGGGACCCAGGGAAGACGGTTGGCAGAGGTGATTGGCAGAGGTGGTTGGCAGAGTGGCGGGCAGACACGTA
>NW_006293313.1:2981154-3039792 GCF_000327345.1 Myotis davidii
TCTTTTATTAACGTATAGAAAATGTGTTTAAAAAAGGAACTATACAGAGGCTAAAAGCTACCAGGACTAAAAGCACTAGTTCACAATGGTTAACAAGCGGAGACCCCAGTCTCTGCGCCACGGCCGGGACAGGCTGGGCGTCGTCCCCGCTCCCTTCCTGCCCCTGCGCTTTCCTTCTGTTTCAGTTCGTTGCCGCTGAGCAGTGCGGTGTTTTCCTTCTTCCTCTGGTCTTTCCTTCTGTGAACGCTTCTCCAAGCGTGTGGTAGCTACAAAGTCAGTAAGTTGGTCTTTGTTATTTTTACCTGAAAAGGCTGTTAAAGGTTAAGATGGCAAACGCAAACTCGGAGGGATGAGGACCTGGTGATGTCTCAGAAAACCGTCCGGGTGGGATTCAGCTGGCCGAGCCCTGATCGCCCCCACCTCCCATGCTCACAGGGCTCTCTTAGGGCGCCTGGCAGTCCTCTGGGCCGGAGTGTATTTGAGGTTTGAGTAACTGGGGGTGGGGGTGGGGGGGGAGAGGGGGTGATTGACAGGAAGGAGGCTATGTGTGTTAACTCCCACAGGTTCTGAACCTTGAGCCTGTGGGACCATGATGTGGGTCTAGGCCTCAGAGGGGACCTGGGTGGGGTGGGGTGCGTAGGGAGCGCTTTCTGGGCTGACGTGATCGCATTGACCAGGGTGTCTGGTGCCTCTCACAAGGGACCATGATGTGCGGGGCTCTCTCTCTGGGAGCGCGACCTATTCCTGTGTCTAGAAGGTCATTCAGTTAAGAGGAGAGGGTTCACTTCTGGGGTTTGGGGCCAGCAGCTAAAAATACAAGTTACCAAGAATTGGTTTCCTTATCAAGTCCCTGAAGTGGCAGAGAGAGAGAGGAGGTTGTAGCTGATGGTCCTCGATCCTCCCTGACCCTTGGGGGGGGGGGGGGGGGGGGGGGGGGGGAGGCGGGTAGGGGAAGGGACAGGGAAACCAGTGAGCAAGTGAGTGAGTCTCCTGCCTGTGTGACCTCCGGCAAGTTACTTAACCTGTCTGTGCCTCCATTCTCTCATCTGGAAAATAGTGAAACCCAATCCAGGGTTCTGGGGAGGATTGAACAAAGTAACACATGTCCAGCCACTAATCCCCCGTCTGGAAAACAGCAGGTGTGCATGAATCCCTATTCTCTCAGCCTTCGTTTGGGGAGAGGAAGTGAAAAAGTTTATGCCAAATCTGATCACAGCTCTGTTACTAGCCAGCCCTGTGAACTGTGAGCCAGTCGCCTAACCTTTCTGGGCCTGGGGGTGAAATGAGAGAGGGGTCAGATATGCAGTCCCCTCCAGTGCTGAAGGGGACTGGGAGATGCCAACTTGAGTTCCATCCCCCTGATCTCATGGGACAATTTGTTTTCTCTTGCCTCAGACTTGCCAAAGCTGCGAGAGGGGGCCTTGGACCTCAGAGGCTGGGGCGCAACCTGAAGGTGGGAGTCTGCCCAGCGTTGGCCTGTTGGAGGCAGTGTTGAGCATGTTTGTGTTCAATGTCAGGATGTTCAGAAGCAGCCCAGGGTCTCTGAAACCACCGAAGGGCAGAAACCAATAGTTCTCATCCGTGCACCTGCCTCCTGGCCATGTCTCTGGACCCCAACCCTCTCTGTGGCCTAGGGGTTCCCGGCCCCCTGGGAGAGCCGCTGGGGAGACCGAAAGCGTTAAACGCTTCTGACCTGGAAACAGCATCAGCCCAGCCTCACAGCCGACAATGAGGAGCTGTTTCACTAGTTAGCAGAGGCGGCAGAGTTTTTCTGAGGAACAAGAGCTGTGCTATTTGGATGTCCTGCAAGTGCCCGATTAAGCTTGGAGAGGAGGGAGGATTTCCGGTTTGGAGAAAAGGCAACACTGTCCAAAGACTGAGAGGCTGGCCAAGGACATTTGGACAATGAAGTGCTGCAGGTGCAATGAAGTCATGCTTCAGGCAAAGGGTGACCTCGAAAAATTAATCAGAAAAGCTGGAGGTGACAGATCGGGCTTGTGACTGCTTGGGAAGGAACGTGCGGTCCAGGCAGGGTGGGTGGAGCAAGTCAGTTTCTGTGCAGCGACAGGCCCCTGGGACCTCCACCTTCTCAGGTGAAGTGGGGAGCAGACAGGGGTGCTGGGCGGGGGGCGGCGGCACAAAGAGCAGGGAACTAATGCTGGCCCTTCACGCCGGGTCTCTGCATTTTTACTGTGGGTCCATCTGGAGAAGGCTTGCTTTTAGTCTCTAACGATCCAGCAGCTTCTCTTTTTTTTGTTATTTGGTGGCCAGGCAGAGCTGGCAGCAGCTCCCGGAACCTGGAGCTGTGGGCACGAGGCAGACTTCCATCTTCAGGTTGCGCCCCAGCCTCTGAGGTCCAAGGCCCCTCTCGCAGCTTTGGCAAGCCTGAGGCAAGAGAAAACAAATTGTCCCATGAGATCAGGGGGATGGAACTCAAGCTGGCATCTCCCAGAGATTCCTTTAAGGGTTTTGAGAGCAGACAGTGAGATGCAAGACGAATGCGCCCTTTGGAGCAAAGAAATGGGAGTAAGGAACTGGACTGGATGGGAGTCTGCTGATCAGAAAAAAGCCACAGAGAAGCACATGTCCTGAGCCAGGGGCTCTGCCTTTCCTGAAATCCTGGGTGGTAAAAAAAAAAAAAAAAAAAAAAAAAAAAAATTCAAACCCCAGGTGTATTTGCAATTCCCAGCCACCAGCTAGTGGGTGTCAGCGCCCTCAGCTTTGTGCACCTGCTGTTCTCACAGGTTCCATTTCCCCCAGAGGAGGGGACAGAGAGGAACTCTAAGCCCTTTCTCACCGGTGCTTCGACAAGAGCTTTTTGAAAAGGTCCCTGAATGACCTTTTGTCCTTGAATCTACAGCTCTGTCCTGGGACTGGCCTGTAAAGTCTACTTGAGGTTGGGATTGTTTGGTTTGGCATTGAGCTCGTTGGCAACCTTGGTGCTCCAGGTCTGTCTTGGGAAGGCCAGTTCTCAGGATGCCAGGAGCAGGTATGAGGTCTCTCACGTCTTCAAGAGGAGAGGGGCCGTGAAGGGTCCGGGGCATTGAACTGTTTGTGGAAGTTTTCTCTGCATTTCTTTGCTGCCATTATTATTGTTATTATTTACAAATCTGTTCATCTGTTGGCCGGTTTTCCTTTGGTGTGGGTTCTCCTGGTAACCTGGAGGCACTTGCTGTCCTCACCCCCAGATGACTCACAGTGGGTTACAGGAGGGGCTGGGGTTGTGATCGCCCCCTGGTGGTGACACTTAGCAAGCTCCCTCCTCCAGTTAAATCTGGTCTAAAGACCAGCACGAGTTTCCCACAGATTTGTCTTCCCTATTCCCTCCTGCACCTTCCAGAAATAACCCTGGAGAACGTGAGTTTACTGAGCTGGAAATGATCTCTCTCTGATGGGGAAATGCGAACAGGAGGAACTGTCTGGATCGTGGGTCTAGGCAGTGAGTCTGTAGCCGTCATCCGTGGGTTGTGTGTGTGTGTGTGTGAGTGCGCGCGCGCGCATGCATCCTGGGTGTCTCCAGCTAAACTGCCCCTGGGCAGGGTGCACACTCCTTCCTGTCCCTGGAGGGACGCGCTGGTGTAGGCCGGGTGCTCTGTGGGTGCTGCTCAGGATCCACCCCCAGAAGAGCACCTGCTTGGGGAGCAGGATTAGCAGGAGTCAGGGAGGGAGGTAGCAGCTCTGAGTCAAGTTGACCATGGGCCTTAAAAACGATAAAAATTCGTGACAAAATGACTCTACTTAATAAAAGGAATCTATAAATCCTTGGACTGAAGGGTGGGTGAGCTAATCTTTGAAGTCCCTTCCTTGCTTTAGGATTCTTTCACATGGATCAGGACTGTGCTGCGAGACTATTTATAGAAGTGCTCCACAGGGTGCGGCGCTTCCAACAAAAGGCAGATTGGGGTTTCCGCAGCGTTTCCTGGCTGCAGCCCAAGTGGCGACATGAGGATTCAGAACGTTTCTCTGTGTCAGTCCCTTGGCGAGATGGGCAGTATCGGTGCCACCCAGGTCCCTGGGCTCTGCTTTCGCAGACAAAATGAGTGCAGCCCCTCTGGGGCATAATCCTTCCTGCAAAGTGTGTGTGTGTGTGTGTTTCACTGATGACTTCTCCCTCCATCCTAGCTTCCTTCCCTCCCTCCCTAAATAAAGCAGGGTTTCTGGTGCATTTTCATGGCTGGATTGTGCTCCCTCCCCAATGCCAATTTCTATGCAGATTTTCAGATGAGAGATGGGCATCACTGACTGTCAAAGCTGAAAGGGAAGTTAGAAGCCATCCTGGCCTAATCTTTCATGTAACAGGTGAGGGGATGGAGGCCCAGAGAGGTGCAGCGCCCTCCTGGATGTCACAGGGCCAGCAGAACGGCCTGTCGCTCAGCTCATTCAGCGTGCTCCCCGCTGTTCACTGGTGGCCCACTCCACGAAGTCTCATTTAACTTACAGGTTTCTAGAAAGGCTTGCTTGTGTTTCTCTGCTTCTCGTTTTTCTGAGGCCCACAGTGAACTGAGAAATGGAAATGCCACCTCCGTTTTTCGGTCCCGGGCATGTCAGTCACATCCACACCACAGCCGTGACAAGGCCTTGGCGGCCTGCTAAAGGCAAAGTGCCCACAGCAAGTGACCCCAGGTGTGGTCGTCAGCCCGAGGGATGGTCTCCTGATTATCAGAGCTTGGCTAGACTGCAGGTGGAACAGGTACCCGGATGCCCCAGTTGGACACTACAGAGAGTGGAACTGAGGCCTTGAGGAGAAGGATAGGACGGGGGAGGGCAGCTGGGGAAATAGCCTGGGTTTGGCCGGCGCCGTGGGGACGATGGCAGCTAATGTTTGATTTGGAGAAGCTGAAGGGTCCTGGCTTCTAGGGCCTCCAGCTCTCTCGGGCTTAAAAATCAAATCACAGACTAGCCAGTGGAGAGAGAACATCTCATCAGAGGGGAGGTGGCCCACAGCCCTCCCTGTTCACCTTGGATTTCTAGATGTCATTTCATTTTTCCTCTCAAAGGCAGAGAAATAAAAGAAGGTAGAGAAGCCTTCTCAGGAGCTCACCTCATTAAGGAGGCCATTCCTGTTTCTATGGGACCAAAAAAAGGGAAAGAAAAAAAACAAGAACAAAACCCTCAAACCCCACCTCTTCCAGGGAATACCAGTTAGGAGAATGTCTGGCTGGTCATATAACGTCTTCTCTGACTCTCATTAAGCCTCCCACACAAAGGAGAGCCTGGCTAAGGATAGCAATCAGTTTGCAACTCAGAAAAAACTGTTCATGACACAGAGGACCAGAAATAAAGACCTATGTTCCCCATGGGACCTCGAATCTCAGTGACAGGGGCCCTGAATTCTCCTCCTCCCTTTCCTCCAGGCTGGACCCCAAAGCACTAAAACTCGCCACTCTCTCCCTCTCCCCCTCCCACAGAGACCCACAGGGACACAGCCATGAGCAGCTCCGGGCCAGCCACGGGCACCGAGCACCTTGGGAACTATCGTCGGAAGCAGTGGCTGGGCTTGTGGGGTCACGGGGCCTCCGGGTAGGGGGCAGGCACAGGCTCCGTTGGGGCTGGAAGTAAGGTCACTACTCTTGAGAGGTCAGAGGGCCACTCGGCGGAAGGGTCAGAAGGTGAGAACCTCTGGCCTGTGAGAGAGGCTTGGGCTGGCGATGGCAAGGTCAAGCTGCCTCTTGGGGGCGTTGTTCGCAAACTCTCTCGTGGAGGCTTCTTCCGTGGAGGCAGTGACCAGGGACACACGCCGGGAAGGGGAGGGCGTCTCCGAGGGAGGGCAAGGGGCGAAGGCGCGTGCCCGTCACCATAGCAACCTGACTCCACCACTGGCCTTTGATTTGGTCTTTTAGGGAAACATCTCCCTTCTCCTCCTGGGTGGGAAAAGGGGCCGGTTAAGGTGGCTGGGGAGGATGGAGAATGGAGTAGGGTCAGGCCCGAGGGCAGCAGGAACCTTAGGCTAATTCTCAACCGACTCCTGCTACTCCCTGCTTCCTTTCAACACTCAGGACACGTTGCAATGCGCAGTGCTGTGATCCCCCACCCCTTGCTTGGTTTATAAAATACAAACAAATGACAGAAAGGTCAGGTGGCCGGTGGCCGCCCACGGCTCAGAAGTGCAAGGACCGCCGCTTCCTCCCCGCCAGGGGCCGGTGGTTGTAGGGGCGCGTCTTCATTTCCACAAAGGGGATGGAGAACTCGTGGCCTTTCCAGTGGTACCAGTTGATGCCCTGGGAAGGGGAAAGACAAGCGTGTCAGATCCCCCGAGATGAGGCCGAAGCACAGCCTCTCTCCAGGCTTTTCCCTGCAAACGTGCTGTGGCCGGGCCGCTCCCCGTGGCCGGCTCTGTGTTTGGCCTTCAGGGTTTGTGTGCTAAGTCCCCACAGCACAGACGCATTTGGAGGGTCACCGAGTGCCTGCTCACTCCTGGTGGGAGGCCAGGTGGTTTCCGCCGACGGGGACCAACCCTGGGTTTGCCGGGACCACGGGGTTCCCTGGCTGCTGGCTTTCAGGGCTAATGCTGGGCACGTCCCAGCGGGTCACCCGTCACCCTGCTCAGGCCATGGGCATGTGGTCTCTAACGGGGATAGGCGGGCCGATTAACACCGGTATTTCTCATTCTCTGTTCCTGGGACACTTCGTAGGCTGCTTCCTCTCCGTCCACTGCTTCTACCCTGTCCTGCCCGCCGCAGCGTCTGCATTACCTTCCTCTTCACGATACTCCTTCCGAGACCCCGAGTAAGACCCGCCTGTGCAATGAACACACAGGCCTAGGGACCCCTCAGCTCCAGCTCATCCCGGTGGCAGACTCCACCCACCTGGCTGTGCCTGGACTCCCCGTACTTCCCGTTGAGGTTGGTCCGGTGGCAGTTCTTATACCACCACGCCCCCTTGTACGACAGGGCGCAGTTGGTAACGGCGATGTCGTTGTCTCTGTCCGCAGTGGAGAAAGGGCGTCCCTGGTGGTAGCTGAGGGAGTCCCCTGGGGAAAAGGAACAAGCGGGAGGCCGTTCAGTTCGTCCCTCCTCCGTCAGGATTTTCTGGACGTTTGACCTGCTCCCAACCAACCGGCTTCCACTTACGGGACCTTCCACTGAGCCCCCCTTTTCCTTCCACCTGTGGGTCAGTCTGGCTGAACTGAACGTCCTCCCCTCCCCTGGGGCGGCTGCTTCCATGCTGCTCGCTCCAGCTCATCTCCTCCTTCCCTACCCTGCTCAGAACCCTGTCCATGCGGCACCCCCAACCTCTGTTTCCTCCAGGCCCGCATGGGACAGACGTGCACAACTCCCTCTGTTTCCGGGGGGACAGTGATGAGCCTGTTAACACGGGACAATCTGGTCACCGTGCAGCCTCCTTATCTGTGAATGATTCAGTCTGATACTGTGTTCACTGGAGTGCACTTCAGTGGCTATGCTATGCCCGAAGCGTGGTGATTGGACCTTCCGTGGGGTATTGGGCAGGGCTCATGGCCACGGGGAAGGGTCTGAAACTTGAAGCGTAACAAGTTTCAAGTTTCTTTGGAGTAACGTACTTGGCTGGAGAGAGAAATAATTGGACAGAGGCCGGAATTGGAAGGGCAACACCTCAATGGTCCTCTCAGTGCCAAGAGGCATAAAAATGCTGCTAGAATCATACACTGGCCCTTAGCCCTAAAATCCGAGTAAATGCTAGGGCCCATCACTCCCTGCACCAAACAATAGAACATTTGGCAAACACAGGCTTTATGGAGTAGACCCCAGGGGACAGACAGGCTGCGCCTCAGGACCGGCCCAGCATTCGGTTCTGATGAAACCATTAAGGCCACGTGTATTCTTCTGAGTGTAAATGTCGTCAGTGTCTGCACAGAAGACGTGGCGATGTACGTGGTTCTTGCGGACGGATGAGTGGAATGTGGACACCATTAGTGCCGTGGCTTGCTCCCCGATGGCTGTGATGGCGACTTCTGTGAAAAAAAGTGTGGGGTGGGTGGTGGGGGGGTGGGGAGCATCTCAGAATATGGGGGATCTGGTTAGTTTCCTCAGTTCATGGTGGTTTCCTCGTGTCACTGAGGGGAGGTTTCTGCCCAGACAGCACAGGGTTCTGCTCTCTGGATAGGAGCCCATACTGAATGATTGAGACAAGAAGAATCGTCCTTGGCCCTCCCACCGAACTTCGGTGTTTAAACCTTAAAAGCACGTTCCCGGCCTGAACTGCCTGATCCTGGCTGCTGTGCAGTAGGCAGGGATGCCTATGATCATGCTCCAGACGAGGAAACTGATTTCAGGCCTCCGGGAGGTGAGGGGCAGCTGGGCCGGGACCAGTGATTCGCAGCCCATGCCCAGCTCACCGGCCGGCAGGGAATCCCAGGGCAGCTCAGGCCTGGAGCGAGGGGCCCTGGTCTGCTGGGGGCCCAGGTACCTGCAGTGCCATTGTAGCCGCCTATGCGGAGCTTGTACAGGCTCCTGCTGTCCTCGACCGAGAACTTGTCATAGTGAGCGAAGGCGGCCTCCTGGCCGTCGCGCATGTCCACGCGCAGCTCGTAGCGGCCCTGGGACGTGATCCTGTGTATGTTGTCCAGCCCTGCGGAGACGAGCAGAGGATGCAGGAGCTGGGAAACGGGAAATGGGACCGTGGCCTCTAAAATACGTCCCGGGAGGAGGTGGGGTATCGGGGACTCCGACCCTCAGGCAGATGGTCTCTTGTCAGACAGACCCTCCCGGACTCTGACTCGACCTCTGCGAAGGGCCAGCCAGGTCTGCGGAGGAGTCCCAGCACCGGTCAGCTCCAGGCCTGACATCTGGTCTGACCTGGTGTCTGAGGAGCCCAGAGCCTCAGCATCCCGGCCCCGCCCCTGCGCCTCTCACTCCAACTGGGTGTGGCTGACAGTGGCAGGAGCACCACAGGGGCCTAAGGCTCTGGCATGCGTGATAGGAGCCAAGAGGTAGAAACAGTGGTCACAGGAGTCGAGGGCGGACCCTGGGCCCAGGATATCCCAACATCCTCCCACCTCCCAGCAGCCAGCGAGGGGTCAGTCTACCATTCATTCCACACCCCTCCTCTCCCAGCCTCCACATAACTCATAGCTGCCTCCCTCTTGGATAATTGCCTGAACGGGAGTCACTGCACCCAGAAGCTGCACTCTCCACCCCCACGCCACAGGGCGACCTCCATCAGTGCCTGATGTGGGGGTGGCCCTCTCACCCCAACCCTGAGGAGTTTATGCTCAAAGCTTCCCTAAGGATCAGACTGAAGCTAGTCCCCAACCAAGACCACACGTTCGCACTTCCCCCTGCTTTATCCTGCTCACCCTGCTCCCCCCTCCTGAGAGCACCCCCAGATATACCCCTGGACTAAGAATCCCTGTCTCAGGCTCTGCTGCTAGGAAACCCAACTTAGGACATAAACCAGGGGTCACAGTGTCACCCCAACCTGAGTCTTGCAGACATACAACGCATCCCCGGGCCAGGCCTCTGTTCAGGAGCCCTCACTGGCTCCCTGTTACCCACATCCTTAAGTCCAGACGTCGCGTCCCCACTTTATATACTACACGGCCTTCATTCACTTCATTCAACCCACCAGGCCTCCTTTCTCCTTCCCCTGTCCGCGCCTTTCCTCTGGCTTCTTCCCTGTCCCATTTGCCGCATCAGAAGGATCCCTGTCTTCCCTCTCCTCTGGTTCCCTTCCCTCCTGCACACCCCTCGCTGCCTCCCCGTGAGGCTGAAACAGTGGTCACAGGCTGCTAGGAGATGGGAGGGTGTCAGGACATGTTCCCTCTCCCCCCCTTCACTGCCCCCGCCTCCTACCACCGTGTCTCTGAGGATCTGTGGCCTCTTTGCCAGGAGCTCACAGGTTAGTATGGCGTTTCCCAGTGTGGGACGACATCTCTGATGAGGACAAATATCTGGGGCCTTAGGACTACATAACCTTGAACATATGGGAAGAGAGGTATTTCCAAATCCTATCCTTAATAGATTAAGGAGCAGCCTTAAGCCTGATTCTAACCTTAACTCGCAATCTCGGTTTGGTGCTAGTACTTCTGTGGTTTAACACCCAACAATTCTAATCTCACTGTTACTACCAGCAGCAGCCACAGGCCGGGAGCACTGGTTTAACGGTCATTTAATAACACTAGAGGCCTGGTGCACGACATTTGTGCACTGGAGGGGGGGTGTTCCCTTCAGCCTGGCCTGTGCTCTCTCACAGTCCAGGACCCCTCAGGGGATGTCCACCTGCCGGCTTAAAGTCAGACATCCCCTGAGGGGTCCTTAGCGCTGCTGGGGAGGTGGGAGAGGCTCCCGCCACAGCTGCTGCGCTCTCCAGCCATGAGCCCAGCTTCTGTGGGAGCGCACTGACCACCAGGGGGCAGCTCCTGTGTTGAGCATCTGCCCCCTGGTGGTCAGTGCATGTCACAGCGACCAGTTGTTCCACCGTTCGGTAGATTTGCATATTAGGATTTTATTATATAGGATGAGTGTTGTTTTCCTGGCATGGATTTCTGAGGCTCCCTTTAGGACTGCACATAACCAGCTTCCCACTTGGGCGATACTTCCAAGTTTCTTTCCCCAAACAATAGATTTATGAACTAAACAGCAATATAGAGAAAACACAAGTGCCGACAGCTCAGGTGTTTCACAGACGGGACAGAGGTTGTGGGGGCGGGCATGGGTTCGGGGCACGGGTTTGGGCACAGAGCCCTGCCTGCGGTGGGGGCACTGGCCTGGGGAACTGCTGTCTCCCAAGCAGTTTGCAAACTCGTCGAGGGCTAGTGTTTCCTAGTCATTGACTTCTCTCTCAGCATTTTATGTGACTTTCATCTCATAGATTTATTACCTACATCAGCAAACACAGGTCTGGTTTCCTAACAGACACTCTGTAATCTTACCACTGACTGACAGCGACGCTTTACCTGCTATCCCCAGGCACTGTAATAGGCAGTGGGGTTCAGAGATAAAGATGATGTGGTCCAAGCCCCACAAGTTTATGTAGTATAGTCAAGGGGATAAGGAAATGGACGCTGATTTGAGACGGGAAATTGGCCACCAATAAGGGAGGGGCCCATTCTCTCACAGGCAAAGGGTGAGACCAGTGGGTAGGATGGGCTCTCTGGTCTTTGAATGGACGTGGATGGATGCCACGGTGTGCAGGGAGGGACAGCTCCTTGCAGAGGAAGCATCATCAGTGATTCCGAGCGTTCGCAGTTGGTGGGGGTGGGGCTGTTTGGGGAGGAGAGAGGTGCTCAGGGTGGGCGCAGGCTCCAAGGCAGAGGAGAGAAGGGGCCAGGGGTCAGGGGCTTGGCTTTCACCTGGCGGCGAGGCGGAGTCGTGGAGATGGCTTACACAGGGGGTTGGCCGCTGGGCAGGTTTTGGGTGTGAGGAAGCTCATCCTAGTGGCCCTGTGGATGCTGAGTGGTCCTGGAGGCAGGGAGGCCAGTGAGGGGGAAAGCGAGTGAGGCCCAGATGAGATAGTGACGGAGGTGTCGGAGGCCACCAGTTCGGAACACGCTTATCTCCTCTCCCCGCCTCCCTGGACCAGTGGCTGAACATCGCACTGAGAGGGAGAGGCAGGTCATCAGGGTGTCCCGCCGTCTGCCTGGGCCAGGGGTGTGCTTCCCGCCTCACACCTGCTCAGTTCTCAATCTACACCTCCGCTCCTGCCAGAACCCGGGGACACTGCCGGCCACCTCTCTGCCACTCTCACTTCCCTCCCTCGCTGGCCCAGGCAGGGAGTAACATTCCCCCAGGGAACCCAGCTTGCCTGGCGCCTGCCTCGTTCTCTCTTGCCTGCAGGCTGGCTGGCTGCTCACCGCCCCGCCCCATGGCCCGCATGCCCCCTCGCACACCAGGCTGATCCCCGCTTTGTAGTTGCTTCCTGTCAAGACCCATCAGCATAAGAGACTATTAATGAGGATGGGAAGAGACGGGGCAGAGAGGAAAACGCCACAATGAGATAAAAACAGATCAATAGTGCAGCCAAACAGAGCCAGAGGAACTGAAAGCAATTCATGAGCTGTCAACTTCTCAACAGACGCGGGGGTGCTGATAACCCCGATGGGCCCAGGAGGAGTGCTGGACCCAGAGCCAGAGCAGCTCCCAGGGAAAGCAGAGCGGGCGTTACCCAGCCAAAACTCGTCCTCCAGGTTCCCGAAGCCAGCGCGGTACTCCGCCCACTTCCGGAAAAAGTCGGTCTGGCCATTCTGCCGCCTCTGGAACACCTGGGAAGAGAGGGGGGAGGAAGCTGGCCAGAGGAAAGTTGCTGGAAGCGAGTTTTCCATCTGCGAGGACGAGTGGGACAAGGGGCACCGCGGGCAGGGCTGGTGTTTGCACGGCCGCCCGTTCCCTGGAAGACGCGCAGCGCCTTCTCCAAGGGCAGAGGCTCCGATGGAGAGGCCGGCTGTGATGTTGACACTAATCTGCACCCAGCAATGTAGAAAGGGCTCGGACACAGCGAGCCCCCAAACGGGAGTGGGTGGCTCTCAGGTCCGTCCTTCGCACTAGGCCGTGCAGCAGCGAGCATTTCTCTCCGGAAGAAGAGGCCCAACTCCACAGCAGCGGTGACTGTCGCCATCCCATCGCAGGCAAGGGATGGCCTATCGTTCACTTTGCGAGCTGTGTAAGGGCTCATTTCATCTAACCTCCAATCCATCGGCCTCTGCTTCAGCGCCCAACTATGCTTTACGAAGGAGGCACAGATATGTCAGAAGAGAAAAGGAAATGTCTCCCAAGTGTAGCTATTATGAGCACAGCCCCCATTTCACTCCATTTAAATACTCCTTCCCATGCGCACCCACCCAGCTAGCGCCGGCTGCTGCGGGCCAGGCTGCTGCAGGCTGGGCTGCGGGAATGCGGGAACCCTCCCATCTGCAGTGGGGCTGCATCATGGGCAGGGACGTTAGTGAAGCCACCCTTCCCTTCTCTCTGTCCTGAACTATCAGATGTGGAGGAGGGTGGTCACAGGAAATGGTGTCTCTTTTCCTAATCATAGTGCTCCCTGAAGGCTGGGACAGCTCTGGAGACGAACCGGGGAGTCCAAGGAAGGATGGGGACACGGTGGCCTTGGTAACCGGAGGTGGCTGTCCATGCCCTGCCCTCCTCTGCTCCCTCATACGAAGCTGTCCGACAGAAAGGTCCTAATGAGCTCCCCACAGAGGCTCACCTCTGCTACTCCTCTGGCAGCCGCAGACCCCAGAGGGCAGGACCCGGGCCTGTCTGAGCCGCTGGTCCTGCCCCAGCACCCCTGCCTGCACTGCCATTGCAGAAGCAACCCCTCCCTGCGCCAGGCCACTGCAGCCTCCATCTGCTGTTCCTCTCTCGGCTGGGCCAAGCCTAGGACGGGGCTGCTGAGAAAGGGCCCCGAGGACAGTGAAGAGCCTCCAAGTGGGACAGGAGGGGGGTAACTGAAGGGACGGGCAGAGGCTGTGAGGTGTGGGTCCGTAGGCGCTGCGCCCGGTGGACGAGGACCCCGGGCTGTCTGCACGCGCGGGGAGCAGCGTGCGTACTTACAATCCAGCCACCCCCGTCCGTGGTCATGTCACAGTACACTTGAAGCTTCTGGCCGGGCTCTCCGTGGAGGAAGATGGTGTAGACCCCACTCAGAGTGTCGCCATTCATCAGGTGCTGGGCACAGTCTTGAGGGTGAGGGAACACCCGGCCCCCTGCACAGGAAAAGAGGCGACCTCCAGAAAGCATCCTTTCTCCCACTCTGCGTGAATCCCTTGATCAAATCGGAGAAGGGTTCAGAGGGTCCGTGGGACCTCATCAAGAGCCGTGGGACCTCCACTCTGGCCTCGCCCAGTGTGGGAACCCTGCCTCACCCTGCATCCTGCCTAACTGATGGAGCAATCAGACAGCAGACCAGAGAGCTGAGCTCACGGTCTGGCTCCTCCACTTACCTGTTGTTTAGCTTAAGCAAATGGCCTGACTTCCCTGGGTATCAGTTTTCTCATCAGTGAAATGGGGATAATAAAAATACCCCCCCTCCCCAAATGTGAAGATGTGAGTGGTTACTCAGGTGACGGTTATAGGTGCACAGGCCACCATGCATCCCTGGAGGGCCTCCTGTCACAGGATGAGAGGCATCTAAGCCAGCAGTCGCCAACCTTTCGGACCTCAGGGACCACTAATAGCCCGTGGACCACCGGTTGGCGACCGCTGATAGACAAAGCCTTCCGCCACCCTCACAGCAGACACTCAGGAGCTCTCAGACAAGCTCAGTGTTAGCAAGAAGACGGGCATCTATTCCTCGTGCAGAATCATCTCCCCATTGGACTCGACCCAGTGGCTGTGCTCTACAGTTTAGTGTAAGCTTACAGAGACGGCAGGGGGAATACACGGCCTCTCATCTTTCAGAAAGAGCAGCCCAATTTGTAGAACAATATCTAATTAGCTGAAAGAGAAGCTTAAATCATGTGTCTTGAAGAGCTTAGTTAGCTTCAGGGCACATTTTAGTGCTTAGCAGGCAAGCTGAGGAGAGACCAGTGGAGGGCTCTCTGGACTGCAGGAGCTGAGAGAGCACGTGAAAGACCAAGCTCGAGAGTGGGGGGCAGTGATGTGGGCCCGGGAAGTGTAAGGTGCAGTAGAGGTGATCCTGCAGCCTTGAACTGTGTAGCAGTCTTGAAAGTGCTGGGTAAGGACCTCATGGGCCAGTCACCACAGTGCCCCCTGGTGGCAGTGCCTGTGCACTGCACTGTCTCTCCCCAGGCCACTTGGAAAGACAGCTGGAGGGTCAGAGCAAGTGACAGCCTCATGCCACACAAGGAAGGAGACATACAGCCTCGTTGAAGGCCCAGGTCATCTGAGACAGCTGTCATGGACCATCAGGGAAGCATCCTGCGTTGGGGAGAGGTTGTTGGGGTTCCATAGACTTTACAGGAGGCCCCTGTGGAGATGAGTTAACCCCCAGCACAGGACTGCCCTTCGCTCGGCCACACCCCGGGCGAGGGTGGCTCCCTGTGCAGGCAGTTTGGAACAAAGGCACCCACCTACTTCAGGGAACGACAGCGGGTTTCTACAGAACCTGTGCTTTGCCGAGTGAGTGTTCACATTTACTTAGTTCTTGCAAGAAACTTGAGAGGAAGGCAGATCATTGTGAATCAAAAAACTTATTTTACAGAGGAGTCTGGTGCCCAGCGGGTTGGGAACCCACTCTTCCTCTGGTACATTCTCCTCTTCTCTGAGAGGCCAAGCAGTGGAATTGCCAGCTGGACTGTGTCCCCAAGGGGCCCAGTGGTCGGCTTTCTCTGCCTGGATCCATATAGCTGCCTGGATAGACGTAGAGTCTCTCTGTCTCTCTCCGCCGATTTCCTTTTCTCCATTTCCTCCCCTCTCTCTCTCCCATAGGTGTGTCTTGAGTGGGCAGGTCCCAAGATTTAGATGGAGGGTGGGGATGGGGAAGAGAGTCTATTTGTCCTTGAGTATAAGCCTTGGTTCCAGTTGTTACCATTAGGAGCGCTTTGGGGTGACTGGACTTCCGCCTAGCTAATAATGAAGACCACACAGATTACTGTTCCGCTGCGTTCATTGTGTGTGTGCTGTGATTCGCACACTCTCAGGGAACTGTCGGGACAGATTTCATGCATCGGGACACTCCCGATGTCCTACCATCTACTCTCAGCAGAAACATTTACCCTCACACAGATCATCCGGTAGTTTTTCTCAAGGCAGACATTTCAGGACCCAGAGCAGCACCGGAGGCTTCCTTCCCTTTGGTGCAATCGCTGGGCCCGCTGACAGAGAGGCTTTGTCTGTCTTGAAGGCACTGGCTGTGTTGATTGCCAAGTTAAGAGGAACATAATGCCAAGTGATCGGGGCACTGAAATGGCTCATAGTTAAGTGTTTCTAGACGTAATTGTGAGATCGATAGGACGAGCACTTACCGGAAGAATTGCTCAGAAATTGGTTTGTGTTGGGCATCGGAAGGCTGGCTGCCGAGTGGAGTGAGGTGAGCTACGTGATGCACAGAGCAATCAGACAGCTCCAGCAGCTGGGAGTAAAGGAAGAGACCTTTCCGGTCCCTGCCCTGTCCCTTCCGTGTAAGGGGTTCCTGGATACAGTCTCTAAAGTGGTCTGAGTTAGTGGCTTTGGAGAGTGTCTGTCCACTGCCTGTCCTTACAGCCGTAGCATCAGGACCAAAGCAAGATGTCGGCAATTCTCTCTGAGAGCAGATCCAGCAGAGCATGGTGTGTGGCTCTACAGCAGCGCAGGGACCGCCTCTGGCCACCGGAACTTACTAGTAGGTGTCTTTTCCCCAGAAGTGTGTTTGTGGTTGTCAGGCTTGTGGGAAGAGCTAAGTTAGCTGGTCAGCCCACACAGGCCGTCAAATCTACCACCTTAGCCACCTTGAGAGCATCTTCTAACTCATTTACCTGTTTATTCTTTTATGCATTTGTTCAAAAAAACATATAGGAAGTGTCTGTTGGGTTCTAAATAGCGGGCTAAGAAAGAGATGGAAATATAAAGAGAAAAATATATAGTCCCATCTTTCAGGTTGCTCACACTCTGGTGGGAGGAACATACAAACATAATCCCAAATTCTATGTGCTCTGGAAAGAGATAAACGCAGGGAGCCATCAAAACTCGGGAGTGAGCATGCCATGAAGCCGGGGGTGGGGTGGGGGGGAGGACTGGTGGGGGTAAGGTGAGCGGTGGGGCCTGGAACGGTGTAGGGATTGGCAGGTGCTAATCAGAAAGGGCTTCTTAGTTTAGGAACTGATGGATATAGAAGTAAGCCACAAATTGGTGAGGAAGGGTATTTCCGGCCAATGAAAGTGCATAGCCTATTTTGGGAAACTGCAGGGTCAGCCAGGAGACAGAGCAAGGGCGGGGTTGGATGGGTGAGGGAGAGCCTTGGGGAGGTAAGTGGGGACTGGATTTTGCCACTTAAAGAGTTGAACCTTCTCCAGAAGGCAACAGGCTGAAGAGTCCAGCAACTGACTTCAAGCTCAAGTTTTTAGAAAGCTTGTTCTCATTGTGAATGAGATGGGGGTGAGAATGAATGAGATGGGGGTGAGACTGGAGGTAAGACTCGTTTAGGAGGTAGTAGCGGGAATCCAAAAGGAGAGGTTGCAATAGACTTTGAGGAGGTGATGGGAACAGAGAATCAACTGAGTCATAGCCAGCTTGGATGTCTTCCTTATACACAGAGTCGCTGAGGAAGGTCCTCAAGCTTTGCAGACCACCCGTTTTCTACCCATCAGTCTTCTAAGTCTCCCCTTTGAAGACCAGCTAAAGGCACCCTAACAGTAGAGAAATGTTCTGACATAATCTGCCTTACTATTCCTGGGACTCAGTTATATCAGGAGACCCACTGCCATGACAGATTAGTTGATCATAGACTGGCAGCTGCCAGCCTGATGTCTGTGTCTCTTGCTTCAGGGTATTGCCACCTCCCTGGTCTCTTCCTGCCTTTCTGGCCCTACTTGCATCCATTTTCATATTGAACCAGAGTGACTTTTCCGTAGTATAATGTGATCTCTGTCTCTCACGTGCTAACAACCTCCCAATGGCTTCTCCGACGTGATGGCTTCTTGCAATTAGAATACAACCCCAGGGCCTCACCACGACCCACAGGACCTGCAGGCTCCGGCCCTGCCTGGTCCTCCTTTCCCTTTACCACTGGCTTTCTTTTAGGCTTCGGAACATGCCAAACTCATTCCTCCCACTGGGCGTAGACATTGCTCTTCCCTCAGCCCGAATTCTCCTCCTTGTCTGATTCACTCTCACCTTTCATGTCCTGGCTCAAATGGCCTGACATCCTAGCTAAGGCCAGGGGCTGGGGCTGAGGGAAGGAAGTGGCAGGTGACCATCAGGAAAGCCTTTCTAGTACAGGAGCCATCCTGGAAATTAGCTCTTCACATCGGTCCCTAGTCCATTACTCTGTTTGTTTTTTATGGTCTCACCACTACAGTGGGGCCTTGACTTACGAGTTTAATTCATTCTGAGACCAAGCTCGTTAAGGAGCTCATTAAGTCAAATTACTCTATCAACTCAATGCAAAAAATTGGCCGAGAGACAGCTGGTATCTCAAAAAACTCGTTAGTTGGGACACTCATAAGTCAAGGCTCCACTGTACTTGAAATTACCCCACTTCCTTCTTTTGTCTGTTCCCCACTGCCTCATGCCCTTGAAGTGTTTAGTATAGTGTATAACCCACTATGAAGGTTCATTCAATATTTGTTAAATGTAAGATACCATGTGGACCCTATTTTCCTTCCTATGATTATGAAAAGGGAAATGGACATTAGCTTTTCTGAGAACATTTGGGACAGCATGGCTAAAAATGGGCCAGATCAAATTTTGTATATAGTGACATTCAAGGCCCTATGGCAGGTGGCATTCCCGCTTGACCACATTCACTGCTCTCTGTAGTATAGACAACTCTTAAGTAAATTCAGGGACATGGACCAATTCCTTGAAAATCATCACCTACTGAGAGTCACCCAAGATGAAACAGACCACCTCAGTGGTACTACTAACTGATAACTCTGCGGATTTGCATGGCCCACCATCTGCTGTCCCAGAACCCAGGGTTGGCCAATCTTCACTAATTTTCACAACTTCCCAAATGGAAGCTTGTGTTAGAATAGACTCTCCGAGTTTCCCTAAAAAGCCCCAGATATCAGCTCAGCCTGGATGTGGGATCGTGCCTCCTAAAAAGGCACGGAGCAAAGGCAATAAAGAAAACTTCTCATTCCCCATCTCTGGGAACCTCCGCGAATGACTGTCTCCGCTTAACCTTCAGGTTAAGGCAGCCTATTTCATAGTGTTCACTGCCTGGGAGACCAGCTTCAGCGAGCGCCTTGTTTGCCGCTTATAGGATTAAAAGAGACAATGAGAGCTCCTCTCAGGAGATCACGTCGCCCAGTCTCTGTTGCTCTGCGGGAGTCTTTGTTTTCTCATTTATATTCGTGTCTCCAAAAGACAAGTAGACCTTGGATGAAATTTCAGGCGACAGTAAATTATAAATAATAGATCCATATTTTTCTCTTCTGTTCTACTTCTATTAAATTCTCCTTGGAGTTTTGTGCAAACACCGGGGACAAGAGGACAGGAAGCTATTAATGTGATTGTTAGAATGAGGTAGGCTTATGTTCTAAGGCAGGCATGTGAACAGGGAAGACATCTTGGTCAAAGGAGGCTTTGCAGAAGCCAATCTTTTCTCTTTCTTTTATTTAAATTTTATATTTTTAACACCTCAACTCTTTTCCAACCCATTAAGGAGTCATCTGTTTGAAATGAGTCTCTTTTCTTGGCCCACCCAGGACAAGATGTGAATTTGTCAGTGGATGGAGGCCACTTAGGGACCTAAGTTTAAGCTCTTTCGTTCCATAAGACAAGGCATAAAAAGTGCTTAGAATGATCGGGTGAGACCAGCGTCCTAAGAATAGGGTGATGCTAGGTGGAAAGCTCAGGTACTGTCAATGAAGTCAAAATGGATGCTGGTCGCTAGACTGAAATTAGCCTCTGAATCCATCAGCCCTGGTTGCCACCATAGAGGAAGCTCTGGAGTTCCTCAGCAGGAGCAATTCATGGGCCTCAGACTGGCAGCGCTCCAGTCTTCCCAGTAAGCACAATGCCCTGCTCTTTGCTTCTCCTCCTCCTCTTCCTCCCTCCTCCTCATCCTCCCTTTTTCTCCCCCTTCGTTTGAAATAGGAGCCCACATATGGAGCCTATGGGGTACACCATGTGGCCTCTGGTGTGTGGGGGTGTAAGTGAGGGTTCTGATGGGGTGGTGTGGCAAGGCAGTGAGGACGCATTAATACTGACATTCAATTGACCGTGCAGGTTTACTGAAATTTATTCAGGGAACTTTGCATTTGTTTATGTTTCTGTCATCTGTGTCCTTTTTATGGGAAAGAAATTCTTAATTCAGTGAAAAGTTCCACTCCAGGGCCTTTGGGTGGTAGCTTGGAAAAGAGGAGCTTGGAGGACCCTTTAACCTGTCAATGAGCAGGGAAGGGCTTGAACAAGAGGAGGTAGCACCTTGGTTCTGAGACAGAACTGCCCTGAAGAGGCAGGAGGGAGAGTATAGTTGACTTCAGCCGCACAAAAGAGATGAGGTATCCTCTAGTTTCTAGTTGGGGAGGACACATTTTGGATTCATGTCTTGGTTGTGAAAACAAGGTTTATTTTTATTTTCTAATCAAAAGTTTTTCTGATTAATGTGCTCATTGTAGGCACATTGTAAGATTGAAAAGTATAAAAAAGAAGGAAAAAGAGGACTCATTCACAACTCACTATCCTAAAGAGCCACTGGTGACAGTTGGTGTGTTGGATCTAGTGTCCTGCTTTGTCGTTTAGAGCAAGTCTGGTGGGGGAGGCCCCTGGGAGGATGGAGGACTTTCCATCACTTCTCTGGGGTTAGGGATTGGGCTCTGGGGCCTGGGCAGGAATCCGTTGCCCTGGTGCTCTGAGATGGCAGGCAGACATGCATCTAGGGATAAGGGGCAGGTCCACACTTGCCCCACACAGGGGCACAGCCACACCCCAGAATGTGGGGCAGGGAGAGAATTCAAAGTCCAGACCGGGTGGTCCCATGTTACAGACAGTAGAGAGAGGCACCATGGGAAGTGACAGAAAGGATTGGTACAGCACAGACCCCAGAGCCAGAACAACTGGGGTCAAATCCCAGCTGTCCTACTGAAGAGCTGTGGGCTCTTGGGGGTGTTACCTCCCCTCTCTGTGGCCCCATTTCCTCATCTGCCGACAGGGGTAATAGAACACACCTCACAGGCTATCCTGAGGATGACATTAGATCACACATGCAATGCAGTTAGAACAGTGCCTGTCACAGCCCTCAGAGGTTCGATATTAGTTCCCCTTGCACACACTAGGACACTCCTATTCTTTAAGGACATTTTCAAGTATCATCTGCTGATGCTTGGATGGAGAAGGCAGGAGGACCAGCTGAATTTAGAAGGAGACCTTGGTTCAAGTTCAGAACCAGCTGCTTACTAGCAGGGAAGTCATCTGATGTCCATGCACCTGTGAAACGGGGCCGAGAAGGCCCTCCTCCCCGGTTGTTGTAAGGACTATATTGTGACCTTAAGAATGCAAAGTGCTTTGTGTGTGAAGAACCACAGGTTAATAGTGAGGGTTCACTACTCCTTCCTTTATGGGTGGATCTCTGATTACAGGCGGCAGGGGAAGGGGGAAGAACAAACTCTGTTGGAAAAACACTGATGGAAAATCTGAACAGGAACCCGATGTCTTTACTCGGTGCGTTTAGTTGGTCCAGGTGGACCAGGGAGATGCACTGTGGTCGCTCTGGTTGTGTTGGTCGTGAGAGGTTTCCTGGCAGGAATCAGGGGAAGGCAGGAGTGGAGGAGGCAACTGAGTTCCTTTGATGGCCTCCTCCTTGGCCCAGTCTCCTTGGCAGAGGCTCCTGCAGAGGGGCTGAGTCACACAGGGGAGGAGGAGGCAGGAAAGTGGCAGCCAATCACTCACCTGTGGTGAAGGCGGTGGAGGTGAGGCTGCTCCTCTCGGCATCCTGGGCCGCCTGCAGGAGCACTGTGTAGTCTGTGCTCTCAGACAGGCCCTCCAACCGGATCCACGTGTCCTCTGCATCCACGATCAGCTCCTGTGGAATGAGCCGGAGGAAGGGTGATGGGAGGGAGGAACTGGCTCGCAACGAGGGGTGTGGGGAAGGGAAGTCCAGATCCCATGGCCAGCTAGGTCAGTATTGCAGCGGCCATTGCATTGTCATCCTCTCCACCCCATAATAAGCAAAAAACAGAGTCAATAAGCAGAGAGGGCAGCTCCTGCCTCCCAGGGGCACGCTGGGGTAAATTTCGGCACCTGGATGGTTGAATCGGTGCTTTTCGGATTGTACTGGGCTTCCTCTTGGACTGAGGAAGCAGAACCCTAGGACTCCCTGCTCCACATGCAACAGACAAGCGCTGCTCAATCTGTTCCACATGTTCAAGCTTCCTGATAGGATTTTACTCTAAAAAAGCCCTCCACTGCTAACCAAGTATGACAGCCTGCTCTTTAGATGGATTGTTTCAACCGATGACATAAAGCAGAGATTTGTCATCTCTTTGCAGTAGGCTGTGCACATGTGGCCTTTCTAGTGCTGATCAGGAGGCATAAGAGGCTGCTGAGTTTGGCATCCAGCTCATGTGTGCTCGGCCCTGCTAGTGAAAGGCCCTTCCAGTTCCACGTACTGATAGCAGCTTGGAAGTTTCCAGCGCACTTTGCTTCATCATGTTGGAGGCACTGGCACAGCCGAGTGCAGCCGCAGAGGCAGACACCCCCATTGTCTAGGGAAGAAGCCGGCACTCAGAGAGGGTTAGTGTTTGCCTTTGTACAGAGCCAGGATTAGCGCCCAGATCTCTGACTTGCAGACTGGGGTTCCTTCCTCAGCAGCAGGCTGTGTGTCCATCAGGGAAAACCCAGTTTGCTCCTGTGGATTGCCTGATAGAAATGGTCCTCCCCCCCCTCAGTCGACGCTCACCTTGCGGCTTCCGTCAGTGGATTTGTAGGTCAGGACGTACTTCTCGACCTCAGCTCTGGGAGGCTGCCAGGAGATCAGGGCACTCTGTCTGGTGACCTCACTGGCAGTCAGGTTTGCAGGAGGGTCCAGTACTGCAAAGAGGAGAAAATGCCGGGAGCGCCTGCCCATTAGATTCCAGGCACATGTATCTGTTTGCTCACCTGTGTGGTCTCTGGGCTGCTCACATGCTGACCTCAGTTCTTGCTTGGACAGGAGCAGGAAGGGCCCCCCAGTCACAAGGTGATCCTTTAGGGTCATAAGCATTCTGACAGCTATTCCCCACTCCCCTCACCTGGTCCTCTGGTCCTGGGGGAACATCTTCCAATCTGACGCTCTGTCTGAATTCATGGCCTTGCTGCACCTGCATGTCTGTGGTTTACTCTTGAACTTATAACACTCTCACATCTACAGCTTTGTCTACTGTTCCCCTGGCCACGACTATATTCCGCAACTCTCTCCCCAACATCAAGCCCTTTAATGTCCCGCAGACTCTCTGGCCAGATGCATTTCCAGGACTGGCCCCTCTTGGCCTGGTTCTACTGCTGTCACCAGACCCAAGTCAAGGCAGAAAGTAGACGTGTGTCTGCTGACTCCACTGACTTTCATTGGCGTTTGGGCTGCACTCAACTAAAGTAAGGACAGCTCATTGCTGCTCTAGGAGCTGTAGACTAATCCAGCCCACCACACGGAGACACAGCATCCTCAGCACCCACAGGAGTCTACGGGCGCCGGCCATGTGGCTGACCATGCACTCACGTGTGGAGAAGTTGGTGCTGATGGTGCCACTGGTGAGAGGCCCGCTGGTGGCATGCATGCTGATAGTGTAGTGGGTGCGAGGGAGCAGGTCAGTGAGCAGGAACTCCTCACTGTCTCCATCAACCAGGATGGTCTCTCCAGCAACTGAAACCAGATGGACATGGACAGGGATTGAATAAAGAAAGACTTTCCAAGTCCAAAGGCATTTCGCCAGAATTCCATATTGGTTAGTTTTTTGGGGAAAAAACATCATTCAGAGGTTATTTAGTTTGACATTTTATTCCATATAAGCATCCCCTCTTATGTTGTTTTACATCTTAATTGAGAAAAATATTCCTTATTTGGAAGCTGAACTGTCTTTTTTTGTAACTGATACTCAGGACTCGAGCTACAAAGAATAAGCCGAACTCTTCGTCTACATGACCACTTCTTCCCCGCTCTCATTACCTGAATGAGAATTCTAAAACTGCCACAGTGCTGGCTTCCTTTCTCTAGACAGGTAACAGTTTACCAGTGTCCCTGCTAAAAAGCAAGACTCGGGAGAGAACTGAGAACAACGATTGAGCTGTACTAACCAATGAAACAAATAGGATCAATGTTAGCTTTTATTTGTGCCAAGTCTGTGAATCCATTAGGTTTGAGACAGTCTCGTAAGGTTGTCACAAGCAAAGAGTATTACTAATCAAAGACCTTATTCATAAGTGCCTCCAACCCAACTGTGGGTAGTGGATTTTGTGCATTGATTTCTATCGCCTTTTGCCTTGTTGCTTGAGTTTTGGACCCCTGTTTCAGTCATTAAAATATATTTGAGTTTGGATTCTACCCATCACAGTTTTGTTTTATATGCAAATTTGGTAAGCATGCCTTCTCTGTATCCATTCAAGCTGTTGATAAAACTGTTCATTAGACCAGGGCCAGGCCCCCTCCTGTGCCTTTAGAATACTCCTGAGTCATTCAGCATCGAACCAAGTTCAGTAGGCACTTCTTCACACTAGGTAAGTGGGACCTGAGGTGGCAAGTTTCCCGTGGTCTAAAGACATGGGAACAAGTCAAAATCTAAACGAACTCTTGGGAAGAGCATACAAATGCAACACCTGCCATCGGTCAGTGCCCCAGCCACACAAACTGGCAGCTCAAACTCTCTGTGGTCTCTCCTATCTCTGCAAATGCACAGGCTGCTCTTGTTCTTGAGTTCCCTCTTTCCTCCTATTCTCTTTCTTTATCTAAGATCTGCCTCCTTTCTCCCCCTCAACACTGGGATCCCAGTCAGTGGCCATGGATGTGGCCCAAGGTGTTTTGTGCTTGCCTATGTTGTGACACTGCTCACCTGTCTGCACCATCACTAGGTGTGAGTTCTGTGAATCTGTGTGTTTTATCTCTGAATCCTTATAGCCTAGTAGGGGGATGGCACATGGAATAGCATCAAAAGGATTTGTTGAATGAAAGAATGCTAGCTATTACGATGGAGTTGTGTACTTTAGTACCTGTGAGTCAGTGCACCTGACTCTCTTAGGGGAATAATGGCAGCTCTGACAAAGGGATGGTGGTGAAGGATGGGTTTACTGGGCAGACAAGTGGGGAGAGAATTTCCTGGTGGAGGAAGCAGTGTGTACAAATGCGTGGTGGCTTGAGAAGGCATGGTGAGAGGTAAGAAATGCAGGATCGTGAAGGGCAAGGAGGCATGGGAGGACCGAAATGGACTGTGAGTGTGTGCAGAGGGGTTAGGATGTAGCCACAGGAAAGGTGTTCATTCTCTGAGGAGGGGCATTCAATCAGCTACAGTTCTCTGCAACTCCGTATATGACCCATTGTGTATTGTCCATCTAAGTGATAAGTGGGTTTTTCTAATGCCTTGCTGAAGGTGCTAGAAGATTTTCCAATAAAAAAACAAGGACGTAAAGTAGTTTTGGAAAAACTTATTCCTAGGGAACCTGTGCTGGTATGGAAGTTATCATTAATTCTTTTTTCCTTTTGTATAATAATCTATTTTGGTTTCTACTTTCCCAAGTTTTGATAATCAGTGTATTAGTATTTCTTTGTAGCTTACAGACTTGGCTTTATAATAATTTTCTTAAAATTTATTTCTTTTTAATTGCATTTATTGGAGTGACATTGGTTAATAAAATAATATAGGTTTCAAGTGTACAACTCTGTAACATTGTATATTGCATTGTGCATTCACCACCCAAAGTCAAGTCTTCTGTGACCATTTCTCTCTCCTTTACCCTCTTTTTCCTCTCCCCACACCCCTTTCTATCTGGCAGTCATCATACTGTTGTCAGTGTCTTTTTTTAAAATTTCTCTTAATTTTGAAAATTAAGACATCTGCCTGACTTCTGTCTTCTGATATCTTTGTCCTCTGGATTCCTGAAGATAACCCACCACAATTCTGTGATCACATATGTACGTAAGTAATACGGGCAGGGAAATAATTTCTGTAGGCCTAGAGACCTGGACTACTCAACACTATTTTGGTTTGGGCTTCACTATTCAAATAGCATAAGGTGAACAAGCATGGTGAAGAAGACACTGAAACTCCCATTTGGGGCTGCATGTGGATAGAGAAGACCAAAGCAACAGGAGAGTTTATTAGTTCTTGGTCCTTTGTCCCTGTTATGTATTATCTGCTCTGAGCATGGTCCTATAACTAGTGTTTTTCTTGCTCTTTAAATATCTAGAAAAGTCTGCTTGCTTGCTCATAGCATTTTGGGGTAAGTCTTAGCTAAATTCTTAGTTTATCTTCCTAATGCGATTTCTCCAGTTTTGTATTTGCCCCTGGTTATGTGCCCTTCTTGCGCCTTTCAGATCCCGCTCTCTCAATTCCCATAGTTGATAGAGTTTGGGGACATCTTGAGGGCAGGAAATCTCTAATTTGTCCCTCCGATGGACAATATGCCTTTTTTTTTTTAACTTTCATACTACATTCTGCCCCAATCCCCGCCATGCCCACCTGTCTGAGGTGCAGACCTGCAGACACCCACCTGAGAAGCGTGTGAGGACAATGACGTAGCTCTCCACTTCGCCCACAGGCGCCTTCCACTGCAGCAGGGCTCCCGTGGGAGTGATGTTGGTAGCAATCAGATCCACAGGGTTGTCCATGGCTGCAACAGAATAGAACAGCAGGGAAAGTAGGAGCAGCTACAGGCTGGTCCTATGAATGGTCCCATGTAGTTCCACCCACAGGGTCTCCCATACTGTCACCCACAATGCACCTCTGCTGCTGTGCCTTACAAAACAGTGAAGTGAGTGGAGACCATGCTCCTTTCTCCGCTCCTGGTTCGTTACATCAGCCCCTTCTTCTTCTCCCCAGATCTTCCTCTGAATTAACTGACTTATGTGCAGAGTGCTTGTCAGGTTCTGTGGGGGGTCCCAAGGTATGGCCGTGTGTGTCTTAGGCGTTTCAAGCTAGATGGCAAAACTGAGAACGTATAGACGTTGTTCTAACTCTTTAGTGAAGAGGAGACTATGCTTCCAGGCTATTTGCACTTTCATAGATGTAAGGGCTTGGCTTGTGATGTGATCTCTGTTGAATGTGGTGGGAGCTCCAAGGAGGCAGAGTAGCTCCAGCTCCTAAAACTTAGTCGAGTCTCAATAAACACTTGTGCAATGACTGAATGGGAGTGAGGTTACCTCTGAAGTCCTATCCCACTATGTATTCTTGCTTTTCTACTCACAAAGGCTCACTCTGTACTCGGTCCCGCTATCCTTTTTGTGAATAAGACAAGGAGATTCTTCCAAGAATGCCTGTTGGGGACCGACAGCAGGTCTGCTGTTATAGGACCACATTCCTATTCTAATTTGTGCATACTCTACGTCTCCCTTCCCCAAACTTGGGATTATTTTAGAAATGGATGCTATTACAATAGTTTAGGTATCAGCTCAAACTTAATGTCATGTAATTTACTTTTTTAAATTATTTTATTGCTTAAAGTATTACATATATCTCCTTTTATTTTCCCCGCCTTTGACAAGTAATTTACTTTTGAGGGCCACGATGTACTGCTCATCTGGTCCTGTTTTCTAATCAAAGGTTTTTAATGCTTGCCTATGTCCCTCATTTCAAAGCAACAGCAAGATTTTTTTTTTTTTTTATAATTTTAACATCTGAATTGTATCCCTAATCTGGGCCTTCAGTGACTTCTTCAAATGGAACTTTATGTGAATAAAAGAAAAGTCTTATGACACTGATCAGTTTGATCTCTCTGAGCTGAAGCCTGAGACCCTGAAGGAATACTCATTTCCAAAACTTGTAAAATCATAGACCTTGTGTTAAAACAACAAATGACAACAAAGTAAGACATTTCTGTGAGCAATCTGGGTATTGGAAGTTTGCAAAATAGTGCTGCCTGAACTTGAAGGAGGGTGGTTTGGGGTAAGAAATGCTGAGGAATGAGTTTTTTGACTTAAGTTTCTGCTCTCTTTTACATTGGGGGTTGGAGACTCTTAAAATCTATTTAGTTGTCCTAGTGAGAAGGAGCCTACTTTATCATGAATTTTAAGACTTTCAGGAAGGTGTGAAGGGGGCTTCTATTGACCCACTGGGTATCACTTCAGGTCAATATTTCTTGATATTTTATTGGTCACAGATAATTTAGTGGAAGGGGTAAGACTGAACCCAAAACATGGCTGGGTTTTCTACAGTCACAGGTCTGGAAGGAGACCAGGGGGATTAGGGTATTCTGGGATGTCTTTAGAAGAATGATTTTGAGTTTCTGAAGGGATGTTTCTTTGGCCATGGCCTTAGAGGTGTTGTTTCTGTACTTGTTCAAGTATCTATAGAAGCAGTGAGGAACTCCAAGTTACATTCCTTCGCTCAGAAAATACTGTTCTCTGAGGGAAATCCAGGTGTTCCCCTAAGGAGGCTTTCCCATGGACTGGGGGGACGAAAGCTTAACTGGGGGGTGGGGGGGTCAGGTTATCAGGGCTTAGGGACAGAAAGCTTTGGCTGTCCCCACTGGTGACTTCTACAGCAAGTCTGTCGTATCTTCAAGGTGGGCTGGCTAAGGGGCAGAGGAGGTCACCACCTTCTTCCTCCATCCCTGGAGCAGCTCCTTGGTGGTTGTGGCCATATTTGATGAGGGGTTCCATGACCCCAAGGGTTGTTACTGGAATAACAAACCCCTTCCTTCTCTGAGGTGCAATTTTCTTGAGCTGTTTAAAAAATTAGATGACATGATTCAGATGTCTGTTCTGAAATTCACTTCCACTGTGGCTCTTTGAAAGGCCACTTTTCAAATAGGAAGTTCCTGATCTAGACCTGCATGACCCCTAGGGGGGCAGGAGGGAGAGAGGACTCTCAGGGAAGAGAGAAGTTGCAAATTGCTTTGCGTGACGCAGAAGTCAGAGGGGCGCCCAGGAATGGAACCTCTGGATCAGCCAGAACACCTTCACGCTTTGCCTCTTCTGTTTGCTGCAGGTTCTCAGTCAGGTTCTGACTTGGCCCACGCCAGGGAGACAGGCCTACCTGTGTGCATGAGAGTGCAGACCCGCTCACTCTCCTCCCTGCCCCGCACGCTGTTAAGGCTGATTTCGTATTCGGTAGCTGGGTACAACTTGGTGATGGTGAATTCTGTCACAGTGTTGGGCACCACTGAGCTGTCCAGCCGCCCCACTAAGGAAGAGCAGAGTCACAATAAACTCTCAGCAGAATCACTCATCAACACAGTTCACGGTACAGTCTACATAGGAGCTCCCAGCAGCACTTGGTCAGGAAGCACTGATGGTAAAAGGCTCAGCACTCAGTGGGAGAGAAGGTTCATGGACTGGGAATGTTGGAGTTTAGAGACCCTGCATGCTGGCTCCAACCGCCCCCCCTCACTCCCCCATTTTATAGGTTCCCCGGAGCAGAGGAAAAAGAACTATTTATTAGGTGGTTTTCTAGCACGCTGGTCTTTATAAAGGCAGTACAGAGGGACTGGCCAAAAAGGATGGGTCCTGCAGACCTGGAACACGACCCCATCCCCTCCCAGGAAATGAGTGTGTCCTCCGCCAATGCCACATGCACCAGTTAGAACTGGCAGGATACAAGCGAGGTCTGGGCCAACTTCCTCTGACTCATAGCTTGGCTAGAAATAGGGGCGCTGTCACTGTGGTTCCCTCCAAGCTCCCATCTGGTTCTGCTGGGTCTTCACACGTCCCCCAGGGTTCTAGTTTTAGACTTCACTCTCTCGGGAGTGCACATGACCCCGGCTCCTGGCAGATTCTTTCAGGGCTCTCTGTGCCTCACTGCACTGCCCACTGCCCACTGCCCAGGTAACAGGGAGCAGTTGCTGTGCTGGTGATGGGCCTGCTTTCTAGATGAATGCAGTCCCACCTTTTAGGAAAGGAGCTGGTGAGTGCAGGGCCTTGGGCTGCTGCTCACCCACCCACTCTCATTCTGATGCCACAGAGAGGAGGGCAATGCAAGCCGGGCAACAGCCTCTGGGACACGCTACTTCTCCCAGAACCGAATCCCATTCGTCTCCGAGAAATGGAATGGCTTTATTACCTTGGGTTGGCCGGTATGATACTCGGTAGTAATCAAAAGATGCGACAGGAGGGCTCCAGGAGACCACAACTGAGTCCTTGGTCACATTGCTAATTGTGATGTCTTTGGGGGGATCAATTCCTATAAGGAAGCCGGTGGTTGTGGGAAAAAGACAGAAAGCACAGTGTGAAAAACGAAGTCCTCTCCCTGCTTTTATGTGGACCAAGAGCTAATGGTGTCCCAGACCATACTGAGTGGTAGGGCACCCTTAACACCATGGTCAGGCTGAAGTCTCACCTGCAGCCTCATGGGCGTGGCCCAAGCACATTTGTGGAGGGTGTTTTAATGACAAAGCCAAGCTGGCGAGGTCTGTGCCTGTGCAGCAACTATTACCTACCTGAAGGCCAACTGGGAAGCTTCCTGTGTTTGCATGCTTTGTTTTAAACTAGAAGTGACATGGCTATTTTCTCTGGGGCAAACCCAGCTCTGTCAGTCTCTATCCCTTATTTTTTTAGCGGCCAATTTTGATTCAATTTGGAAAAAAATGCCTATTGACTGGAGAGGGATTTCAGAGAAAATCCACTTTGCTAAACTCTATTTCATTTTTACTGTGCACGTTAATGTTTTAACTGCTGGATGGAAACCAGGTGTGTTGAATCCACTTGTCCAGTTGTGAGTGCTTGTCAGCATGTAGCAAACGACCCAACACACATGTCCTCACCCATGTTCACACACAAATATTTGGGACTGTATTTGGGAATGATGAGAATGATCCAATCCATCTCAGAGTGCCCGTGTTTTCCTAACAACATGCAAATCAACCCCGTTCAAATCAACCAGGGCCCTACATGGTTGAATGCTAGTCCCATCTGATTCTGGGGAAGCATCATTTGCATCCATGAGCAGTTAAGAGATGGCTCTCCAGAATAGAAACAGGTATCTCCTTACTGCAGAAGGTTTTCTTCTTGCAGACTAGCTTTCTCTAGGGCTTTGTCGTGAGCTGCTAGAGGGAGGACTTCTGGACCGATACTTTTAAGCCCTGGCCTCCGCAAGACATTGGGCCCATCCTACCTTCAAACTGGAGTTTCCCATCTTTGCATTGTATGTAACTACGGAAGAAGTGGCTTTTCCACAACAGCTCACAGACCCTCTTTAGCCGAATGAGGCAGTCTCCTGCTCCTTGGGTGTTTCACTTGGTAAATTTTGTTAACTTGTCAAAGGCTACTGTCCCCACCTTCTGTCAAGTCCTACAGCCTCACCTGTGGTGATGGAGCCCACGATGGGCTCAGAGGTCACTGTGCCATGGACGGCCACCAGGTTCACGATGTACTCGGTGGCCGGCTGCAGGCCCATCAGGACAGCGTGCCTCTTGGTGGCATCCAGGGAGACCTCCGTCATCTCTTCCTCTTCATCCCGGGGGCTGTAGTTCAGGATGAGTCTGTCTGCTGGAGGGGATGGGTCACTCCAGGTGATGTTCACGCTGGAGGAGGTCACGTGAGAAAAGTGCAAATGCGAGATGGGGCGGAAGCCTGCAAAGCAGAGAGATGGGCGGTTCTGAAACACAGGTGAGGTAGGGGGGCCACCTGGCTGGAGGAGCTATCTGACCGAAGGGATGTGCTTTCCTTGCTAATAAGGACCACGCCTTTTCCGCTGAGCCAGAGGTTCCACCTCCACCTGCTCCAGTCCTGTCCACGCTCCTTTCTCCAAGCCCATACCGAAAAATGAAGGGTAGACCGGCATTACCTCTGTGAGTTATTCATAATAAGATACAGGATTTAGAACCTCGATCCTGGCAGGGATTTAACATGATCCCATGGGGTCTTCTGATCACCCACTGATTTAGTGCAGGTGAGGAAAGAGACAGATCAGCCCCTCTGTCCGGGCTACGAAATCAGACACAAATTTTTAGGCACCCAGGTGGCTTTGCTCACCTCTCCCCTTGACTTCAAACCATTCCCTCTTGACAATTTATTAGTGTCTCCTCTACCTGTTCTTTCTCTACCCACATTCTGCCTGGGTGACCTGCTCACACTAAGGCCCGTGGATCCCTGAGTGCAGCTGGGCTGCTGCTGCCCTGGTACCTGTGAAGGCATCCACGGTGGACTCCAAGCTCTGCTGCCGACCCCTCTCAGCGGTGATGGAAATGATGTACTCTGCCCCAGGCTCTAGATCGGTCAGTGTGTACCAGGTCCTGTCCTTGGGCACAGTGACTTCTGAG
This sequence comes from Myotis davidii, assembly GCF_000327345.1. Taxonomy (NCBI): domain Eukaryota; kingdom Metazoa; phylum Chordata; class Mammalia; order Chiroptera; family Vespertilionidae; genus Myotis; species Myotis davidii. The sequence goes on from NW_006293313.1 coordinate 3,013,050, forward strand.
GCGATCCCAGAGGATGGGGTAAAGGTAATTCGGTAGTGGTCAATAGGGCCACTGGCCTTGGTCCAGATGAGGGAGATGGAGGTCTCAGAGGAGGCTGTCACCATAAGGTCTCTCGGACTGTCAAGTTCTGAGGATAAACACAAGGAGCCGATTTCACACAGGAGGGCCAGTATTTATTGGAATCATCCCCGACCCCGCTGTGGATTTCTATACTATCAGCAGTCCTGCCGACCATGAGGACAGCTTGTCCTTGCTGACACTTAGCTGCGTTGGTGTTAGGCACCTTCCCTTTGAAAGATGGCTGGGGGCTTGGCAAACAGATGGAAGAAGGGCATTATCAGCTGGCTGCTGATTTTCAAGCTCTGCAAATTCATTGTCTCCCAGCCTTTCTTAACCCCTTCCCCGGCAGAAACGTGTATACATGTTTTCACAAAATGTTCTTTTTTCAGTCGTCAATGAGTATACTCGTCTAAAAACTTTACCTTCAAAAACCAGCTACATACGTACCATTCTAAATAATTTCATCTAGAAACTTTCTGAGGAAATACTATTCTTAACCACAAAAATGGGAAGAAAAAATAATTACAAACTGTTTTCATAACCAGCATCAAAAATACTATATAGAACCAAAATAAAACAATTAGTCTGGAAAAGAAACGTTTTTAACAAAAAAATTATTGGGGAAGGGGTTAATAAGCTGATCAGGGCAAGACAGAAGCCACAGGTAGGGCTGTGCCATTCCTAGCAACAGTGGCCACCTCTGTTCCTGAGGCCATTTTGACTGACATGGCCATGGGTGTGTGCCTGCCTAACTAGATCGGAGGCCTCCTGGTGACCCACGTGGTTCTCTAGAAGAGACTGTCTATGCTCAGCCCACAGTTTGTACCTAAGGTACTAGAGAGACTCTGAAGTTTACCCGGGACTGTGGTAAAAGTGCTTGATGGAGAGTAGTAAGGATCTTGTGTGGATTTTTCCATTGTCCTTAGATTTCATGGGTTATTTCAAAGTTTAGACCTTCACCCTTGGTCTTTTGGAGGGCTTCTGTAGTACATTAACGGATACCACATTCTGTCTGCTGTGGTGCCGACTTATTTGGAATTTTCCACCTCTGCTCTGGACGGCTCCTTAGACCACAGAGGGCCATGCACAGACCTGTACTCCATCCTGGATGTCAGGGAGAGGCACAGGGAATCAACGAGTTTCAGGAGGTGGTCGTTTTCAGGCTGACAGCTGTTGCCCAGGGACCTACTCATGGGGGAGCACTGCCTCTCACCAATCTTTGCCAGGACAAACCTCGTGGCCCCTTGGGATTACAGGGGCCTGGTCTCATTCTGTACCAATTCCTACTCACCTGTCCTGGCGTTCATGGTGGCTGGTATGCTTTGCTGTGAGTCCATGACAGCAGATATCCCAAATCCGTACTCAGTGCCGGGTATCAGATCTATTGGTAGATGCAGAAACAAATGTTATTCTGTGTGTCTGTCAGGGTGGGAAGGAAGGATGAAAAAGAGGGAAGCCAGTCATTTTAGACTCCTGTTCAGATCTTGTGCTTAGTCCTTCCTGAACCCGCCCTAATTTTACCTCTTAGGACACCCCAATTTCACCACTGGGGAGATCTGAGCCAAGTCGACAGGATGGACTGTCAGTGCAGAGCCTCCTTCTTGCTGCTGGTCTCCTTGGCAGGCAGGTTCCCCTTGCCACTGGCCGTCAGAGGTGCGCTCTCCTGGGGAAGGTCTCTCCGTGGTACTTAGAGTCTCAGGTTGACGACAACTGGTGAACGGCTTTCTTGCTTAAACTGTGGATTGGGGGAGTGTGCACTCTGGAGGGACTGTGTGGACATAGTCCTTTAAAGTTTTTCTTGGATGTTGTGCATGAAGTTTGTATAGTGACTGAGGCCACAGGGGGCCTTCTGGTCTGTTCTAGAGAGTGGCAGTGGGGGGTCTTTCTCTCTGAGCACAGGCTTTCAATGCAGGGGCACACAGGAGCCTTGCTGCTGTGGATTCCCTCCCAAGATTGATAATTTGGGCCCCAGAATATGAATCCAATTCTAGGATGATCTCTGGGGACCTGGGAGGATAGAGAAAATTACAAAAACTGCCCAACTAAAGGGTATAAACCTCTCTGGGGAAATCCTTTGGGGGTTCAATACAAAGGATCATGGGGAGCCTCCCAGGACATCTGGAATCATCTGGGGTCTCTATTCTCTCCCACACTGATTTCCAGACTAACTGCTTTGACTGGCATATTAATTTCCTACGGCTACTCTAACAGATTCCCACAGCCGAATGGCCAGAACAATATAAGTCTATTGTTTTACAGTCCACAATGTCTGCACTCTAAAATGCTTCCATCCATCTGCATCCCTTCCGCAAGCTCTGGGGAGAGTCCATGGCTTTGCCTTTTCCAGCTGCTAGAGGTTGCCTGCAAATGCTCTCCTGTCATGTAAGATGACATAGTCACAGGGGCCAGGAATTAGAATGTAGACATCTTTGGGGCCATCAAATTCACCCTCATTGATTAGGCCTGGGATTGCAGAAAAAATGCAACAAGATCACATCATCACCCGTGCGCCCCCCTGGCCAGTCTCAGTCCCTTGGGCCCCCAGAGCCCTGGCTGATGACCGTGCTCTTCTGCATTTATGGAACATTTATTCTCTGCAGAACACCTGCATGTGTTTGATCCTCACCACAACCTTGCAACATGGTGGGATGAAGAGCCTTTCCCATCTGCATTCGTTTCCAGGGGCTTCCATGACAAATGGACATACACTGGGCGGCTTAAAACAACAGAAATGTACTCTCTCAGTGTTCTGGAGGCTAGAGGACCAAAATCAAGGTGTTCGCAGGGTCACGCTCCTTCCGAAAGCTCTGCGTGGAGACTCCTCCCAGCTTTGGTGACGGCCAGCGGTCCTTGACTCCCTCAGGATCCCTGACATATCAGGAATGATTTTGAGAGGAAGGGCATGCAGCGATGTTTCCTTAACAAATGGCCTGGCTTATGGAAGCGGAGTGCTATGGGGCAGTCAGAGGGTCTGCACCCACCCCCTGTGTGGCTTCAGTGCAGGCTGAGCAATAAATCCCCCCATGCTCGATGGGGCAGAGCCCACCCAGCCTTGCTGACCAGGCTCGCCTGCAGGGATGCGTGGCCTCATCTATTCCCTTTCTCAGCCAGCCCCACCCATTTCCTAATCTTTTGTTATTTCTCGGAAATGTCAACACTAGTAGTGTGAACTCGGAAGTCAGACAGAGTTTGAGGTCTGCCAAACTTCCTTCAATATTCAGGTCTGCCACTCTCCACCTGGGCATTTTGATTCCTTAATTTTGTGTCTTTGAGCGCCAGTTTCTGTAGAAGCGGACGAATAACAGTATCTATCTCAGAGGGTCACTGTGGGGATGAAGTGAACTGATGTGGATGAAGTGCAGTGCGTGGCTCATCGTGACAGTAGCCAACATTCTTATTACCTTGCTTGGAGAACTATTCCCGGATTCTGGGTCCTTCCTTCTTTCTGTGTGTTGCCCAGGCAGGTACAGGCTGGTCCCCAGCACACCTGTTGTTGGTTTGCTGATGAAAGCAGAGATTCGGGGAGCCCAGGCAGCAGGGAGGCCCTGGCTAGATTGATGGGGTGATTGCAATGCCCCAGACCTCTTCGAAGCACACATTTATCTCTGTCATGCGTCCCAGGCACAACCTTGGTTGGAGAAATTAGATTACCTTTGGGACATAAACTACTTTTCCCAGGCAACTGATTGAGACCTTCAATTGCCTATAATGAAGTAGAAATTCTCCGAAGCAGATGAAGGGTGACAGGTCGAGGAAGTAAGACAGAAATTACATGTTGCCAAGCGGATCTAACATGCAATGTTTTCATCCGAGTTTCTTATTTATGAAGCTTAAATGAAATGTTCAATAATTTACAACGGAATCATCTTCTTCCAGAAAAAACATGGAGCAGAATTTCAAGTGCTCTCTTCTCAGGCCTCCCGCCTGGGGAACGGGGAAGCGGGGCTCGCCTGGTAGGTTCCCGCCTGCTGCTTTCCTTTCATTTTTGGCAGCTTTCTTCCGGTGTGGAAGTGAGCGCTGCTCTTCGCCAGCAGGTAAAGTGCAGTTCTGCCCGAGAAGGAAATGTATATCTGAGGCGTATCCAGTGCATTTATACATCTGCACTCCGGGGGCTCCGAGGGGTTGCTCACGTCTTTGAGAGCTCGTGGCTCTCTATCAATGCTCCCTTTATCTCCCCATCCAACTCCTGAAAGTGGTAACGTAGCAATGGCTCTGTTCCCTTTCTTAACAATAGCTCAGAAAATTCGCCCGGTGGGAAACCGCCGGTCTCCATCTCTTACAGAGCCTCCTTTGTTCAGCTTGGAGGGTGACGCTGTTCTCAGCTCTCCTCTGAACCTGTTCTGCTCTGAACTCCTGCGGCACACAGTGCACTCACTCACCAGATGTTACCGAGAGGCTCCCGTGTGCCAGGCACAAGGCTGTGAACGGGGCACCAGGGTGAGCTGAATGGACATCACCCTTGCCCTTCATGAGATTTTAAAAATCTGCCCAAACCGGTTTGGCTCAGTGGATAGAGCGTTGGCCTGCGGACTCAAGGGTCCCGGGTTCAATTCCAGTCAAGGGCATGTACCTTGGTCGCAGGCATATCCCCAGTAGGGAGTGTGCAGGAGGTAGCTGATCGATGTTTCTCTTTCATTGATGTTTCTAACTCTCTATCCCTCTCCCCTCCTCTATGTAAAAAATCAATAAAAAATATTAAAAAAAAATCTGGTGAAGAAGGAAACCAATGACTTCTTGAGCACACACACTATGCCAAGCCCTGGGCTGCAAGCAATAGGTGATCCAGAAAAATAATGAAGGAGAAAGGGAAGGAAGGGAGGAGGGATAAACACTGAAGGGGAATTTTTGAGTGTCTAATGGTCAAGAACACTATTATGGACTAGTTTGTTAGAGAGTTGCACATGGCATCTCCTTGATTTCCCCACAGCTCTGCTGGGAGAGCACTGCTGATGAGCAAAGCACTCAAAGGGAGTGGGGCCTCCTGCCTGGAGCCCGATTATTTTTTGACCAGGGAACAGGGAGGATGGGAACGGGGAGAATTGAAGTTCCTAGGGAGGGATTGCTGCAGGTGACCTGGAGTGCCCTTCCCACCCTGCCCAGGGTCTTGTTTTTATAAATGCAAATGACTGTGTTTAGAACCAGAATAAAAGGGGGCAGAGCTTCTCCCTCATTTTGCCTCCCTTTAGCCAAGGTCCTTCCTTCTGTTCCCCCAGAAGGCAGCTCGAGAGCCAACAGTTCTTGTAACTTGCATCTCAGCAAGTACAGACAAGTTTCCTTAAGTCACACAAAGCCATTTGCCTTTATAAATCTCCCCAGCTGCGAACTCCCTGCGATAATTATGAGTAATATATATTTGTAGGTTAATTTCATCAGCCCAACTCTAATAAAAACATCGACTATGCAAGCCCTCTCCTTGTAAGTCTGCAGCACTGACATGCTGACTATCCCTTCCAGTCTACTACTTTAGTAGGAGCAGCACGGAGCGGGAGGCTTTTGATGAGGACTTGGAACTGCCTTGGAGTCACAGCTGTGCCCCTTGCTGGCTTTGTGAACTTGGGCAAGTTTCCAAGTGCCTTGAGCTTCAGTTTCCACATCCATAAAATGGGGATGCCAACAACCCTCAGGGGTGTTCTGAAGGTGAAATAAGCTGTACCTACATGAAGGTGACTGGAATAACATTGATGGTCAATGAAGGTAGAGTCTTTTTCCCCCTGATTGAGGGAAATAATGACTGGGATGTGACTGTGCTCTTTTCTATCTCTCTCATGATTCTATGGTGTATCTATCCTAACAACTAGCCATCATCCTTGGAAACTGCTAATTGCCAAACCAGCCTGAGGCTTAGGCGGGGATGGGCTGTGCTTAGAATCGGCTCCCTGCTGCATCATTTCAGCTTTTTGGTTTAGCTTAGTTTTTATGAATGTCTCCAGCTCTCGGTAAAAGCCCTTCTGCCAGCCGGTCTGTTCCCACTACATCTAATTCAACCCCATTAACCTGCTTGGTCAGCATATCCTTGCGTCTCCTGGCTGTGTTTTCAGAAGTACGTCTGCCTGGAAAGTGCATTTATTATATTTGCTTTAACCGGCCTCGTTGGGCAAGGCGGCCTGGGATTTCAGCTCAGGAGGAAACAGCTTTGCTTCCACTGCCCTTGTTTACTGTGCGACCATTTGCTGTGCCTCCCGTCTGCTAAGATGGCCCATGCTCCAGTAGGAAGCCACGGCACACTGAGCAGCGGCTGTGTGTGCGGGCGCGTTGGCAGCCCTCATCCCAGGCTGCTGTGCACGTCACATATTAAACGCGCCCTGCGTTCCTGTCATCTACCTGTCAGTGGAGTCCACCAGGCGGGTCTTCCTGGGTGGGTGTGTCTGAAGCCCAGGAGGAGCACTGGCTGGGACCCCGTCTCCATGGGGACAGAGAATGCTCCCAGCCAGGCATCATGGTGACCTTGGGCGTCGTCCTAGTCCACACTACCATCATCCCTGCCATTGACTCCAGCACGGCCTCGTGACCAGTGTCTACCTCTGTCCTTGCTCCCCTCGCCCGTTCTCCATGCTGCAGCTGCACAGATCGAGGCCTTACATCACCTTATTTAAAAATCCCTGTGACTCCCATTCTAGACAGCGTGTATAAGGCCCGCCAGCCTCTTCCTTATCACTATTTCTCAGTCACAGTTAACACTTAAAGTTCCATCCATCCATCCACCCACCGCTTATTTAGAACTCAGTAAGTGCTAGATGCTGGACATTGGGGAGCCAATGACGAGCAGAAGCAAACACAGTCCACCTTCCACAGAGCTTTAGGTGGAGAGTGGACACTGACAACTGCATCACCCAGCACGGTACGCAGGACAAACAGGGTCCTGGGAGGGGAGTGGTGACCAGCAAGATGAGGCTGCAGACAGGGGACCTGACCCGCCGGGAATGGACAAGGTTCTTGAGGGACTGAAAGGAGCACACCTGTGGGCCTGGAGCCCAGGGTGGGAGGGGAGACTGGAGAAGATGGCAGGAAAACCAGGCAGGCCGTGTGGGCTTGGCTAAGGTTTGGTGTTTATCCAAGAGCAATGGATGCCCCTGACATGTAAGACAGGACGTGACAGGGTCCGAGACCAGGTGATGGCGTGCAATGGCGAGTAGTGGACATACGCGATATGCTAGGCATGAGAGAGACTAAACCAATGGCATCTGGTGGTGGTGTAGGTGGGCGGGAAGAGAGCTGTGAGAGTGTGGACACGATCTCACTTACCAGTGAGGGTGGCTCTGCTGGTTGGCCCAAAGCTCTTGGGGACCAGCAGCTCATGGTACTGCTCGCCTGCCAGGGTGCTGTACACAACCTTGTACTTCCGAACCTCTGCCTCACTGTTGTCCCACTCGAGGTCCAGGCTGGTGGCTGTGCGGGAGCCAACCCGCAGGTTTTTGGGGGCGTCAATCTCTAAAAAAGAGTCAGACATCACCCAGATCACACGGGATAATGTGCATTTGTCATGCATCTTGAACATAAACAAGCTTTGCAGTGACAGCCCATACCTCCTGACCCTGCCTCTTGTGTGAGTGACCCCAGGCCGCCCTGCAGCCAGGTTGGCCACCACACATTCCAGGGAGTTGGGAGAGTTTTGCTTAGGAGTTAGTTATCAGCACACTTTACTCTTCCCCCATTTCCACTCGGAATTTCCAGCGGCGTTCTAGACATTTAAACTGAACCAGTTTGTATCATAAGCTTGAAACCAAGCAAGGAAAAACCCCGACAGGACAAAACCAGAGACACCTGTCACAAGGTAACAAGTGCTGGCAGGAGAAACTGTGTGCAGGTGAGGGAGCTGGACTAGACTAGCGCAGTTTCACGTTTGACCACCAAACAGAAAGAAGGCTTGTTGATGGCAAGATTCTGAAGCTGTCCTCCCTGCTTACCTGCACAGATGCTGCTGGAAGGTTTGCAGTTAGAAAATGCTATATACAGGGGTGGGCAAAAATAGCTTGACAGTTATTCATATGGAAAAATATGCAAGAATTAATAATAATGCAAGAATAAACTCTGTTCTGCGTGATGTGGTAGACAGTGGACAGAACGTGGGCTTTGGAGTCAGGCCTCAGTTTGAGCCCCAGCTCTGCCAATTACGTGTCACCTCACTGGGCCTTGATGGTCACATCTGTAAAATGGGCTAAGAGTACTGACATTTTAGATTGTTGTATAGATTAGATGAGGCAGATGATGTGCGTGGCCTGGTGTAAAAACCGGTGCCCAAGCCCTGGGCCGACTTCCCATTGCCTCCGAAGCGCTTTCTGAGTTCCAACAACAGGGAACCCCTATGCTTGCTCTGTGGGGTCCAATAATTCCAACGCAGTAAAGAGACCATTGCCATTGTGGTCTCTCCCACAATCCTGGGGGCTGGTTCTCTCTCCCAGGACTGGTCATCTCAGGCTTATTTTGGCAAAAAGAACACTGACACGCTGCAGGGTAACAAGGTAACAGGCGCCGGCAGGATAAACGGCCACTGAAAACGTTGAGAACAGGTCTTGTTGTCGAGACGTGGACTGGACTGTGCAGTGGGCCAGCCGCTAGTTCTGAGGAAGCCTGGAGTAGCCTGCTTCAATTGGCAAGTGCCAGGCCAGCGTCCCCCAGCTGCTCCTGGGGAAGACGAGTGCCTGACTCCATCTGCCAGCAGCTTCAGGGTGACGAGTGTTCCGTTTAGTGATGGGAACTCGGTGCGACTTTGGGCAGATTTAGGTCTTTGCAGCTACTTTTTCTGAGAAACGTTTCCTTGCTCAGTGTGGCTTTAGCATCGGAAACTGCGCCTTTTCGATGGGCTGTGTGTTACTCCCACAGCACTTGGGTGGAGAGAGGAGCTTGGACTGAGAGGCATGTGGGAGGACCTCCCTGCACCCCACAGCGCTCAGTCCCACGCCCGAGGAGCGGCTGGGATGAGGGACTGGACCGGGCTGAATGGAGCTGCAGTAACAATAGCTGAGGCTTATGCTGAGGCTTTGGGCTCAGGCTGAGTCCTGTACCTGCCTTTCAAAAATCCCAGACCTTGGAAACTGTTTTTGTTTGCTTTGCCTTAAGGCCTGCGCCCTGTGATCAGGGACCAGACATTTCCAATGTCCATGATGTCAGAAGAGGTCAAGCCTGGTGGAGTGAAATGGTCTTGAAGCCTGACCTCTGGCTGCTGGGCTGCTCCCAGCCACTTGTCAGCAAGCCAGGGGCAAGGCAAAGGCAGATGTCCGGTGGGGGCCCCAGGGGTAACCTGGGGCTTGGGGCTCTGGTAGCAGCCACATCTAATCCCTAAAACGTAAAGTAAACCCAGTGATTCCCTGCCGAAAACTTGCCTCTCGCTTCCTATTAGGAACTCTAAGGGTGGCCGGCAGGCTCTGTGCGATCAGCCCCCTGCCTCGCAGACAACACGTTGTGACACTTCCCCTTGTTCACTGTGCTCCTGCTGCGCTGCCTCTGTTCCTGCCCCTGAGACACATCACCCGATTCCTGCCTCAGGGCCTTTGCACCAGCTGCTACTTTTGCCTGGAATGCTCTTCCTGGATCCTCACTTGGCTTAGGTAACGTAGGTCTTGATTAAATCTTTATCTCCTCAGACAGATGTTTCTGAACTTCTCTCTACGTCATCTGTTTCGATTCTTAGCATAATGCTCATGGCTGAAATGGCCTGTGTGTTTCTTCTCTTCTTCCTTGTCCAGTGTCCCCACTGGAATGTAACTCATGAGAACCTGGGCCTTGTCTGGCTCACTTATTCTGTAGCCTCGGTGCGTGGGACAGTGCCTGGCACCCAGTAGGTGTTCAGTGAGTGCATGTGAGGTGCCCGGATGAATACTGGCAGTTCTCTGGCTTGTCTGTTCCCTTAAAGCTGTTATAAAAGCCTTGTTAAATATCCCAGCTGCGGGGCTCTGAAGGATGCCTGGGAGGAGGTGGTTCAGGGACAGGAACAGCTTCGCCTAAAAGCAGCTGGTCCTGGAGGTGAGGTGGAGGGAGGGTGGCAGATGCTCTTACTGCTGAGCAGGCTGTGGCTCCCATGTGGTGGCACGGCCTTTGCGTTAGTTTCCTGGGGCTGAGACGACAGGAATGTATTGTCCCATGGACTAGAGGTCTGAGATGGGTGTTGGCAGGGTTGTTTCCTTCTGAGGGCTGCAAAGGAGAGTCTGTCCCGTGCCTCTCTCTGCTGGTTTGCCTGCAACCTATGGCTTGTTCCCTGCCTTCATCATTCACGTGGTGTTCTCCGCGTATGCGTGTCCATCTGGGTCCAAATTCCCTCCTTCCCCCAGTTCATGACAAATTCTCCCACAGTCATATTGGCAAAAGGCCCATTCTAATGACCTCTTATTTGATCAACCAAATTAGGTCTCATACACAGGTACTGAGCATCAGGACTTCCACATCTTTGTAGAGGACACAATTCAACTCATAACAGCGTTCAACAGGGGTTTGTGCGTTCAGGTAAAGCAGTAGCTGCCGGTTGGCCAAACGCCGTGATGGCTGCATTCAGTGCTTTGGGGATGTGCTCAGAGGGAGGGGTCCCAGGCAGAAAGGGTCTCAGGAACTTCCTGAAACTAGAACCAGAGCCACCGTGGGGCAGGGAGGTGCAGAGACAGGCCTCTGGTGTTCTCGGGCTGGCGCTCTCTTGCCACTGGCCTCAGCGAGCTTCCATCTGAGCTCTTTGCTTTTTCTGAGGAGCCCTAACATCCCACTCACCACGCAGGAAGCAAATCTCTGTTTTAATTGTCTGTGCAATTAGTGCTCGCCTGGTGTCGAAGCCATCACCTGGAAAAGCACTTTGGCTAATGTGAATTTAAGCGGAGTTCTGAAATGACTGAGGGCCCTACCGCGTGGGGCCAGGCACACTCATCATTCCGCTGGCACCTGCCAACCCCCAGCCCTGAGGGCTTATGGGCAAAGCTGCTCACTCTCCCTATCCCCACACTCCCCACGCCCCTGTACCCCGGAGCAGAGAGGGGCAGGTTGGAGGTGTGGGCTGAGGCCGCATTGCGAAGGCAGCCTCCTAACATCTGCCAATCTGCCAGGCAACCCGCAACAGAGACTCATGCAGCAATGAGCCGAGACTCAGGGCCGCTTCCCGGAAGCAGAATGTAATCGTCTTGATTGGAATTTTTCTGGGCCACCAGCCAATCCTGCCTCCATCTTGTCAACCTAAACATCAAGCACTTGCTTTTCATCTGCTGCTCAAGGGCTCTCATCCCCTTTCCTGCCTTTTTGAACTCCTTATCCGAGCAAAGCACAAATAAACCACGTCTCAAACAAAACCTGTTTTAAATTTTAAAAGGAACGCAGGACTGTGGCCCATGGGAGGCCCCAGCACCTGAGCAGTCGGTGCTCTGTGTATGGGGTGTGGGGTGGGGCAGGAAGGGCTGACCTTGAATTCACCAGAAGGGTCACTATGGAGGTTGCTCTGCACGCGAGGCCCTGAGTGATTTTGGGTTGCTGCGGAGTGTTCAGTAACAAATCTGATTGGCACCTGGGTGGGGTGGAGTCCAGCCATGGGCTCCAAGAGAGTCGGGGAGCTCCCCTAGAGGCCGGGCCTTTCCCGGGTGGGCTGTCGGTGAAGCTCTTTAAGAGTCCCGACAGTTTTGGGGGTGGAGGGGCTGGCATCATCACAAGACAGGGACACTGACCTGCTTCACTCCGCCCGCTGTCTGTGGGAGGGAGCCAGTCTGCCCCTAGCCTTTGAGGTCACACTTACAAATGAATGGCAGACACAGGATCTCAGGTGAGGGTCCTTCCAAATCCAGGGGGTGCCATCATGCCATGCAGTCATGATGGACTTACAGAAGTATTACACCAATCTCTGCAAGCAGCAATAAAAGGGCCCCTTCCCCAAACTGCCATTTGGGCTCGTCATATGGATGTGTAACCGTCTTCAAGACAATTTATATTGTTCAAACGAAAAAGGTGAAGCCATGGGACGAGGCTTAGAGCAGGTCCCAGGTCTGGCTGGTAATGGGCGGGACGAGAACATGGCTTCCACCACCAGAGGAGGGTACACGCGTGGCCCTCCTCTGTGACGAGCTGTCACCAGGGGCCCCGAAATCCCATGCTTCCTTCTTGCAATGACCATGGTGACCTGCGTGCCCCAGCACGCATCCTCTCACCCACGAATACCATCCTTGCCATGACGGTACCACTGCTGGCTCATCCCCTGTCACCCCTCTGCCCCGCCGCAGCCTTACCTGTCGTGAACTGGGTGGTGGAGGCCTCGCTCTCATTGGTCCCACGGACGGCACTGACGCTCACCTGGTAGCGGGAGCCGGGCCGCAGGGCCTGCACTGAGTACTGGCTCAGGGGAGGCTGCAGCCGGAAGGTGGTCTTCCCGCCTTCCCCACCCACCAGGCCGTACTTCAGGAGGATGAAATCGACTTTGGCTCGAGGGGGAGTCCACTCCACAAAGGCCACGGTGTCGGAGACATCTCGCACCAGGATCTGCGTGGGCCCGTCAATGACTGAAGGAGAAGGGTCAAACAGAAGGACGTTTGAGAAATGTCAGGGAAGGGATGGGTGTTATGATCCCATTTCACAGATGGGGAGAAGGAGGCACAGTAAGGAGACATCTCTTTTCGGAGGATGCAGTTTGGAAGCAGGGTAACTGACACCGGAATTCAGTTTCCTGCATCTCCTGTCACCAGGCTGAGTTTTTCCCATCTTGGCTGGCTTGAGAGGGCCAGGGCTGCTTCTGTCTGGACAGAGAATTGAGCTTCTGGCATGAGCCCCAGCGCCCAGCTCTGAGGAAAGATCTATGAAATTACCAGCCTCATCTAAACACCTGAGACTTCCAACACAGTTGCCAAATGGGGCATCAGGAGTATCCAAAAGATGTCCCTGCTCAGCCATGCGAGCAACACAGTCAACACAGCTGCTAAGACGCTACCGACAGCCAACAGACATTTGCATTGTTGACATGGAACGTGCCTTCTAGGGAAACGTGCTCTTCTGACAAAAGAGGACCTTGGTTTTGGACCCATCTCTTGTGGGCTATTTTCCCCACCTGCTCTCGCACATTCCTGAGCCAGAAGGCCACTGCGGTCACACGCAGCCGCTCATGAGCCCTGGACGGTGGCACTGAGCAGCTGAGGGACCTTATGGTGGGGTGGTGTTACCCTCGAAAACCTGGCTGGTTTCCTAGGGGTCCCACCATTCATCCTGTGCACACTGAATTAGATGATGGGTGTGGGGGAAGGTGAGAGAATACAGAAGGAAAACAGAGAGAAAGGTCTGGTGAGGAGAATGGAAAATGGTCTTCACTCCTCATGGTATGTCTGCAAGGCCACTAGGCCTACTTTGAATTACTCAGTGACTGGAGCTGATTACTGTTAATACTGTTCAAGGGTTTGGAACTAGAATTAGAGACTCTGCTTAGCTGAGTGTGACCATGAGAGCGACTGGCATCTAAAGTGGAGGCCAGCCTTGCGGACTGAGCCCTCCCCTGTGGTGGCCGATACTCTCCCTGGGCAGAGAGGATGGAGCTGAGTTGCAGGACACCGGACACCCCGCTGGTGTTGCAGAGAATCCCCATGGGAACTGGGGACAGAGTTTTAGGAGCAGAAGTACAGAGAGAAGCACAAATGAGTGACTCAGAGGAGCGTCTAGATAGAGACAGGAACTCGATTCCCAATTCTCCATTTTCTGATTCAAGTCTTTCATGAGGCCCCCATGCATTTCTGTCCTTGGGGGTTCCATGAGACACTGTCCTTCTGGTAAGTTCTCTTCCCTGCCTCAGCTCGTTAAGAAAGCTTACCTCCTCATTACCAGAGAGCCTGAGACTGGTTTGTCACCTGCCCACGCTGGACCGCCTCCTGCTGTCTCCAAGATGGAGTGTCTCCCTGGGTCCAGTCTCAGTCCGACCCAAGCCTCTCAGTCTTGCCGAGTTGGACCTTTCCCTGGTCGCCCCACCCGCTTTCTGGGTCTAGCCAGTTTTGTTCTCTATTAAGCAGCTTAGGATTTGGGGCCTAGTAACAAAAAGCCCAAATGAAAATCGGCAGACCTTTGTGGTGCCACCTGGTTTGGAGTTAAAATGCAGTTTTGTTTTTCATATCTGGGGTAACAATATGATTGAACGGAACAGGTCCAGATGTTTTAGGCTTGCTGTACTTAGGGGTTTTAGGTAAGCTGAGCCATTTTTAAATGGTCTCCTACCTGCTATATAAGCTTAATGCCTGAAACATAGTAGTCACTCAGGAAATGGGCGCTGGATGAATGGGAGGAATGGATGGGCGATCCCCTGTATCTAGGAGAAGGAAGGGGAAGTGTTCCAATGAACTGGAACTTCTTGGGGAAGAAAGAAAGATGTCACAGAAATGCAAATGATCAGGTAAGGCTTTTGTCCTTCAACTCTTTCCTTCCCCCAAACCCTAGGCTTTAACGCTCTGTCCCTGTGAGAGTGTGACTGTGTAGCTGAGTGCTCCAGCTGCAGGAGGTCTTGTAATTTGCATTCCCAAAATGACCTGCCTGCAAGAAGCCAGTCTGAGAGCCTGATGAGGCCTTGGAGCCTCGCAGGAGGGGGTTAGTGTAGGTCAGACCTTAGCAGAAGGAAATAATTAAACAATCATTTTCTAAAAATAGCAGGCAGGGTTTGGAGCAACCGTACTTTCTGCGCCACTCTGCTCTTGGATTCTGCCCTTTCGTGAGCTATCCCATCCCAGCCAGGAGGGGTCAGCTTGCTTTCAACTTGGGCCCCAAATTCTAAACAAATATAGGTCCTACTCAGAAAGTAAACTGGAATAATTATTCTTCTTTCCATTTCTTCACGACCCTGAACACAACACCAAAATATTAACTAGGATGTTTTCCTTTTGGAAAAACAATTCTCCCTAGCTTTATCACACATTTTCAGGTCTGGAACTTTGCATTTTCCTCTTAAGAAACTTCCAAACCAAAAAATCCTGCAAATGTAAAAATGTGGATTAAGGAGAAGACTAAGTTGGTGTTGGACTACCTTCTGTAAGTGCTGTCAATACAGGGTTTCCCCAAAAATGTATACACACTGTAACAGCTGATAGCTCAATGTTGAAAATAAAATGCATTTTAATAAATCCTGCCTTTATAATTATTCAAAGTGTGAGTGTACATTTGGGGGGAACACCCTATATTTTGGAAGAAAAACATTCTGCAACTGTAATGTCCTGGGCCCTCTGATGAACCATTGCCTTCTCATCGTCTTTTGCTTCCGACTAACGCTTTCTTATTATCCAATCACAGGAAGGAACATTCCACATCAGAAAGGAGAATCTACACACGCGACGAAAAGGTCAACCTCAGGCTCCAGATAACCTTGGGGAGCAAAGATGTGGAGCCCGCCCGGCATCTGGAGAGATTCCTGCAGAGCACTTGCAGGCTTCATGGCTGTGCAGTTTCTTCTAAAACACACTTGGTCTAGAACTCTGGTTTAAAAGCCTCTTTTTGGGAGGAGGAATTAAAGCACAAACTCTTAAATGACTGTACAAAATGTACAAGAGATGACAGTGAAGCTGTCGTGGTTGGCGGGTGTGGCGCGCCTGGAGGGAGTGGTCAGAGGCCTGGATGTCCCCTCGTCCTGGCCTCGGGATGCTGCCATGGAACCCCAGTGCTCTGCTGGAACATAATCTAACTCCACAACAGTTTTAAACCAGTGTTTTCTCTATCGAGCATAAGGCTCAGCACCTGATACTGCTCAGTGTGGATCCAATGAGCAAAGCATGAATCACTAACACAATGTGTCTCATTACATAGCCTTGTGGCTCCCTATCCTGGCCAACTCGGCCTTTGCCCTGGACTCCTGACTGGCTTTCTTCAGTGTCAATTTCTGTTTATGAAAAATAAAGCTGTACCAATATTCGCCTATCTCATTTACTCACAGGGGAAGTTGCTTAACCTTCCAGTCTCAATTCCTCCCATCCCTAAAATCAGAACAAACATGATACCAGATGCTATTTATAACTTTTGAAAAATTCTTGGTGAGGGCACACACGTATGCATTATAATTGCTAATTTACAGCCTTTGTTAGCCAAGGAAATGATAAGGCAAAACACGATGCAGTGAGTGAATCAAACCTAGAAATAAAGATCTTGCATGAGAGGAGCTGTGGGGAGGAAATAATAAACAAGTTCACCTTGAACAGTGACCCAACCTATACTCCTGGTCTTTAAGGACGCTTGCCTACACTCTCATGTCTAAGTGTGTTCTCTGAGCACATGTGTATATACCAGGTATTGAGCACTCACTCTGACCAACACAGTGCTGATTACTTTCCATGCATTATCTGATTTAATCCTCATGTCAAGTCAATGACAGAGTTCTTATTTGTCATTGTAAAGTGAATTAAGAAGGGTTGGATGACTTTCTCTAAATCTCATGTAGGTTCCAAAGCTCAAGATACTAGGAGCTGACAAATGAGACCTCTTGATGAGTAAGACTGGGAGAAACACTGGACATCTTAACACAGAATTTCCCCACAGAACACCCTCCCAAATTCCTATGCTTGCAAGAAGCAGTAAGGAAGAGGTTCTGCTTAGCATCTGGCAGAAGATCTCCATCTGCAGGTGCCAATGCTGTTCTCAGCTCTGGGAGATGTCCTCGCCCCCTTTGTCTCTACGTCTCCGACAAGTCTGAAGTTCCTCCTTGTGAGTGACCCAGGGGTAGCCTCGGGAGACAGGCAGGAGGCACTCACCGGTGGCCACGCTGGCCGAGATGGGGAGGCTCCGAGCTTGCTCCTTCAGGGCCACCACGTTGACAAGGTACTCCTCCCCAGGCTTTAGTCCAGTCTGGTTGAAGGATGTGACATCGCTGGGGAGCTGGGCAATGACCCCTCCTTCATTGTTCTGGGTCGGGGAAGGGAGATGCAGAGAAAACAAAAGTCACTGGGAGAGAAAAGTGTTCCACTGTTTGTGAATTGTGATTTAAAAATGGGGACTCCTCCTCTCCCCTCCATGAGGACAGCCGAGTGTCTGGGGCCAGGGATGAGTCTCACCAGGCTCAGGGAGAAGGCCACCCCTATAGGAGGCTTTGGCAAACGGAGAAAACCAATTTTCAAGAACATTTCTTTGGCCTTTCCTGAGTCTACTGAATTTGCCAATAAAAATTAGTCATGAGGTGATGTAGCTTAGCTTTTGCCAAAGATGAGAAGGTTGATGGTTACAGTTTGCATTCATCTTGATGAGCATGTTCTTGGCTATATATAAGAGTTGCGTATGAGTGTAAACAGCTCTGTGTATACACACACACACACACACACACACACACTTTCCAAACTAAGATGTTTGCAGATTTTTTTTAATGAGGCAGAGCTGTATTTTGCTGTGTCTGGAGTTTCTCATGGTGCTACTCAGGGTGCAAATTTGTCAATGTCTTGTTTCCTCTTCACCCAGATGTGTTAGGAGTCAGTGACACAACCAACTATAAGTACAGAGAAGAGAAAAAGGAAGTATGGAACGAAGAATAATACAAAGGAGAGAGGAAGGAGAAAAATGGTAGAAGGGAAAATGAGAAAGATCAACATGATGACATTGGGTCCCAGATTGAGTATCTACCTACCTACCTATCTGTCTATTATACATTTTCTATGTGTGTCCCTGGAAATTGAGGGGACAAGAGGACTGTTCTGTGGCACTGCTCCTCTCCTCTATTCTTTGGTCTCTTTTCATGCTACCCAGAGTGCCCTGTATGTTCCTCAGAGCAAAACTCTTGGAAATCAGTGTGACACATGCCGCTCAGTGGCCCCAACCCACAGATCACACAATTATTCTCTGTGGCAATGTGTTTGACCTTGGCATGCCCTAGCCAGCCCCTCTTATTTGTCACATGTTGTATGTAAAACAGGCAAGGCTGGCACAGTTTTTTTTCTTGCCTGAGCGTTAGGGTGGCATGATTTTCTCTGCATTATAAACTCATCTGCCTGTCAAACTTTACTGGTCATTTGAACACAAATAAGACATATAATAAAATATTTGTACAGAATGTCTGTTTAGATGTATTTAGGTTGCTATGACATGACTACATCCACATGGCAGAGGGGGGCCTCTTGGATTAGTGGACAGAGCCGTGGACACTTGGGCTCCTGGATTAAGCCTGCCATCAACTAGCTGTGTAAGTTTAAGTTCACAGAGTTTCTGTCTCTATAAACTATGGGAACTGGATGTAAAATGAGGGGTCTACTCTGTGAACTTGAAGGTCTTTTGTAGCTCCAACAGCTCATGCCTCTAAGAATGATGAAATCACAGTCTTATTAGCCAACAATGTGTCATGTATCATTAAGTCTGATGAATGACAGAAAAAATGCTCTTTGATATTGAAAGATGAAGCCAGAGGGAAGGAGTCTGATTAAACATTATACCCCTATGAGTGATATAGTAGGAAGAACATCAGTGGGGTCACCAAACTCTGGAAAACCACAACTAGTCAGGTACCGCTGGCAACGTGGAAATGTTCGTTTTAGGATTAGGAAAATAAAATATGACTTTACTGAACAGAAACACATCTTGGGATACTTTTAACTCAAAGATGAATGATGTAATTTAAGGGAAATCTTGCTCAATTAATAGGTTACAAAAGGTGTTTTTGTGTTGCACCTCTAGCCGTGAGAGACGGAAGCCTTGCAAGCGGACTCTGGTGCATCTGTGTGCACAGGAGAAAGCAGCGCTGACCACGTGACTGGCGCAGGTGGCTTTTTTATGTCCTAGAGAGAAGCCCCAGGTCTCAGAAGGTGTGTTCAGGCTCACTAATCACAGTCCATGAAACCCCAGAGCTTTCTGAGCAGAGAGCGGGGCTGGTGGCTGCTTCCCACATCCATCCTCTGTCACCTCAAGCCAGCATGCTGGGCTCAGGGCCCCTCACCACACGTACAGCCCAGACACCCACAGAACATCCCTTTGTGTCCTCAGTGGTGTAGAGAGCTATGGGTCAGTGCCTTCTTTGCTGTCCCAGATCCCACGTGGAGGGTGTGGACACTCTACAGAAGACCATGTAGCGGGCTGACAGGTGGGGTTACCTTTGGAATAAAGCTGATCTCCCACCCGTCGAAGGAGAAGGAGAAGGGCTCCCACTGCACCTCCACGGTGGTCTCTGTGATGGTCTTGAACTGCAGCCCTTGAGGAGTGGAGAGATCTGGAACACAGCAATGTGGGGACCATGTCATAGGGTCCTGGGCAGGGACAGAGAGCATCTCTGGGGGCTCTGGCTGGGTGTGCTCCTCCCATGCCAATCTTATCTCTCTCTCTCTCTCTCTCTCTCTCTCACACACACACACACACACACACACACACGGTGGGTCCCAGGTGCAGGGGTGGGCTGGTGCCAAGTCTTGGTGGAATACATGAAAACGTAACAAACCCAATCTAATAAATACTTGTTTATGCTTTCTAGTCATAATATGTTATTGAAGTACAAAAGTCACACTTTCCTTCCCTTACTAACGTGGTAAATCTTGGCATTAAACATAATGCCCTTTTTGGAGAACCTGAATGCTATCTTTGGCGGCTTTAAGGATTCCAGAGAGGCAACAGAATGGCTGAGTGTTCCCATTTCACACCCAGGAAGAGGGAGGAGGCACAGTGAGGTGACTAGAGGTGTGGACCATACCCACTGCAGAATGAAGACAAGGATGCTTTTCCTGACCCTCTTATGGGCAGGAAGAATATATTGTTAGCTCAAATAAGAAAGTGTAGGAAGGCCTGAACTGTCCATTTCATGTCCACAATCAAAGCAAAGTCACACACAAGGGAGAAGAACAGATTCTGGGGTTTTGCTCTTATTTGACTATTTCCTCCTTTTCTCCAGTGATTCATTTATCATTTCTCTCTTCTCTGCCTCATCACTGTGGCCTCCCTTACCTCGTTATTTTCTTCTTCTCTTTCCTTTTCCTATGCACACGCACACACACACATGGACACACACGTGGACAGGTCAGTGAGGTGGCAGCATGCTCGCCCTGGTGCAGTTCCCATCACCAGCCCTGGAACATGCCCGCGTGCCTTTTCTCAGTTCTGTGGGGAGCCTGCTTCCCTTTCAGCTTTGCCCCTCCCGGGATATTCTCCTCCTTCCTGGGCAGAAGCTCCCTCATGTCTCTTGGTTAAAAGGCAGGACTGATTCTGAGCCAACTCGAAGCCACGTCAGGTGCCTCGACATGATTTTGTCCTTGTTACCTGGGAGCTTGCCTGAGGGGATGCCCTGACGTGGCATAAGAAATGCCACAGGAGGTGGAAAGCTCATCACTGCATGTGCACAAGGACCAAAGGCAAGTGCATGGGACTTGGGCCAGGCGCTCGCTGTGGTGACTCATCCCGGAGCAAGGTGGGGACAGCGCAGATGGGGACCTGCCTCTGCACCATCACTGTGGATATTTAAGACTAGTTCTCAGGCACCAGGGGGATTGGGGGGGAAAAGGTCAGATATAAACAGAGAAACAGAGCTAATTATAGGCACATTAACAGTCATCGCTCACAAGAAGAGTCCAATATGATAATAGGATGTTTATCAACTGAAAAGCAAGGGACAAGAGGATTTCTTAAATCCTGTCCCCTCTGCCTGTCTCTATCCTTATATCCTTCAAAGCTCAGTCCACATCCTGAGAACTCCAGGAAACCTCCAAGCCAACTCTTTCTCCTTTGACCTCCCCATTTTCTGAACTTTCACAATATTTGTTACCCAAGTACTATCTTGTCATTTGAGATGAACATAAAATGGGCCCCGATCTCTTAGTTCATATTTGGTGATAAGTTTCATTTATGACCCAAGAGCTTATGGTTCATGGTCACCCCTTGTTCTGGTTCTGCGCTACTGCTAAAATCTCTGTGACATCATGAACAAAAATAGACCGAGAGACATAGAAGCACAGAATAGACTGTGGAACCTCAGAGGGCAGGCAGGGAAGGGCGGGTGGGTGAGAAGAGATCAACCAACAAACTTGCATGCATATATGAATAACCCATGGACACAGACAATGGGGTGGCGAGGTCCTAGGGTTGGGGGCGGGGGCAGGCTGGAAGAGGTCAATGGGGTAGGGGGGAAGGGGATATATGTAATAGTTTCCACAATAAAAATTAAAAATAAATATTTGGTCTTTGTCGCTGGTTCCTAGCACACTGCTCCTAAAACACTTGGAATCTCTGGACTAATAAGATCTTTTGTGTGATTATGAGATAATTGGCGGCTGGGCCCCCAGATAGCCTGTCTCTGGAGAAACCAAGGCATGATGGGAGGGTTGGAACCTTCAGCCCCACTCCCAACCTCCATGCCTTAATCAATTGTGCCTCCATAATCAACTCTCCATAAGAAACCCCAAACAGGGGGGGGCTCAGAGAGCTTCCGGGGGTACACACATGGAGGTACTGGGAGGCTGAGTACCCAAGGGGGCATGGAAGCTCCACGCCCATCCCCTACATACCTTACCTAACACACCTCTTCATCTCGCTGCTCCTGAGTTGTGTCCTTTATAGTAAGTTGGTAAGTAAAGCACTTTCCTGAGTTCTGTGAGTTGTCATCATTAATTATCAAATCTAAGGGGGAGGCTGTGGGGACCCCCTGAGTTTATAGCCAGGGGGTCAGAAGTATTGGTGACAAGCTGGGACCTGAAGTGGGGGCCATCCCCTGAGACTGAGCCTAAACCTGTGGGATCTGACACTTACTCCAGGTAGTGTCAGAATTGAGCTGGTGTCTGAGAGTCAGGAAGTGGCATTGGAAATGATTTAAGAAGTCAGAGGTGTATAAAGAGAAAAAAATAACAGTGACTTCCTAACTCCTTCCCAGTCTCCTCCTTAATATAGTCAATGTTAATAGTTGGTATGCAATCTTCTAAAATTTGTGCTTAAATAAACATACAAAATACAGAGACACACCTATAGGAGTTTTCCCTTGTTATAAATGAAAAAGGAAAATGCCCATTTCTTAACGAGAGCAGTTTACTTGCTCTCTCTCTCCCTCTTTTTTCCCCATTGAAATTTTCTAAACTATGTTCTAGAGCAGGGGTGGGGAACTTTTTTCTGCCAAGGGCCATTTGGGTACTTATTACATCATTTGCAGGCCATACAAAATTATCAACTTAAAAATTAGCCTGCTGCATTTAGTCAAATGTTTAATTAACTCACCCCAAATGATTTTGCAGGCCTTATACAGTCCTTGGGCTGGACATTCCCCACCCCTGTTCTAGAACCTCAACTTTTATAATCAAAATGGACTATCAAGATATTTTGTTAAACAAAAGACCACCAGGAAATAATGCTCCATGAGAAGTGGGTGTTGTCAGCTGTGATCTTAAATAAGTTATTTTCCCACCCTACTATACACTTACCATCTGTAACACACCTTTAGCGCACGCATATCATATGTCCCATTTCAGATCTCCTGGTTTTAATCTCTAACTAGAACCAAAGCCTGTAGAATTCTCATAACTTCCCTTGACCTCTATACAGATCTAGCTTAGAACAAGAAAGAGCTCAATAAAGTACTTTTTGTCTTTTGTTTCTGTAATTGATGGAAGCTGCCTGAGTTTGGAAAGCCTGTTCATCGAAGTGCCTTTGTATCGGCATACCCTTTCCCAAGGGGGTCATGCCGGAAGACTGTCCCCTCAAGTGCAATGACTATTGCAGGCATCCCTGAAGAATTAAGAAAAGACACTGCGTACTGTCATGAATGCCCATGATCTCATGGAGGAGAAAAGAAAAATGAAGCAGGACGGGGAAATGGTACGTACGGGTGGCCACCTTGGCAGTGATGGGAAGGCTGAGGATGTTGCTAATGACAGCATAGACGCTGATGTTGTAGGTGAGACCTGGCTCCAGCTCTGTGATGGTGACACCACGCCAATCTCCAGGCACCCGCTGCTGGAGCTGGAGGCCCCCCAGGGCCGTCGGCTGGTAAGAGATCACATATTCCGTCACTGCCATCGGCCCGTCCCATTCCAGCTCAATGGACCTGTCGCTGATACCAGCCACTCGCAAGTCCTCTGGAGGGGCAGCTACCGGGAGGCAATACACAGATAGCATGAGCTCAGAGGACTGCCTTCTCCATCCTCGACTCACCTTTCTCCCTCACATCTCACCCCAGGTGCCCTTTTTCAATGTTCTGCTCAGCTCACTGGCTGGGTGATTTCTAATGCCCTTTGTGCGCAGGTTCTTGACTTTCTGTGCTTAGTTTTCCCACCTCCATGGGGCCCTGAGTCAGTGGTGTGCTGGAATCAGCTCCTACTGACTCCTGAAAGTTGATGGTCAAATTCTCCCGAATTTTGCAAGACAGTTGTTAAATACAGCCATTGTGAATGATTAAATATAAACTCAGAATTAAGTAAATTATATTATAAACAAAGGTAAGAAATACTCAAAATTCATCAGTTTCAAATTATTTTGCTACATTTTACTATTTTCTATGCCCTTGAGGTAATGTACATGTGTTATGTCTCTCTGGTGGCAATGCTATATAATTGTATTCTACTGCACAGCTATTGCCAACTCCATGTGTAGTGATGTCATGTTGGTAGTTTGAAATTGGCCACAGAGGGAGTATTTACACCATGGAAATTGGCAAATGCTATAAAGGCAACCTCTTACAACATTTACCAACACACCTGCATCTGTTTCTTCTTTCCTGGGTTATTGACTCCCTCTTGGTTGAGTGCTTGGCTGAGCTTCATGCTGCACCACAGCCTCCTTAAAACTGGAATCCTAACTGCTCCCTGCATTCATCTGGGGCCAGCCACCTGGGTTAGGTTTTCCCTCCCCTCCTGGGAAGTTGATTCCTTGTTCAGGTATAAAGCAAGAACTTTCATTTTTTTCTTCAGTTATTAGATACTTAACAGCATACCAGTAGGCCAAAATTTTTGATAGTTTAATAAGTTGTCACCAAATTACCCTAGAAGACAATATTTGATTTTGCAAGTGGAAATAAAGGCTTACTCCTGGTTATTTTTGTAGACAACAAGAAGCCTAAACAGTAAGTCCTGGATACCATGGACAGTTAAAGACATACAATCATGCTTTATTGTATCATTTTCTCTGCTAAAAAGATACTTTAAGTTTTGAAAGAAATGTAACTTAAGCTAATTTTTATTAGCCTTGATCTTGGGGATAATGATAAAGAAGCATTCTTGAGGGCTTTGCTTTTCTCTCTTGTTCAAATGCTAATCAAAGAATCACCAAAGATTAAACCTCCTAGAAATAGCCTTTCATGTATGGTTCTCTTAGGAAACAGAGATTCACCAGGAATGTGGTATTAAATAATTGAACCTTTAAGACCAATTAGGAGGCTAATTCTAGTGTGCCTGCAGTTGGTGCTCATAGATGAAATCAAAGATCAGGCCAATATTTAAATAGTCATAATTAACGTGTAAGTTTATATGTAATGGAAGCTTCGGTTAGTTTGAAAGTTGCCATTGGTTTTGAATTTCTCCTCCAAGAATTCTCATTTTTTCTTTTTTATCGTATAAGAGTGTAGGACTGAGTCGGCTATTGTACACAGGATTTGTGTGTGGAATGTGGCTGCCCCCTCCCTGCCGTTGTGCTCACATGTGCACCCTCAAATCCTCGGTAGTGGCCGACAAGAGGCGTCCAGACTCTTAGGATGGACATTAGGACCACATATTTGCAATGTTGAGTATCTGCTTTGATTACTTTTGCCCCAAACTGTTCGTTGTGTGAAACAGTCTAAGCAACAGAGCTTCCTCCGACTGCAGATGGCAAATGTTGACCAAAACCACACATTGAAAATTTATTCTTTAAATGTATAAAACTAAATGTAAATGAAATTTAAATAGACTTTCAAATGATAATTGATAATAAGCTCATATCATTTCTAATTCTGACATTACTGAAATTTAAACTGCACTAAGAACACTGTGTAGAGTGCCTACAGAATAATGCCTGGACCAAGGGGGAATGAAAGAATTGATCTATAGAATCCAACGGTAGTTTGCGTGACTATAGTAAGCATTTATTATGCATCAGGAACGATGCTAAATCCTCTCACCAACACTGTGGGACATGTATCATTATTACCCCTATTTTATAGATGAGAAACGAAACTGTCAGCAGACACAGAAGCTATGGTTTGAACCAGGCAGAATGGGTCTAAGCTCTCACCCAGTAAGCAACACCCTTTGAGGCGGCAAAGCATTTCACAGTCTATCACAGCGCTTGCCAACTGGTGGTCTGCGGACCACTAGTGGTCCGTGAGGTCCTAAAGGTTGGCGATCACTGGTTTAAGGAAACCTTTCTGACTCTATAAAACATGTTCAGACACACATTCTAATTAGAATTTTTAAAAATCTGTCCATAGCAGCCCAACTGAAGCAGATCGTGTCGCTATAATGATCCCAGCCTTATAGATGGAGAAACTAAGGCCCAGTTAAGGGACTTGCCAAAAGCCCAGGAAGTGGGTTACAGAAGAACTGATTCTCAAATCCAGATAATCTACACTGAGTGTTCCTTCCCTGCCAGTTTGTAGACCGGGTCATGGTGATGTCAGATGTCTTCTTTCATGTATACACAGCCTCCAACGGAAAACCAGGTTGGAAAATAATTCAGACTGTCCTTTAGTGGGTGAATTCCAGACTGCTTATCGTAGCAACTTCTTTTAAAAACGGGTCTCTAGTGCCTGCGCCCCGTGAGTCACACCGATTCCAGGCTTCCTCTGAGGGATGTCCCCTCCCACAGTGACAGGAATGGCCCTTCCAAATTTCCTGTCACCAGCAGCTCTTGGGGCATTTGGGACAAGTCAGTATTCCTTTTTGGTTCCTTCTTCCCAAAAAAAAGCTACAGAAGATGCCAACAGAGGATGATCCCAGATGAGCATTTGGGGATTTTAAAGTAAAAATGAGGTACGGAAGGATTTTTTATCTTGATAACTTCACCTGGCAAGGTTTTATCGTGGGACACGAGGCTGGTGGTAGGCACTGCTTCTCCTTCTGATGAGATGGTCCCCACTTGCCTTGAAACTGGCAGGAGCTGTGTGCACTGGGGGTCAGTAATTCCTATGAAATGAAATGGTACTGAACTTAAAGCAAACTATAAAGGAACCATGTGCCTTGATGCTGTGAATTTAGGGTGCAAAGCAGTGTCTTACTTTCTGGGGTTCCAACCTTGAAACCTGGGGAAGAGAGGGTGATTAAAAGGGAATAAATTGGGCCCAACTGGTTTGGCTCAGTAGATAGAGCGTCCACCCGTGGACTGAAGGACCCAGGGTTCCATTCTGTGTCTCTCTCACATCGATGTTTTTCTGTCTCTCCCTCTCCCTTCTACTCTCTCTAAGTATCAATGGGAAAATATCCCTGGGTGAAGATTAACAACAACAACAAAAATGGAAAAAAACTGGTTTGAAGCATGGAGTTGCATATCTGCAAAGATGCCATGCTGTTTCCCTTGTAGATTTGCATCAATGTTGCACCTAGATTAGTTGCATGAAGTGTTTTGCTCCAACGAACGAGTGATTTCAGGTGCCAAAGGCAGGGCTGGCTGGGGTGCAGGCAGAAGCAGAGGCAGAGGCTGACGTTGATGAATCCCCATGGGTCTGACGGAAGTCCGGGGACCCTGCTCTGCTGGTTCTTTCACACATTGGCCAGCTCCCGCATTAACCTGCTGCACTGGGGGAGGTGTGAACAGTTGGTTCCAACATCTGATTTCTTTTTATCATTTGACAGAGCTTGGCTTTCATATCAAGAGGCTATTTCTTTGTGTATGTGGCTTTTCACATTTTTATTTTTCAGTTCCTCTCTAC
>NW_006293313.1:3043481-3061445 GCF_000327345.1 Myotis davidii
TAAAGAGTGCTAGAAGGTGGTCGGTGACCAGGGTTCTCATTCTCGCCCTGCCATCCATTAGCTGTCTGGCCCTGCAAGAATCTCTGTCTCTCTGAACTGCTGCTTTTTACATCTGGGGAATGAGGAGCCCAGAGCAGCTTCTTTCTGAGGCCTGTTTTATGTGCTCCTATTCATGAATGTACTGTGCCATGTCTTCACGCGGCCAGAGAACAGGCAGGATGGTTGTGATTTCGCCCCATGGCCCACTACAAGCAAAGACCAAGGCTGGGAGTCTAGTACGGTGCCCTCGCCAAGTCTCAATTGCATTCAGCCTCTAGCAGCTTGGGGCCTCAGAATGAAACCCACACAGCAGGCAGGCGGGCTTCCTGCACCCTGGCAGAGTGGGAAGAGTGACCTGCGAGGATGTTGGTTTTGTGGTTCTCCATGTTTTCACCTCCTCGTGCCTGTGGGCGAAGGCGGCAGTGACGCTGTAGTGTGTGCGCCTGGCCAGAGATGACCAACAGAGAATAACCACCCCCTCTCCCGCATGAGCCAGCAAAGCAGCACTTTAGACAATGCCCTTCATGGTCTCTGGCAGAGACCCGGGCGTTTGGTTTAAAAGGCATCGAGAGCAGTCCCTTCTACAGCAAACGATGGCTCGGGTTGCTATAGAAACAGGTGGAGATGATGTAACTGTCCCTCCTCACATGCGTTGGGAACCTGTGAAGTAGTTTATCTGGGCCTTCAGAAATGATCCTCCAACAGCCAGAGGGGACGTGTTGGAGGTCACATGGGCTCAGGGTTTGGACTCCACCCAGTTGAGCAGGAGCTATACTAACAGCTGTGGTGCCTTCCCTGAATGGCTGGGAGGGCTCCAGTTCGGTTTGGACCCTGGATCAGATTTAAGATTCTGTCTGCAAGGGGACCTGTCCCTGTAGAACATGACAGGTATGTACAGTCCAACACAGAGCCATTCCATTCAGAAGCACATGGACTAGAGGGTAGCCATACGGAGCAGTGGCCCCAGATGATCTTTCAAATCCTCCGATGGGGCCCAGGGAGCCTCACCCTGTGGGTGGGAATCGGGACCACGTGTCAGCCTCCCTTCCCCAGCAACCACCTAGTGATTTCAGATCTAGAAACAGTGAGGCTTCACTTCTGCTTAAATTATCTTTCATAACAGTTGGTAGAACTCAGTATACTTTTAAAAAGATATTTCAATTCAGAAAATAAACCAGGAAGCTAAATGAAATTATTGAATATGGAAAAAAGTGAAGGAACATGAAAATATTTTTCCTAAGGAGTACATTATTATTTGCTCATTCGTCGGTTTTTTTGTTTGTTTTTGTTGTTGTTGTTAGTGCCAATGAACTTTGATAGAATTTAAGTTGAAGTCACAGTGCAGGAGCCTGGTGTGGCTGGCCTGCTCTCTCGGGGGAGTCACTGAGGACGCTGAAGAAGTAAAGGCTTCCAGCATTCCCCCCGTAAACTGACATCAGAGGGCTGATTGGAAAATTCCCAGAATCACCCCATCAGGAGGGTTAAAAATGTTTGTTTGTTATTTTTTTAAATTGCATTTTAAATCCCCCTCATGGGCACTCCAGCCCACTGTTACAAATTGAAGTGTAGATGAAATGGATCAAGGTCAATCCCTTAATCTGTGCTATTTAGACACACACATTTAGTCAGCAGATGAGCAATAATAGTGAGATGATAAAAATAATCTGATTTTAGGCAAAAAAGTCATCTCCAGTGAGATGCTGGTATTCTTCCCACCGCAGGATTTCCTTCCTGGTTTTAGGACACCTCTGTACAGTGTCCGTGCTGTAGACCCCAGATGGGCTTGGTTCCAATTTGCTGCATGTCACCTGGAACAGCGCGAGTCACGGCCTTCTAACATTCTGCCCTGATTGTCAGAACGTGAGCTGCTGCTTGATGCCTTGGCTGCTTTATTCCTGTTTGCATTTCATTCCTTACCTACAAATACTTCTTTTTCCATGTGGACACTAGACCATTTCATAAACTAACACTGAGTAATATAGGCTCCAAAATCACAGGCTAACCCCCATCTCAAGTGGTGGTTGAGACCTGTTCTGGGACATGGCGGCGAGCAAGGGGGGTATTCTGGACGCCCTCTGAGTCAGAGCGGCCTTGCCCAAGGTGGTCCCCTGGCCCGTCTCTCCCCTTCCCTCCACTCAAGGACAGTGGGAAGCTGTCACTGTTGCTGTTGCCTTTGTTCAGTCTGAGCATAAGATCCAACTTTCAGCATGAACCTGACCTTTTCAGGTTTCCCCTTCCTCCCCTTAAGTCTGCCCCATCCACTGTGATTGACAAAGAAACCAGCTCCCTTGGAAAGCAAGCGAGCACAACCCAATGGGGAATTATTTTGCCTAAAATCCACCTTCCTTCCCATCTCTCTTCCCCTCTCCAGTGAGTCTGCTGGGCCACCCATGCCAACGCCCAGGAGTGCCTCTTCCTACCTGCTGAGCAGTCGGGGCCCTGGTAGCCCTCTTCGCAGAAGCAGAGTCCCTCCTGGCAGTGTCCTCGCCCGCTGCAGGCATTCAGACAGTGCCGCTGGCCACAGTCCTCGCCCACATAGCCCTCCTGGCACACACAGGTACCATTGGCACAGCTCCCCTTCCCGGAGCAGTCCCCGGGGCACCTCAGCTCACTGCAGTCCTCGCCAGTGTAGGGCTCCTCACAGACACACTCCCCGTCCACACAGAGCCCCCGGGAGCTGCAGTCGGTGTGGCACCGGAGTTCGGAGCAGTCCTCGCCACTGTATTCGCTGTCACAAATGCACTGGCCATCCACGCACACGCCCCGGCTGGAGCAGCCCAGCGGGCAGGAGGGCTCTGAGCAGTTCTTGCCAAACCAACCTTCATTGCAGATGCAGCCGCAGGACTCGAGGCTGAAGTTGCCGTGGCCACTGCAGTGAGGGAGGTAGTCCAGTTGTCCTAGAAAGGTCAAGGGGAAGGTCAAAGGGGGGCAGTGACACCCCCTGAAAATGGTGCCTGGGGCGGGGTGGGCCGAGACCTCTTCTCCCTCTCTGATCAATGTATGTCACTGAGAGTTCATTTCAACCCATCTAATCAATTTCATAAATATATTCCCCAGTGGGTTGTCTGTGCCTAGCATGGCGCAGGGATAAGGATGAGTGAGATCTGGTCCCTGTACATCAGGAGCTCAGTTTTGAGGTGTCTCAGCTTCCATTCCCCAGGAAGGGGCCTTAGATGAAGATTCAAGTGAAAGTGACTTATTACAAAGTGGTCCCCAAAAATCTGGTTGGGGAAAGGAGAAGTTTGGGGAGGGAAGGAGCCCCAGCCAGGTACATTGTGGGCCAAGCCCAGGGAAGGTAACTGGGGGTTAGTCTTGCAAGATGCTCGGGTCACAGTGGTTACCCCTCATCATGGGTTAAGGGCTGTCCCTGGGGGTGTAAAGGCTCAGGCTCCTCCATTCTCTCTCTGGGCAAGCCAAGGAGGGTCCCACAGCCCAAGGACAGCCCCTGACAAAGATGCCCAGGTGCTTCAGGGACTGAAGGGGTTCCCGGGGCATGTAGGCTGAGCACTGGGCTTGCTATGCTGGGCAAGGTCGTATGTGCCACGGACTTGCCCTACTCCCTCTGCTTCCTGCCCTCACACTCACTCTCCTCATGCATCAGCCCTTGGCTCCACGGTCAGTTCAAAGGCCTCCCTCAACCTCAGTCTCCTGCAGTCACTATTTGCTATCATCCTTTTAGGATTCTGTGCGCATCTCTGTCCTAGCCCTTACCACGCTAGAAGCACGGTGGCTAATCTATCTGGCTAACATGAATCACACAAACTTATTAAACAAACACAAGCCCAGCACCGGCGTGGCATCCTTCTCTGCACTTGGCCTTGGGGATCTGAAGTGCAGTAAGTTATATCCTGTTTAATCCTGTCACTTCAGTCACCCTCACGGCCTGAACGGATAGCACACTGACAATGCTGCACACAGGCTCGCTTGTAGATTTCCCCACTTCTGCCAGGGAGCCTGGTGGGAGGCGGGGGAAAAGCCACTCAGAAAGCCGCCCAGCGTCCTAGGCAGCAAAGAGCCCATATTCATGGACACCTATGATTTCCCCGTGTTCTGGCTCCATGGATAACCGACCTAACAGTTCTCACTGAGGGATGGGAGACTGGGCAACTGGACTTTCTTCTCTTCTCCAGACTGTTTTATTTACGGTTTTGGTTGGGGAGAGGAGGAGGTGAGAAAACCATGGCACCCCACTACTCAAAAACTGCCCACACTCACATCCGTGTGGCTCAAGACACGTGGGCCATACGGGCCACTCCTGCCTTCATCCCTGCCAGAGCCTGGAGATATGAGACATGAAAGCTGGAACCCAAGCTTGTGAGACAGATTCCTGCTCTCACCAAAGGATGAAGGGCAGGGTGGCAGGACTCTATGGGGCCTTTGGGTGAGAGGAGATGTGCACACAAGGCAGCTGCTGCTCAGGCAGGTCAGCGGGCAATAGCTCATGCTCCTGTGGGCTCATGAGGAGCCAGGCTTTCACCTGAGTGGATGCTTGTATCTTAATGCTCCTTGCCGTTCTGCTCTATCCCCATTTGTCGACAGGGAACAAAAGGCACAGGTCATGAGACTTGCTTAAGGATTAAGCTAGTAAATAGCTAAGTCCAGATTTGAACTCAGGGAGTCAGACTCTGAAAACCTAATGACCTATCAGAGAGGCACCGACAGTAACTCCTAAGTGTTACTTGAAGGGAGTGAGTGAGGCTGGAGTTACCTTTCCTGGACATTCAGCCTTTGGAAGGGGTGCAGAATAAGCAATATGTGTGTGTGTGTGCATGTGTGTGTGTGTGAGCAGGTGTGTGCACACGTGCATGCTGGTGGAGGGGGCAGGGGCCAAAACTTCCATCCTGCTGGAGAAGACAGGGATGGGTCCTGGGAGACCTTGATGACTATCATTTACTCAGATGGGAGAAAGGCTGCGACTGAGTGAACATGCGCCTGCATTCTCTAGTCCCTCAGGTTAACACGGGGAGATATCAATTCAACAGCCTGTAAAAACCCAAGATGAATGAAGACAGACATCAAACTCCCTGCTCACTGCTGTGCTGAACGGATGTGCCATTCCCTGACTCATCCCCCCAGAAGCAAGTAATGTCTTTCACACGGACTAGGCGAGCGAGCGTGTGGGTGTGGAGGATGCGGGTGTCAGTCCTCCGGGAGGACTGTGTGCAGATCTCAGAGACGCTTTATCACAGAGCTACAGACTGGGGCTCATTTCCTTCCACGTAAAGAGGGGCCGATTCCCCTCCTCTTCCCACCCGAAGCCCCTGCAGGGGCCCAGCCCTACCTGTGGCTGCACTTTCTTGGCAGCAGCTGCTGCCGCACTGGTCCCGAAGCACCGACACCTCCCTCTCCAGCATCTCGATGCGGCTCAGCAGCTCCCGCAGCACCTGGGCCGAGCTGGCGGCGCACGGGCAGGCCTTTTTGGGGAGGTTGATCCTGTGGGTGACGGTGACCTGGCTCTCCGGGTCGGAGGTCTGGCCCAGATACTCAGCCGGTGCCTCGTCTTCCGCACTCACCTCCTGCTCGGCCGAGGCCTCCAGCCCCGAGGAGCAGAGGCTGTCCAGGGGCACGTTGATGTTGTACACGTGGTTGAAGACCACGGGCGGCTCTTTGTCGGATGTGTTGTAGCTGGCAACGCCTCCCTCCTCCTCCACCGCCGGTCTCTGGCCCCTCTCCGTGGGGACCTCCAGCTGACACTCTGTGGGCTTGAGCATGGAGCCCAGAAGAATCAGGTTGACGCCAAGGAGCATGTTCTTCAGGACCACAGTTTCCCCATCGGCCCCCATCCTCCGTGCAGAGCTCTGGGTTCAAGACCAGCCTGCAGCTCACAGCATAGAGTTGTCGGAATCTGCAAGAGAAACAGAACTGAAGTTACCTCTGAGACCTGCGCTGGGTGCCATACTGTGCAGAGTCCTGCAAAGCCCAAGGACAGGCGGCCGAAGACATTCAAGGGGAGGGAGGCTGGGAAGGAACAGGAACTACCAGGGTATAAAAGCCCAGAGCTTTGTCCCCTCAAGTGGACGCTGCTTCCAAAGATTATCTGCAACACAGGAGACCGGCCCCCATGCTGGCAAGTGGTTCCAGCAAAGAGGGCCTGCGAGGCAGGGGCCCGGGCTCTGTGGAGAGTCTCTTTCTCCAAAGAAAATTCAGTGCTTCTTTCCACTTCTGGGTGAGAATTAGGATGAAGGCACCGTGGAGCCTCAGGTGCACCCTCGCATTTTCACAGATAGTTATTATGAAGGACACCCACCAGCCTCTTCAAAATAACTTATTAACTCTTCCAAGCTCATCCCTTCAATACAAGTCGACTTGAGAATAACCAGCCAGGCAGATAATATAGTTCCCGGTAATTGTGGCTGTTAATAATCCTTGGGTACCCGTGTGATTATCTGGGACCGTGCGGGCTGCACATGCCTCTAATCTTCTCATTAGCACAGTCCCAGCGCTCCGTGATCGGGGCTCCTTTCTTCCGAGGTCCTGCTTAAATTGCTAAACTAATAAATTAGCTCCTCTGCTGGTTACCCAGTCACAAAGAACCACACAGAACAATATATTTACTGTCATGCAAATCAGGTTTAGGGAAATTATATTGCTTTTTTATTCCCCACATAGAGGAGAAAAGAGGCCCAACAAAGTTGGGTTTCTAAAGGTGGCTTTAAAGCTACTAAGAAGATTAAGGTCTAAGGGCTGATGAAGGAAGAGTAACTGAGTCCACGGATGAGGCAGCAAATGGAACATGTACTGAATGTGGACTGTGCACCTCACACCTGACCTACTTGGCCCTCAGAACATCCCTATGTGGGAGCATTAGGGTTATTCCCATCTTAGGATGGAGGAAATTCTGCCCAGAGATGTCGAGATTGGAGATCAAAGGTTAAGAGCTGGCTCTGGAGTCAGACTGCCTGGGTGCATACCCCACTCCTTTGCTTTGCTTTCTACCTGTGAGTGGTAGATCATGTAGCTCTTCATGCCTCAGTTTCCCGACCTGTAAGGTGGGGATCATAAGAGGATCCTCCTTATGGGATTGTAGTGATGATCGAGTTAGTACCCGTAGAATACTTAGCTAGTACCTGGCATTCAGTGAAATGCATAGATGTGAGTTGTGGACAGGCAGAATAACTGTTTAGTTCTTGCCCTATCTGGATCAGATATGGCCTGGTCACCACTGTCAGGACCTTGGCTCTCACTGTGGATGCATGGTCACTGGTCACAAATACCTCCACACACCACATGTTTATTATGATCTCATCCCAGCTCTTGAGCAGCTGTCAGTCTCACGGAGGAGATGGAAACACAAGTAGGATAATGACAGTGTAATGTGCTCATGACCTTGACCAACAAGCAGGAGGGTGGAACAGCAGGAAATCTACTCAGGGGATGGGTGACCACCAGTGCCGTGGGCCCAGTGTTCCTGGGCCTGGCTTCCAGGCACACGGAAGGACTATATTGTCTAGGACTATATTTTCAGGTCTCCTGCTGGTTGGGTGAGGCCATGCCACTAGCACTGGCCAATGAGTTGTGAGGGGAAGTGAGGAGTGTCACCTCTGGGCCGGGGCATTATTGCCGATGGGTGACGCTCCGAAGCTTTATCCCTGCCATGGGGGAGTGTTCCAGATGCTGGCTGCGTTCTCAGTCTGGGTCCCGGAGCTACTACAACCGACCGAGAGCCCCTGCTGCGCCACAGTAGGTGGCAGTGTGTGAGAGAGAAGGAATCCTCTGGTTTCTGAAGCACAGGTTTCGTTTTTGGTGTTTCCCACAGCATAACGTAGTCTACCAGGAGATATGTAATATCGAACTGGATTTTAATAGATTACTCTTTAGATCGAGAAGATAGGGTTCATTATACACAAAAGAAATTGCATGTGATAACCTCTGATATGTGCTAGAACATAAGATGACATAACATAGCAACTAACATGGCTTGTTCAATGAATGCAAGTATTTGAAGGGATGTTAAATGCTAAGGGATTTGACGTTTCTATGACAAAAGGTTCAAGGGAGGTAGTTTCCATCGAATAAGGGGAATCTATGGGAAAACATATTTTTGGCTACTTATAAAGAATAGTTTTTCTAATCGTCAGAGCCTACTGGATTGTCATGATAGGCAGTGAGTTCCCGTCACTGGAGGTATCCAAGTACAAGCAGCTAGACTACTACTTGAGAATGCTGAAGATGGCCTTTCAAGCACCACATGAGAGACTGGACTAATAAGAATGTTAGGTCTTCTCCTGGATACTTTTCGAGTTCATGCATTTGAGGAGTGTGCCCAGTGTAATACTGTGTTCAAGGGCCGCCATAACCAATGACCACAAACTGGGTAGCTTAAAACTACACAGCTTTCTCACATAGGGATGGTTCTGGGCACTAGAAGTTCAAAGCCGAGATGTCATCAGGGTTAGTTCCTGAACCTTCCTAATGCCTCGACCCTTTAATGCAGTTCTTCATGTTGTGGTGACCCCCAATTTCATTGTTACAAATTGAACATAATTAAAGCATAGTGATTAATCACAAAAACAATATGTAATTCTATATGTGTTTTCCGATGGTCTTAGGTGACCCCTGTGAAAGGGTTGTTCGACCCCCAAAGGGGTCGCGACCCACAGGTTGAGAACCGCTGCTCTAGGCCCTCCTGGGCTCAGAGATGCATCACTCCCACCTGTGCCTTCATTTCCACATGGCCCTTCCCTGTGTCTCCGTGTCATCACGTGGCCATCTTCTTTCAAGGACACCAGTCATACTAGATTAGGGACCCATCACTCAGTATGACTTCATCGTAACTAATCACATCTGCATGACCCTATTTCCAAATAAAGTACTTTCTGAGGTGCTGGGGGTTAGACCGTCAGCAAATCTTCTTTGTGGGATATGATTCAATCCATAACAAACGCCATTGGGCATTTTCACCAGACACTGAGCTAAGCATTTCCCTTATAATTTCATTCAAGCCTGACAACCAACTTATAAGAGAGAGAGGGGTGATATTCAGGAGTCAAGAGAGTAACTGGTGTGGCTCCGGCAACACCCAATCGGCAGAGGCATCAACCAATCAGATTGGCTGTAAACAACCAGCTGGGCTCCGTGATGATATCACTATGATGGTAGCTCCTCTTTTAATTTCCATTGTTTGAGATGAAGAAAAAACTTCAGGAAAAAACAAGGTATTTGACCAAGACTGGCAGCTACTGAAGCAGAGGAGCCAAGACCGAGGCTGGTGCAGCTGCGTGTAGCCTGTGCTCTTCACTGCTGTTTCTCCGCCGCCTTAATTAGTGGCCACATGCCATTCTCATGAAAAGACTTACAAATCAACACGCTCACAAATCAACACTCTCCTTTCTTAGGATCAGACTTAGGACTTCCTGACAGTGATGACTTTTAGCTTAATGCTTTCTCTGCCAATCCTGTCTCCCACCTCCTGGCGGGAAGGCTGGTCTGATGGTGCCCGGCCTCCTGTGTCCTGGGAATCAAAAGCAGTTCTACACCAGCAAACCTTGATCCTCGAGGAGTTGGGAGACGTTCTTTAAATGTGCCCTTCCCCACCGAGCCAGCAGTTACAGAAAACTGGGGCTGGCACCAGCAGCCTCCGCTTCATTCACTTTTCTGAGCTCCCTCTGGTGTGTTCCCACCAGGCCGTCAACAGCCATTGTTAATCACACCACAGACTCTCTGCCTCTCTCCTGTGTCTCCACATTTTGTTTAGGTTGCTTTTCTGCACAGACAGAGCAGGTGGGATGAATGGGATGAGGGGCCTCATTTTCCTCACTACTTCTGACGCCTGCTGAAGGTGGAATGAAACCAAAGGTTATTAATGCCCATGATAAACGTGCCCTTGGTTCTGCCGAGCTCATGTCACTTAGTAATTGTTTCGAAGTGAATTTTCTTTCTTGTGTCCCTGGCTTCCTCCCCTGCCTCCGCCTCCTGTTCCTTGTGTGGCTAAGGATGCTCACTGCTCTGCAGGCCTTTCTGTGGCACTTTTCAGCAATGCTGAGGGCCTGGTCTAATCCCATGGCTTACTCTAGTGCTGCATTTGCTACACTGTCTCCTTTAGAGGGGCCCCACCTGCTCTGAGACCCATGACCTGGCTTTGGTGTGAGGGGGTGTCTGCATCTCTAAGCTAAATGCAAATCTGTCACCAAAAACCACTTGGGAGGCTGGAGGGGACCAGCAGAGCTGCCTCCTCTCCTCTCACTGTCTTCCCGTCTCTCAGATGCATCACCGGACCACAGCTAGGAAGACTCCAGGCCTAGAAGCAAGATGGGCCAGTCAGAGATGGTGGGAGGAGGGGAAAGGAAGGAAAAACAGGAAAGGTAGAGGGGGGAAATGGGAGAGCGCCAGGCTGGCGAGGGGAGCAGCTGAGAGTTCTATAGGTAGAGTGAGAAAATATAACCCTGAGGGACAGATAATGTACGCGGCTTCAATGATACACTAACCGTGGTGAGCGAGACCGATAGCTATTGACCCCACAAACGCGAGTGCAAGGGAGGTGCAGTAATTCGATAGATCAATACTCAAGAAATCCTAGTGGTGCCATTGACTCATTTCCAGCGCTCCAGCTTCCTTATCAATATAACTACTGTGGCGGCAATGGGGTGTCTTTGAGGAATTTGTAAGAGGCAGGCAGATGGCAGGATGGTCCTGGGGACTGGGGTGGTGCCCGGTTTCTGAAGGTGCCGTCCCTCTGGGAGGTCACCACAGCCCGGCTGAAGCTCCTGCCCCAGCTAATGTGGCTCCTCAGTGGCTTTATTTTGCTTTTTCCCTCCACTGCCCTCCCCCGGCTTCATGTTCTCTCACTGAGGTGCTACTGTTCTAGAAATACATCCTGCAGACATATGTTCCCAGATCGGAGGAGAAGGGCAAGGAGAGCTGGTCTCAAGAAGGTAGGTGTGTGTGGGGGGGTTGGGGCCGGGGGGGAGAGGCAGGCCATAAGTCACTCACGGGAAGCTATGCCTTTGTAATTTTTTTCTTTCTTTTTTTTCTCCTAGACTAGAGTCAGAGAGGGGCTAGCAGAGGGACCTCAGAAACAAAAAGGAGGAGAAAAAAAGAGTGTGTAGGTTGTTAGGCAGGTTGGGCGCAGCAAGCTCTTGCGGGGGCAGGGGGGGTGGTGGCCAGTGTTGGGGATTTCTTGCTTCTGCCAACCTTAGCACCCACTCTGTCCCTAATGTGATTTATATAACAGAACTATATCTGTGAAAAAACGAGTCCTTTTTTTTTTTTTTAGGTAAAAATAGTTCCCTTCCCTGCCGTTGGGATGCTCTGTCACTTGGAGAAAGAGAGTAATTATGAAAGACGAGGGTGTAATGGGATTACTGCGGCCCCATTGTGTCAGCGGAGGCAGCGGGCTGCTGGGAGGACGCGGGCCGCTCTCTCCATCAGCACCGGGCCTTTATTGGGCCTGTCAGGTTTCTGAAAAGAACCCGAGGGCAGAAAACTCCCTGCAGACTGGACTGCATGGCTGGCCTGGAGCTGTCAGTGGCCTGCGGTGGTGTGGGAGGACGGCCGCCCCCTGATGCGCCCCATCGGATCTGCAGGGAGGGCCTTCGGTGCAGAACCGGTGGAGCGCATTCAAGTACTCAGCCCAGGATGTCTGTGGCTTTGCGGAGTGGATTAGAGAAACCACAGGGCTGTGACTCCATCAAGTGTGCTCTGTGAGAACTCTAATTGTCCTGATCTCAGGACAATTCCTCCTTGACCCAGGGAATACCACCAAGGGAGGGACACTGTCATGCCTGGGAGTGAGCATGAGGTCAGCCAGGTTTGGATTCCCACTTTGCAATACAACTGGCGAGGCTGGCAGCTTTGCCCACTGGGGGAAACCATTTCCTGTTGGGCAGCGAGTCTGATGGTCTGCCTTCCAGGTTGCCCCAGGATTTCTGGTCAACAGAGATCCCATTTAGGTGAGAATTTATCCACTTTTTATAGACACCCCCCGCCCCCAGAGAATTCTTAACACATGTAGAGCATTTGAGAATATATAATTTAAAAATATATACCATTGAATGCTGAGAACCACCAATGGATTATTCCCATTTTACAGATGAGGCTCAATGCATGGGAGTGATTTGCCCAGTTGCACATAGTAAGTTAGAGCCATGCTGACTCCTGAGTCATATTTCCAGACTCAGTTCTGTTGCGGGCGCCACAGCCTCCCTTCAGCAGCGGTTTCCATCCTTTGGAAGTAGACAGGATATAAATAATGAAATCCTAATTAGTCTCCACCATTTTGGTCAAGAATTCTTCTAAGAGTCTGACTTTTGCCGTCATTGATGTCTGGTTTTTTTTTTTTTGTCTGTGTTTCCTGAGCTGGAGGAACAGCACATCCCCATTTGCTGTTCATTTATTCTCGAAGCATCACCATATTACTCTTCATCTTTCTCTTCTTTACATTTAATAAAATGGCAAAGAAAATTCCCTGGGATGAAAGATGGCCAATCAGACTATAGCCTGGATCAATGGCTCTTATCTCCTGCCCGAGATACTCCTTAGAACAGATGGAGAAATTAGTTCAGAATATAAAATGTGTTCTCTGCCCTCCTGGGCCCTATCATCTGGTTGAGAAGACTAGAGTCCTGCACATAGAAGCAAAGTTTGAGAAAGCAAGGCAGTCCATTTTTATTATTAAACCGAAGATCACCCAATTTAAGTTTAAGAGGCCCTCCTAGCTGTGAACGGAGATGAGGGTTGAGAAGTGACCGAAGAGGCTCCTGAAGAGGGAGGGACCCAGGCCAGATGGAGGGGTGGTATTGGAAAGGTGGATGGAGTCGTGGGGTACAGGTGGGGAGAGCAGGCAAAGGGCACAGCCTGAGCAGAGTTAGCTGGAACCCCAAGGACAAGTGCGAGGAAGTTCTGACTCTGAAGGGACCATCTTCCGTCTTTGCAGAGGCTTAACATCAATGAAAACTAGATTATGAAAATAACGCCTGCCAGGTGTGTGCCTGTGAGGCAAGGGAGGTGCTCAGGTATTAGCAGTGCTCCTAGGGCTTGATGTCCGTGGACCAGTGGGGGCCTGGAGGACAACTTGGGGCCATCCTATATATAAAGGTGGGCTCAGAACATCTAATTAATTATCTTGTAAATGTAGAAATTGCTGGATTTCTAGGGCATTGAAACCCTTTAGAAACAAACAAATCTTAGGACTAGTCACTTGTAAAAATTATACTCACCCACATTCAGAACACCAGATAACTCATCTGCTCTAAAAATACCTAATGACAGATTCAAATATCAAATTCACGCTGTTTTCAATTATATGACATAA
This sequence comes from Myotis davidii, assembly GCF_000327345.1. Classification (NCBI taxonomy): domain Eukaryota; kingdom Metazoa; phylum Chordata; class Mammalia; order Chiroptera; family Vespertilionidae; genus Myotis; species Myotis davidii. Next base: position 3,056,770 of record NW_006293313.1, read on the forward strand.
CTCTATTGGAGTTGATCCTTCCAGCAGGAAAGGAATAATTGCTTTCTTATTGGCTATCCATTAATTTCTTCAGATGGCTCGTATGTTGGAGGTGACAGCTTATGAACGCTCGGCTCTAAAGGAGCTCTAAGGGAGTCATCGACTTCATTGTGTGAATTATGACTTTTAGAGCATAAAATAGCACTGCCCTGGCCCAGAGACTACACACGGGTGAATTATATTTCTAGCACCTGAAACAGCATAATTATTTTATAACTGAAATCTGAGGAACCTCTGAGAGCACTGGGGTATAGAGCACAACTTGTTTAATTAAATCCAGTTCCATACTGATTGCATGCCAGAGACTGGGCTAGATCTCATGGAGAACTCTCAGGTAGCTCCCGGTGTCACCTGGAGGAAGGTAATTGCGTAACTAGAATTAATAGCCGACTGTGATGAGTGCCCTATCAGAGGTGTGGGGAAAGTCTCGGAGCCCAGCAGATGGAAGCATTTCTACCAGAAGACTCTTTAGAGAAAGCTCAATGGGAAAGGTGGCCTTTGCCTGGGTCGTGGAGAATCAGGAAGACTGTGAAAGGAGAGGAAGGGAACGGCAGCAGAAGTGAGTGAGGAGCAAAGTGGAAAATCATGCCCAAGGAAGAGCCCAGCTCCTGGGTGGTGGCCTGGTGGGGGCAGGGGGTGTGTGTCTGTGTGTTCAGAGATGGAAGGTGCTAAGATGTCTGAGAGCCTTGACTGGCATCTCCAGAAACAGGCCCTGGATCCCATGGGCGTGTTACGCCACCAGTGTTTTGTAAGCAGAGTATGACATCATGATTAAGAAACCCTTCGGCATCTGTGGTTGCAACTGGCCCCAAAGATGAATTCTAATCTGAGAAACGTAAACGTTTGTTTTGCTTGTCATTTATCTTATTTTGCAGTGATGCGGTTGCTAAGGCCCAGATTCATCTTCCTCATGACTTCAGAGAGTGATTTTTCCAGGGCACATAATTCCTTAAATTCCTTCCCTCTCTCTGTCTTGACAAAATGCATTTTGCTCTCCATTAAGTTATACAGTATCATCTTTGTTCATTATTGTTTAAAGGGGGCTCCAGTGAGATTCAAATGTGGTTTTATTAACTGCTGCATCCAGAAGATATATTGTAAAATATTGGACCTTTAAATGTTTTCAATCTGAATAAAGACAAGAACTGACTATCTAGCTACAAGCAGCTGCCTTTCTGATAAATTAAGAATACAGGCTCTCAGTGTAGCCGTTCCTGAGGCTTTGGGAAGCTGAGCGTGCTATGAGGGTCCTCAAAGTCCCGGTATGGTTCCTAGGGGGTACGAATCAGCCCACAGGAGGATGCAGAATGCCTCGGTGGGCTAGGGTTTATACCTGAAATCCCTGTATGCGGTGCCTGGTCTCTGATGGAAGTTCTCCCCCAGCATAATCTCCTTCCTCTCCAGCCTCGCCTCTCTGCACACACACTCCTGGAGTTCTTCCTTCTGCCCCAGTTCCTTCTCCTCCCGGATCTCTATCCCCAGAGGCTCTCTTACCCTGGAGCTTACCAATTAACCATGTGGAGCCCAGCAGGGGAGCTGTAGCTCAGCCTGCAGGCCAGTGAGTCCTGGCTTCCTCCTGAGAGCCTGGGCGCTGGCGGTGTCCCCAGTGGAACGACAATGCTTCCCTCAAGGTGACCTTCTCTGCCTGACTCTCCAGGTCCCAGTAACCTCTCTGCCACTCCCCTCACCTCCTCTGGGTGTGGGGATAAGAGCTCTGCTGGCTGGGCCCAGTGTGCTCACTGATTGGCTGTGACTGTCCAAGGCTGGTCCCTGTAGTTAGGGAATTAGCTTCCTGGGAAGGGCCGTTTCCCCAGGCCTTTCTCCTATCTCCAAGTCTGCTTAAATCTCCCCTGTCCCCTGTCCCTCATTCCCTCAGCAGTCAAATGCCAAAGTAACACAAGATACAGTATTGGCAATAAATTAACACCTTCTGAAAACCTATTTGGAAACAGGTGGGCCTTAAACCATAAATAACAGTGACATTTTCATTTTAACAGCAGCCTTCAACTAACCTAACGGTGGACATGGTTCAGTGCGACTTCACGTGGAGCCGGGAGGAAGATTCATGGCCGTAGAGGATTCAGCAGTTTTTCTCCCGCATTGATCTTTCTACCTTTCCCCTTTTGAAAAGCACTAAAATGAGGCGGAGTGACAGACTCTTGACATTTGCAGACTTATTACAGTTTTCGGGGTGCTTTTCTGAACACAGCCTTGGTTGAGCCTTCTCCAGATTTTGTAAAGTATGGAAGGCGGGTTTGTTACCCCACTCTTTAGATGAGTAAACTGAGGCTCATTCTTGCAAATACCAAGCCATAAAGTTTCAGCCTTCTACTTTTTTCACTCCATAGTCACTTACAGGTGCTCTTAAGAGTGAGGTAGAGGGGGCTCACCACCCTGACTCTGAGCTGCAGGGCTGGTGGGGGTGGGGTGTGGCAGCCGAGGGGGAAGAAGGTGGATGGAGGAGCCTAAACTGGACAGGGCAGAGGAGACTTTCTGCTTTTCTCCATGGAATTACTCAACAACCATCCTACTGGAGGGTTGGAGGAAGACACCCTGAGACTATCAGCTTTCTCTAGCAGCCACTCAAAATGGAATCCTTTCTTTGGAGTTTGGGAGAGGAAAACGTAACCCTTTGATCCTAGTTTGTTATCAAGCAGGGAACTCATTGTAAAAACATCCCTTGGCTGAGAAGACACCAGTGGCTTCTTGGGAAGCCCAAGGAGAGGAACATCTCTGAGAAATTGTCATGCCTTTTTCCTCAGGGGCTGCTTTGGAAGGCAATTATGAGGTAGTCAGCATGTTCTGCTACGATGGTGGAATATTCCACCTTCATTAGCCTAGACCAGTGGTCGGCAAACTGCGGCTTGCAAGCCACATGCGGCTCTTTGGCCCCTTGAGTGTGGCTCTTCCTAAGCCTTAGGAGTACCCTAATTAAGTGAATAACAATGTACCTACCTATATAGTTTAAGTTTAAAAAATTTGGCTCTCAAAAGAAATTTCAATCGTTGTACTGTTGATATTTGGCTCTGTTGACTAATGAGTTTGCTGACCACTCTAGACCCATGAATGTGTCCAGAATGATTCAAATGTCTGATCTGCAAGCAGGGTCCACAGTATTAAATCAACGACGATTAGGTATTGGCTTTCTCCAAAATAACACGATCTCTGGGCTTTCCCTAGAAGACTGAAGAGGTGGGATGGTGGCGGGTTTGTCCAAACCAACTGCGTTTAATTAGGAAGGGAAATCCCACCACTCTCAGCGAAGCCGGTCAGACAGAGCCACCCAGCCTAGGGTGTATGCTGTCTGGCCACCGCAATGCACAGGCAGTATTGCACCAGGCAGGCCAGGACCCACACACACGCATTCCAGACACACACCAGCACTCTGCTAAAGGCTTTACACATTAACTTACTTAATCCTCACGGCAACCAAATAAGCTGCTATGATCCTCCCCATTTTACAGACGGGGAAATTACGCCACAGAGAGGTTAAGTGACTTGTCTAAAATCACAGAGGAAGGCCAGGATTCAGACTTCAGCAGCCTGGCCCCAAAGTTTTTTTTAAATGCCAAGGGATCTGAAGCTTCATTGGAGAAGGAATTTGTGACACTCAGCTCCCTCTCTGAGCTCAAGTAGAACTTGTTACTACACTTATCAGTGACATTATCTACAGAGGTGCCCCCTCCAGTGGAAGGTCCCTGGAGTGCAGGTCTGTGGTCCATCATAGAGCACAGGTTATGAAGTCTATTCGGTTCTCTCTACATACATGCACACATGTATGCATGCATGTGCCAACCTGCCCTACCTTATCAGGTGTCTGCATAGTCACATTTCTGAAATGTTCCTCTCTGCAGCTGCCTAGGAGGACGGCTGCAGGGTGTGTGTGCAATGACCCCATGAGGGGACTGGGACACACTGACCTGCTGGCCATCAGCACACTGTGTTGCTGGGGAATGAATGTTCTGCCTACCCCTTCCAGGCTCCCTCACTGAGAGTGTCAGGACTCTAAGTCCCTCCTCACTTTTCCTTTGATTACTGCTGCTGTCACACTGTTTCTTATTATTGACCTTGGTACTGTCGTTCACATCTCCCAACTGTCTTCCCCTGCCATCTTCACTGAAAAGCTGGTTTCTGTGTTTACTCGGACCCTGTCAGCCTCTCATGGATTCACTTGATTCTTCTCCGAAATGAAAGATGCTCTGTGGTCTTCTTTGCCCTTGGGCTTGATGGAGGTCGTTGGCTGTGTGAGGGTCACAGATGGTTCCCTCCAGGGGCCACCTCAGGGAAATGTTGGTGGGGTCGGGCACCTGCCTTGAGTTTCCTGTCACTTTCATTTCCTGGTTCTATGAGCTGGAACAAGTCAGGTGACTGCTCTCTCAGTGTGCTTATCTGGGAAATGGGAATTATTGGTTGTGAGAAGCAAGTCTCTGTGGAAATACTGCATAAATTATGAAGCAGCATGTACTCGATTGGAAAGTATTGGCTGGTTAACATGAAGAGTAAAGCAGCACATGGTCTCCACCTCTGCACAGGTCAGAGGTCTGTTATGGGAACCCTTCCTCCTCCACCTTCCCTCAGCCTGATATTTAGAGCAGCAAAGCAGGATTAGAGCCACCGCTGGGCACTAAGTTGCATTC
>NW_006293313.1:3061558-3069887 GCF_000327345.1 Myotis davidii
GGATGCTCAGGGGGATGGGTGCAGTCCCGTGGCAGCATCTGTGGTGCATCTTCTTGACCCACGGTATAGAGAGGGGCCATCACTTCATGCGGAGGATCAATAATGCTCAGGGAACAGTCTGCTTTCCAGAGTGGGCTGATTACAATGTAAATTCTTTTTTGTTTGTTTTGGGCTGTGTTTGCTCCTTAAAACTAGACTCTGAGAATCCAGAGGGGCACCAGGGGGTCAAAGCTATTCACCTGTAGCAGCTGGATGTGAGGCGGAGGAGGCCAGCTTCAGGGCCCAAGGCCAGGCTGGGGCTTGTCCTGAGCTGGGCTGGAGCATGAAGCTGGGCAAGACTGAGGTGGATACTGTGTTGTATGCAGGGTGCAGCCAGGGTCAACTGAGCCACAGAGCTGGATTCAAGCCACCAGGCTCAGAACCAAAGGAGAGGAGACACATCAGCAGAACCAGGATGCCAACCCCACGTGTCCCTGGAGTGCAGAGGTGTGTGTGCTTCCGGAATTAGAATATCCACACCGACGGCCTAAAGCTAAACCAGTATGTCTGTGTTTTTTGTTTTGTTTTCTGCTTAGAAAAACAATATTCATTATACGCTAACTAGGACATACAGAAAGGTTATATTTCTAATACCCCGACCCAGCAAAAGTCACTAGTGATTGTGGTGGGGTTTTTCCTGTGTCATTTACACAGTTGAAAGTGCATACGATTTGGAATAGACACTTTAAACCCACAAATTCCTTGGGTTTGCTATCTTTGTGGAAGCAAGCCCAGTGGCCCAGCCCACTCTCAGGCAGGCCTGATGGCAGGTCTCAGGCTGACCCGGGTCCATGTCACAGGCCAGGCCGCAGGGTCACACAGGAGAGGTTGGTGCCAGGCCTGGCCAGCCAGGGGAGGGGGCTGGGCAGGTCCCAACAAGGGGGCAGTTCCTGTGTTTTCCCGCTGCCCTGGCACCGAGCACATTTGACACAGGGATATATATATATATATATATAATGTATATTAAACATTTAAAGCAAGTGCTCTAAAATACATGTTAGCCCAGCTGGTAGTGTTTCCCGATGTGCTGGTTGTGTGAGGTCTGAGGCATTTTGAAGTAAGTATCCTGAGTAATTCAGGAGCATGGAGAAGAACTGGTTGTTATCCAGACCTCTGATGTTTGTTCCTGAGGCAGTGTCCTGATTAGCTATAAAAAGGGCCTTTGGATAGCAAACTACACAGCTTCTGCACAACGAAAGAAACCATCAACAAAACAAAAAAGGCAATCAACCGAATGGAAGAAGATATGTGCAAAGAACAGCTCTGACAAGGGGTTAATACCCAAAATATATATAGAACTCAATTCCAAACAAACAATCCAAATAAAAAATGGGCAAAGGACTCCAACAAACCCTTCTCTTAAGACATACAAATGGCCAACAGATATATGAAAAGATGTTCAAGTTCAATAGCTATTATGGAAATGCAAATCAAAACTACAATGAGATACCACTCCACACCTGTTAGAATGGCTATTATCAACAAGACAGGTAATAACAAATGCTGGAGAGATCATAGAGAAAAAGGAACCCTCATTCACTGCTGGTGGGGATGTAAACTGGTATAGCCACTATGGAAAACAGTAAGGCTGTTTCTCAAAAAATTAAGAATACAGTTACCATGTGACCCAGCAACCCTTCTTCTGGGCATCTACCTGAAAAATTTGAAAACATTTATTCGCAAAGATATATGCATCCTGTGTTCATTACAGCATTATTCATGGTGGCCAATATATGGAAACAACCAGTGTTCTTTGATTGGATAAAGAAGACATGATACATATATACAATGGGACACTTCTCAGCCATAACAAAAGACAAAATACTGCCATTTGTGACAATATGGATGGATCTTAAGAATACCATGCTAAATGAAAAAAGTCAGACAGAAAAAGTCAAGAACCATATGATTTCACTTACATGTGAGATATAACACTGGAAGCAATGAATGAATAAACAAGAAAAAACCCCATAAAACTCAAAGACACAGTGTTACCAGAGGCAAGGTTATCAGAGGGAAGGGGGGTTAGGAGGTAGCAAAGGGCAAAGAGAGTCAAATATATGGTGACAGAAGAAGATTTGACTACGAATAGTGAGCAAACAATGAAATATACAGATGATGTAATCATAGAATTATACACTTGAAACATATAATTTTAAAAACCAATGTCACCCCAATAAATTTAATTTTTAAAAAAGCCTTGGTGACCAGGTAATCATGGTTGGGCTAATGACGTATAAGCAGAGTCTTGTGTGAGGCCCGGGAAAGCTGCATGTAGGAAGCTGATCGGCTGAACTGCAGACTGTTTCCCTGTCCACCTCTTCCTCCCTGCTCCTGGGCATGGGCATGATGATGGAGCACCGGGAGATGTTGTGGACCATCCAGTGAGCTCGAGGATGAAAACTTCACAGCAGGAAGGGTAGAGAGAAGAAGGAAGGTGTCTGGGTTTGTGGTGACATTATGTGCCTACTCTACCAGCCCGGGACTGGATGTCTCTGGACTTCTTATTCGTGGGAGAGAAATAAATTTCTATGCTGTGCCAACCATTGTTATTTCCAGTCTCTGTTATTACAACTGAACTCAGTCCTAAGTGATTCATTACCCTCATCAAAAACTGTTTCAAAGGGCACAGCATTTATTCACAGGGGAAGTTGCTTAACCGGTGGTGCTAAATGGTTGGTGTTGGCCTGCCACACTGGAGGGTCTCAGGTTCAATTCTTGGTCAAGGGCACATACCTTGGTTGCAGTTACAATCCCCACCCTCAAGTCAGGTACATGGGGGAGGCAAACAATCGATTGTCTCTGTCACATTGATGTTTCTCTCTTCCTCTCCCGATCTCTCTGTCTCTCTCCCCTCTCCCTTCCACTCTAAATCAAAATCACTGGAAAAATATCCTCACTCCTTGGGTGAGGATAAAAACAATAACAAAACTTCTTTCCATGTTCCACCTTTCCTCCTGCATCATTGACTCTTCTGGCTTCCCTATCAGGTAGGACCCAGATGCTTGGAGGAGTAGCCTGGTCACTCTCATGTTGGGTGGCTCCTCATAAGCCATAGAACATCTCGACTCTCTTCTTCATCCAACAAACCCTTCATAGATGGGGCTCTGGGGAGTTTGGAGCTGTTGTAGCTAAATGTTTGAGTCTCTTGTACCACAGCAGAGTCTCCTACAGAAGGGGGCAAAGGCAATCTATCCGAGGCTGTCACGGTCCCGGGCTTGGACTAGGCAACAATTTATGTGGTGCCTTCAGACACCGAGTGTAAGAGGGCTTTGTCAAGCGGAGTTAGCTAGCTGTGTTGTATGTACATTCACAAAGTAATTTACAGTTCCCTTGGAAACATGACATAGTTTCCATCTAAATTTAGAGTGCTCATTCTGAGCGGCTGTAATAAGCTCAAAGGATATTCAGAGTGAAGGAACAGAATGAAGAGAGGTGGGACCATCCACCATCAATCTAAGCGCCATGCCCCATCCACTGGGCCACAGAGACTAGAGTGGCTCCTGCAAGAGGTCAGTTCTCCTCCCGTCCTCCCAGTCCAGGGGCAGAGGAGGAGGGGGGAGGGAGAGGACCACTTCTCTGCTGCTCACAGAACTCTGGTCCTAACACTTCGGGTTTTTTTGGTTTACTCCTTTGCCTTCTCAGTTGTGCGAGGCCCCCCGACTGTTGCCATCTGCTTTCTGTTAAATTTTCTTGCAAAGTGTCTCAGTGTGTGGTCCCAGACAACCAGCATGTGACACTCTCAGGATGCAGCCAGATTGCATTTTCCAACTTCATCCACATGCGGGTTTCCAGGAAGGCCCTGGCAGCCTGGAAGGGAGCAGGTGTGAGATGGAGCGCTGGAAGGGGAGTGAAGACCACAGAGCAGCTCTACCTTTTACGATGTCAACATATGGCGCGTTGACTATCTCTGGGAACATCATTCCTTCCCTGGGACTGACAACTTCTCAGCTCTTGCCTGAACTGGACTATGAATCCTCCACCTGACCTATCTCTGTTTCCTATGTGTCTCCATATGGCCAGGGAGGTAACCTGGCCAGGACCAGGCTCCATCCCTCCCTGCATTGCAGCTGCTCACTGCATCCCCTGCTGGACTGTAACACTGTGACCTCAGGGCCATTTGGCCAACAGCTGGCCCATTGCCTCTATTAATTCCAAAGAGTTTCTGAGTGAATCATACCTCTGCGTACAATCTTGAAATGTCTCCCTGTTTCTACACTCGAAGCTCATTATCTTGGTGTTGAAGATGCTCTAGGACATGACTATTTAGGTCTCCAACCTCATCTCTTACCACTCCCATGGTTTGTGCTTAGAAAAAAGTTTCCACCTACGCTGGTTCCTACCATGTTCCAGTGTGCAGCAAGGGCTTTCTGGATTCTCTACATTTATTCCTGACTTCCCTACCTCTCTCTGCCCGCCAATGCACCTTAGCAAGTTAACTCCTCCTTAATTTATCTCCGCTTCCAGGAAGCTTTCTGTGATCCTCCCCAGGTTGGAGGAATAGTTGTGTCTCTCTTTCACTCCACATCTTACTGTCACTGAACTTTCTACACTGCCTTGTGGATATATTTTTCTATTTCTGTCTTCTCTGCTTGACTGTGAGCTCCTTAGGGCAAGGACTGAGCTGTTAATTCTGTTCATAATACATATTTATTGAGTACCTAGTATGTTTGGGCTCCTGCAATGAACAAAATAGCTCCTAAGAAATGCACACTATGGTGGTGGAGAGAAAAGAGACATATAACTATAGTATGTTAAGTAGTGATAAGTGTTATTTTAAAAGTTCAAATAGAGTAAAAAGGGATAGAAAAGTAGTGCTGGGAGGATGATAAAATATTTAGCAGTGACTTGAAGAAGTGAGGAAGCAAGCCATGCTGACATCTGGAGGAGAAGCATTCTGGTCAGAGGGACAAGCCAGTGCAAAGGCCCTGAGATGGATTGCATTTGAGATATTCCAAGAATGGTAAGAAGGCAAGTGAGTAAGGGGGAGAAAGACACGCTAAAGTCAGAGAGGTGTCTGAGAGCAGTGTTGGCTATCGATACAGCCTTGGAACCCATGGGAAAGACTTGGATTTTTATCTGAGTTGATGGGAAAACTTTGGAGCAGAGAAGTGACATCATGTGACTTATGTGACATTTTGGAGGAGGAATTGATCGGGTAAGAGAAAGAAATGAAGGATGGCACCAAGATTTTTGGTCTGTGCAAACCAAACAGTAAAGACCAGGGAGGACCAGGTTTAGAGCATGCCGTAACCAGGGATTTGATTGGGGATGTATAAAGTTTGACATTAGAACTCCAAGGGGTCATACTGAGAAGAAAATTGGATATATGGGTCTGAAATTCAAGGAGGAACTGAACCAGAGATATAAGTTAGAACGGTGTCAGTGAATATTCACAGAAGTGAATGGAGTGAGTGTAGGAGTTGAACAGAGAAAAATCCCAAGGACTCATCCCTGGAGCCCCCCAACATGAGGAGATTCCATTGATGGTGAGGAAGCAGCACAAATGAATGAGAAGGAGCACCTCCCAAGGCAGGAGGGGACCCAGAGAGAGTGGACTCCTCAATAACAAGTGATGACAGGGTTTCATAGTTGTGAGAAAATCCAATAAGATGAGGACTGAGATGTGACCACTGGATTGGGCCATGTGGAAGTCATAAGTGACTTCAGAGCAGAGGGAAATAGGTGATGCAGAGCACCTATTAGAGAGAATACTTGGTGGTATGATGCCCTTGAGTAGGCAAGAGGGAATGGAGAGAGTAGACTTCCAAGTGGAGAGAGTTGACGTTAGCTAAGAGCCTAGTCACTGGAGGGAAGACAGAGTAAGAACGAGTGGGTTGGTAGATGAGACTGTGGGAGTGGATAGGCTTTCTCCTCTGATTCCTTCCATGGCTCAGAGAAGTAAGAAGTCAGGCTGAGGATGAAGATGAGGGCCCAAGTCTTATTCATTGCTGTGTCCCCAGAAATTAGCAAGGCACCTACCGCACGGTTGGCATTAATGCATGGTGGGTGCACCGAAGCTCCGCCCAATGACATGGTATCTTCTGATTGTCTAGTTTTGTGCTGTTTGTGTGTTCAGAGCACTTGCTGGACATGTACAAAGGAGACAGGATACCACAGTGGAAACAGAACGCTTTTGGATTAAAACTGTATTCATATTCCTACACTATATCCAAGTTTACATGCACACACACATATATTACAAATACCCAAAAATATTAAACCAATTTAAATAGATGTTAACAATCACTATTAGATAAACCCATCTTAGATCATTGTTCTTGGCTGTTGTAGACATGGGCGACATTCTGCCAGCTGGAGAAATACGTTCACATGACTGTTGGAAGTTGGGCCCATGGAGGTCAGAGGAGGAGCTGTGGTGGGGGAAGGAGGCTCCCAGTAACCCCTTGAGCTACATTAGGGACATCACCACACCCCATCCACCTGGTCCTGATGCTGGCCTGGGTACGAACCAGGCCAGCTCTCCCTTCCTAACTGCTGATTCCAACCACTTCCCAGTGACATGGTCCAAATATTCCTAATACTCTGTCATGTTCCTGAGAGAAAAACCATAAAGATGGGCTTAATTTTTTTTTTTAAACCAAGGAGATGGAGGTTAGAAAAGCAAAGAATGTGAATTACTAAAAATGAGAATGTAAAATCTGCGTCTAAGTGTGACATATTTTGCATTTGGAAGTCTTCCCAGGCTGGAACTAGCTGCCGTGGGAACAAGGGGGCAGAGCCTGGCATCTGCTGCTGATTGCGGTGTGTTCTTGGGGACCGCTGTGGCTTCCGTCTGCAGAGGCCTGCTGGTCCTCTGAAGTGGGGGCTCTATGAGGTGAGCAGTGCAATAAATTTTAGTTTGCCTCACTGACCTGTTTTTATATTTTATTTTTCTCCTGAATTTCTACACACACACACACACACATACACACACACACACACACACCCTTTTCGAGGTCCAATCCCTGGAATTCACTGCAGGCATCAGGACATGTAAATGAGCCTCCTAAATTAGGACAAGATGCTGCCCATCAGTTTGACTTAGAGCCCAGCAAGTGGTAGGAGATTTAAGCTGAAACAAGAAGGACGTGAATGAAGACAAAGTGGCCCTGGGGTCACGCTTGAGGAGAGGCTGTAGTAGGGAGAAGGATGGATTGAAACATTGATGTTGAATCCTGGGCTCTGAAATGGTATCTGCTGGATTATTAGAGCATTGAGAGTGAGAGGGTGGTCCCAGAGCCGACACCACAGGAGAGAGGCATTGTGGTTGCAATCCCTGAACTGGAACTAGATGCACTGTCTCTCAAGATAGATGCAGACAAAATGACCAGAGGGAACAGCGAAAGCTTTTCCCCTCCTTCCTGACCAACCTCAGCCCTTAGCCCTTCCGTTTACACACATCAAAATACAATGAATATGAAAAGTCCTGTCACCAGCCCCAAACTGTGTTTATTTAAATCAGCCAGAATAGGTTTCTAAAAGTGTCAAGATATCAGAAAGATGCGAAGCATCTGGGAAAAGAAACTTTGAAACATCTCCCAGGTAGGTTACCACACTCTGTGACAACTGCTGCACTTCCCCCTGCTGTATGCTTTGTTGTAAAATATCTATACCTTTCCAATTACTCAGTGCTTGTCGGGTTTTGGAAGGCTGTAATAAGTGCAGAATGAGTTGTAAAGATAGTAACATAGTCGCCCATGTATATTTACAACACAGCCCTGCAGGCAACTTGTAGCTCAATGGAACGTTTATTCTGTGGTATAATTTTTCAACAATATTACGTGCATTAATAAAGGTAATTTAGAAAAAGCCCCATAAAGTCATTTGACTTTTTTGCCAATTGCTAAAGTAATAAAATGCTTTTACATTATGCTGCAACACAAAAGCTGTGCTCTTTGCTTGTTGATTAAGTCCTTTCAGCGTTTACAAGCAGATATTTGCGTGTACTTTTACTGCCACCTTATTTCAATTTGAACTACGGAGTTCCTTTCTCCGATGGCAGTATTTTCTTATGGTGTTGGAGAAGGTGACACACCAGGAAAACTGGGGACATGAATGTCCTATCCCTACCCAGTGCTTATGATACTACACTACACCCCCGGGTCAACCAGGTCCTTCAGTCAATGTTTAGCAAGTATTGACTGATCACCTACTATGTGCTTGGCTCTGTGGTAGGGACTATGAGGGGTACTGAAGCAAGACAAGAACCTGGATTAAGAAATTTAAACAACGCTTTGCCACACTGAGCCTGGGATGGAGTGATAGATACACCCAGGACCTTTCAGCT
>NW_006293313.1:3069951-3076032 GCF_000327345.1 Myotis davidii
ATTACATATCTCTCAGAGCCAAGGAAATCTGGCCTCAAGAAAAAGGAGAAAAAGAGAGACAGAAACAAAAAGCTGGGAAGACCGTGAGAAAGGGTGCTAGAGTCTGGATGGAGCTGGGAAAGACTCGGGGGAAAGGAAGGCGAAACGGTTGGACTCTGAGATTGACTTCTCCATGTCTCAAGATGTATTTTGCTTCTCTGCAGCTTCCAAAACCTTCAGGAAGTTCTACTGGCCCTACAAGTGTTCTGTTTGGGGGTTGAGTTGGGGCGGGGGGCGGCTCTTGAAAGGAAACTAACAGAGGACTGAATTTCTAGTTGACATGAGCTTGAGGCAGAGGGGCTCATGAAACCTAAAGCCCATGGGGGAGCTCTTGGCTTCATGTGGCCATGGACTTGCGGGTCTGCATCCTTAAATCTAGACCTCTCAGGAATAAGGAGGCACCAGAATCAGAGACTCTGATCAAAATATTTACAGCCTGATAGAAAAATCATAACCAGCACATGAAACCCAGGTGTCCGGTAGAGAGCATGTAATTAAGTGGTGAATTGGGAGTTAGGGCTGCGGTTGGCCAAGAAGGGAGACAGGAGCCCTGTAAGATGAGGAAGAGTTTTAAACCGTCTCTTCACTTTCTGACCAAGTGTTCTAAGACCTTTCTGAAGGAGGAAGTGAGACTTAATGAGGGCCTGAGAAGATCCAAGGGTCTGGACCGGCTGAGGAAAATTTGGGTGCGTGCCGAAAGAGAGGCACACGCAGGTGCACTGTGGGGGGCCCGAAACAGGCTGGCCCACCCCTGGTGCCTTTCCCGCAGGTGCATGGGTGGAGCGTCCTGGGCCCCCATCCCTGTGCATGTGTCATACATCCTGACTCAAATCTGTTCTTCACACACAACATTTAAGAAATAACAAACAGTGTGGTTCTTCCACTTACTCATTCAACAAATAGCAGGTAGCATTCTTATTGCTAGAAAGACAGTGGTAAATAATACAGACACGGTTTCTGCCGTCCTGTCCCCGGGGAGAGACAGGCCTCCCACATGAAACCACAACTGAACAACTGTAAATTGCCATCAGTGAGTTGGAGGAAACTGACAGGACACCGCAATGGAGAATAGTGCCCCACAGGCAGGAGGCACCTAAGAAAAGGCGTTCAGAGCAGACCTTGGTGAGGAGGTGATTATTTAAGTTGGGACCTGAAGTATGAGAAAGAGAATCAGGCAGAGCATGTCGGGGCGGACAGGAATGACTCAGGGGGAGTAATCTCAGGTCTTAGAACACTTGGTCAGAAAGTGAAGAGACGGTTTAAAACTCTTCCTCATCTTACAGGGCTCCTGTCTCCCTTCTTGACCAACTGCAGCCCTAACTCCTAATTCATCACTTAATTACATGCTCTCTACCGGACACCTGGGTTTCATGTGCTGATTATGATTTTACTCAGGGGGAGGGAGAAGCATATGCAAAGGCCCTGAGTTGGGAGAGAACTTGGCTCCTTTGAAAACCATACAGGCCAAGATGACTGACACAGCGTCAGGAGGGAGAGGCATGATGCAGCGCCAGAGCTGAGTTGGACAAGACCATGGAAGGCCTCATAAATGAAACAAAGGAGTTTAGATTGTATTCTGATTGCAAGGAAAATTCAGCAAAAGATTTTGAGCAGAAGTTTTAAACCCATTCAACGACTTTTTTCATTTCTTCGTCTCTGCCTATAAAAATTTCCAATAACAAATTCTCAAAACTTTACAGGTGTTACGTGCCCTGGCCACTAAGCCACAGGAAATGGTATGAACCTGCTCAGGTTTACTCATTCCCCCAGAGCCAGGATGGAGAGGCAGATGGGTAATAGCATTTAGTCCTTGCCGACTGGTAATTACAGTATATATTTAAAGAAGAAATAACTGCATTTCCTGCTTCAAGCTCTCTGTTATGAAATGGAGAACCAATATCTCCCAAACTGTAAACCTGAGATGCGATCCACGGTTCCCAGAACTGGCAGAAAACTGCTCGGGGTTAATAATTCATGCAGGACCTGTGATTGCAGTTGTACGTCATATCTGTTTTCATTAGATGTTCTTCTTTATTGAGTTTTCACGGCGTAGCCTCTGCATGCCCCTGTTTGAAATAAGCTCCTGCTTTTAAAATGTTCTGGACAATATAATCTCATCTGTACCATTATGGGGAATGCGTGGTTCCTGTGTGTCTGGCTTTTTCAATTTTTTCATACTCATCTCTAAGACTGTGGCTGGAGATGCGGATGCCAGGCTTGTGCAGGCCAACAGGTTCTCACTTCTTTACCCACCAGTTGGCCCTCCTGCTCCTCGGTTCCTGAGAGAAGGGTTCCCAACTCCGGGCACTTGCAAGAAGGCTTTGTACCTACTTCAAGACTGTAGTCTTGCCCAGCCGGCGAGGCTCAGTGGTTGGGCGTTGACCTATGAACCAGGAGGTCACAGTTCAATTCCTGGTCAGGGTACATGCCAGGGTTGCAGGCTCAATCCCCAGTGGGAGGCATGCAGGAGGCGGTTAATCAATGATTCTCTCATCATTGATGTTTCTATCGCTCTCTCCTTCTCCCTTCCTCTCTGAAACCAATTTCATATATCTATATCTACATCTATATCTATATCTACATCTATATCTTCATCTACATCTATATCTTCATCTACATCTACATCTATATCTATAGTCTCTGCTGTGACTTTATAATGCCTATTTGAAGACACAGTTTCTGTGTTTTCTCTGATTTTTAAAAATATTTTTCGATGGTATTGCTGGTTGGCTTTTGTTCTTAATTTTGTATCCACTCCACTTGTGGGCAAGGTGTGGCTTCTAAGGCAATGATGGGCATGGCTCCATGTGGAGAAGGAGGCGTGTGAAGCTCAACAAGGGAAAATTTCCATTGCTATCATCAAATTTCACGCTGGCACGTGTAAGGTGAGACCAATTATGTGCACATCTCTTATGGCTATTCTGACGATTTAATGAGCTAATCCATGCAAACTGCTAACATGCTGGCTGTTCGCATAATAAGGGCTCAATAAATGTTACCTATTGTCACTACTGTTACTATCTGCTGCTCACTGCTTTCCACGGGAAAGACATCAGACACCTGGGTTTACTAGTACTTCCCCCAGGAGTGAATGGTGGTTTGAGGCCACAGCAGAGCCTTGGCGACATGCACAGGTGCCGCTTGCCATCTGCTCAGGAGGTCTCCTGAGCCCTGACGCCGTAATTCAAGCTCTGCTGTCCACGTCTGCTATCAGGAGGGGTCGGGGGCTCTGCTGGCTCTCAGTCTTCTGGCCCTCTGGGCTCCCCTTGTCCACCTCTGACCAGGACAAGGTGGATGGTCACATGGTACATGCGGGCTCAGCAGAGGCCACCAGAAGCCACTGGAGGAGGCTGAGCAGCCACATGCCCTCCAGGGTGGGAAGCAGGCACTTCCAGGCTCAAGGTTCCATGGTCACTTTGGTGACCCCAGAAGTCCAGGACTGAGCTAGGAGCTGTTTCTGCCCCTAAGGCAGGCAGGGGAGCCTGGAAGAAGTCTGCCCTGCTCTCCTCCACGCCAGCAGTGGCTTGGGTCGTCACTGCACCTGGGGGATGGGGGTGGGGTCCAGAGAATGTTAAAGTGCACGTTAGGTGCTTGGGTACACTTTAGCTCTTTCCTTGGGGCTGGCCCCAATCTATGAGGATCACTTTTCTGTTGGGTCCTGTCATCTGACTCAGTGATCAGCCTGCTGGTATGGCCACCTGAGGACACCTTTAAGTGACAGCAGAGCATGGGAATTTCTGCAAAGACCCTGGGCTGTTTTTTATCTGAAATAGTAGAGTTCACTTGGAGTCGTAGAAAACACTGTGGAAACTGCTGCCTGCCCCCAGCAGCCCGATGGAATGATATCTGCCTGCCACCACAGAAACGGCCCACAGCAAAACCTCCATTCCCCAGGGAGCTCTGCCCCCTTCCCTCTCCCACACAGTGCATGGGCACACATGCACGCAGGGGCACAGTGAGAGTGTTCCTATCCGGCATTCGCAGTGTCAACTGCTCATTCTGGGGGGAGGAAGAGGAATTTCCTCCCTGTTCTTTTCCCCCATAGAGATAAATTCACGTTGGCTTAGAGCTCTGAAGGGCACTACTGACCACCGCTGGTGCCGGTAGAGGGGGCAGGGGACCAGGGCAGGGCTGACTCCTCTCTCCTCTCACATCTCTCTCTGGACCCTCCTGCTGCATCACAGAGTAGACTGTTCAAACTCAAAGGGGTCTCATGGAGCAGCAGCCCAATCACTTGCATTCACATGTGAGGAAACTGAGGTTTAAAGAGTTAACAGACTTCTCAGTGCCAGCTAGTTAGTAAAGGCTGCCTCTGGGAGCCAGGCCTCCAGACCCCAGTCTGCTCCTGTGTCCACGCGCCATGTTGCTTCCGGCAGCGGAGTCTCGGCTGTGCCTCTCCAGTGGGGACTCCATCACTGTGGTAGGACAGGCCACTGGCTGTGCCCCCGACCCCACAGACGAGAGCCTCTAACAGCCCCTAAGAGCAGACGTGTGGCCCCTGCCCTTAAGCACAGGACGGCGCCGACACGCCTGTCCCGTTACGGAGCTGCCCCTCGCAGAAGCCGGTGAGGCAGGTCCCAGCTGGGCAGGGCTGTAGCTCTTATTGATAAATGAGAAATCAAGCCAAGCCTGAAAAATGACTTAGCATTTTGAATGTTGGAGGAATGTGGACTAATGGGCTCTCTGCTGATATATATTATGTGGTGCAGTGACTTAAGGGCTTGTCTATAAAGAATTGCCCTGGCCAGACCCACAGCCTGGAAACACAAAGCCTGACCTGGTGGGAGTGGACACGTGCCTTGGTTATTACTGTACCGAGTGTCCCCTGATGTGCCATACATCTGTCTGCCCCAGGCTCCCTCGCGGAGGAAGCCAAAGCAGCACAGGCCAGACTATAATGGGAACCAACTTGTGTGCCCTGCGTCTCCCTCCGTCAACTCCTTGTGGGGTCGTGTGACTCCTCTATCCAGCTGCACTCGGGCTTCGTTCATTCCACAGACACAGGTGCCCCGTGAGCTGGGCACTGTCTGGGCTCTGGGACTCAGCAATGCACCAGGCAGCCTGCTCTGCAGTCTAGTGGGAGAAGAAGATAGCACCCAACAGTAATGCTAATGTCACATGCAGCTGTTATGGAGCAAACAAACCTGGGGACGGGACCTATGGCCAGATGGGAGCCGGGCCCCTGGAAAAGCCTCTCTAAGGATGATGCATTTGAGCAGATCTGAATGAAGAGACAGGGCTGGCCACACTCGTGTCTGGAGGAAAAGTACGGTAGGTAGGGGGAGCAGCATGGGCACAGGCCCTGCTGAGGACGTGCTTGGTGTGCTTGAGGAATAGACGGAAGGCTGATATGCCTGCAGTCTGCGAAGTTCAGGAGAGAGGGAAGACACAGAGAAGAAACCTGGAGGGACTAGGGGACCAGGGAAAGGAGTAAGAAGTTTATTCTTAGCCTGATGCTTGGGAGAGCGTAAGGAGAGTGGATAATGACAAGAACTGACTTGTATTTTTAAAAAGATGGCCCAGTACAACAACGTTCACGGCAGCATTATTCACAATAGCCCAAAGGTGGGAACAACCCAAATGTCCACCAACTGATGGACGAAGAAACAAAGTGTGGTCTAGACATACAAGAGAATCTCACTCAGTATTAAAAGGAAGGAAATTCTGACACACGCTACAAACTGGATAAACCTAGAAGACATTGTACTGAGGGGAATAAGCCAATCAGAAAGGACAACTACTGTATGATTCCACTTATACGAGGTATCTAGAGAGAGGTACCTCTGTTCCCAGGAAGCTCAGATTCATAGAGACAGAAAGCAGGATGGTGGCTGCCAGGGGCTGGGGGGTTGAGGAGCGGGGGCATGGGGAGTACTAACTTCAATGGGTCAGAGCTTTAGTTTGAGATGATGGAAAAGTTCTGGCTTTGGAGGGTGGTAATAGTTGCACAAAAATGTGAATGTACTTAATGTAGTGAATTGTACACTTCAAATGGTTGAAATGGTAAATTTTATATTATGCCTATTTCAGGTGTGAGGGAAA
>NW_006293313.1:3076079-3081748 GCF_000327345.1 Myotis davidii
TGAATCTAAAAACCCCACACAAGATAAACAAATAAGAAGAGAAACAGTCTTATGGATACAGAGAACAGACTGATGGCTGCCAGATGGGAAGGGGTTGGGGAGGGTGAAAAAGGTGAAAGGGTTAAGAAATACAAATTGATAGTTACAGAATAGTGACAAGAATGTAAAGTACAGCATAGGGAATATAGTCAATAATATGCTAATAACTATGTATGATGTCAGATTGGACTAGATTCATTGGGGATCACTTAGTAATTTTTACAGTATCTAAACACTGAGTTTAGCAAAGGCCCCTGAGGTTGTTTCCCTTCGCCCATCTCCACCCCATCAGGCTCCTCTAAACAGAGCAGTGAGTGAGTCCCTGATGGTGTAAGCCAGGTCCAGTCACTGTTCTAATCCCCTGGCATCCATTTAGCTCAGTGTAGAGCCCATGGTCCAAAGGGGAGCCCGCCAGTGGAATGACTATGTAAACTGTTGGTTTGCACCCTCGGGAGTTCCCTGGGTGAAGTTTGAAATAGGTCCACCACACATGGTGGGAGGAGAGACCAAAGAAAGAGGCAGATCACCCCAGATTGGCAGGTGGCAGGTGTGATAAGCAAGGGAACTTATATACGAGGCTTGCCTTGGACGACGGCAAGACAGGCAGATCTCTGCATCTGCCCACCAGCATCTTAGACTTTCTATAGAGGCTTTACCAGGGTTCAGTTATGTACTAGTATGTGATCAGATGGTCTAAGAAACACATTACTCTCTCAAGGTTTCATCCTTGAAGTAACTCCTAGTATGGGAACAGTGGGCAAAACACACATTCCAAGGACAGGGAAAGGGTAAGGAGCCTCCTATTGCCCCAATCTAGCTTGAGGGTCAACCAGCGGCCACATCCTCTCAATGACCTCCTCTAATAAAAGCTGATCATCCAAACTGGGGCACCGTGGCAACGCACGGGGCCACTATTAATAATTCTGCCAGGACAACAGCTGTTAATTCAAGACTGCTCTAGGCAACTGGAATGCAGGGGTCACCACACTTATAGGCTTCCTGAGGCCTGTCCCCATGTACCACCTGCAGCCCCCTGAGCTCACCTTCTCCTTCTCCGCCACCCTTGCTCACCTGAGGCTGGCCACGCTACCTTTCCTGATGTTCCTGGCTATTCCTACCCACCTCGTGGCACCTCCTGGCCTCTGTCTACAATGTTCTTCCCCTGGATGGTCACACAGCCGGTTCCCTCACTTCCTTCAAGTCTTTGCTCAGATGTCAGTCTTTGCTCAGATGTCAGTCTTTGCAAGGCCCTTCCTGCCTACTCTATTTAAAAGGGACCCTCTCAACAGCCTTGACTCCATTTCTTGTTTTTCTTCGTAGCACTCGTCATTTCCGATATACTGTCTTACTATTCCTTTTGTTAACGTTTTTGGATTTTTGTCTGTTTCATTTGCCGCTGCACCCCTGACTGTCTAGGACTCCCTGACACTTAGTAGCCACACAATAAACACTCAGTGAAAGAATTCCTAAGCAAAAGTCATTGACTGGTCTCCTTTGTGAAATATAGTCTAACAACGAATAGTTCAGGCAGTTCATGTAAGGGAACTAAGGAACGTTTTGCATGAAAGATTTTTTTTAAAGTTAGTAGCTTTTGAAAATAGCCAAGAGCCATGTCTGCAACAAAATGTATGGTCCGTGTTCAGCACAATTTTCTCATAAACTTTCCCTCCACATCTCTCAGCACCATAAATTATTATAGCTGGAAGAAATCAGCTCTAAAATTCTATGGTTCTAAGTGAAAAGCTCTATTATATCTTTAAAATTTTGAAATGATCTATATTTTTTTGGAATAGGAAAGAAAACTGGAGGTCGGGGTAATAAGGGGAAACTGAGGATTTGGGCAATTTATGAGTCAATTTTCTTGGGTAGGCAGGCGACTGGGATTTCTCGCAGTGGCTGGGGGGGATTTCAGTCCTGCCTCCAGCTACTGAAATAATACTTCCTCCATTTCCTTAGCTCCCCACTGAGCTCTGCAGACTCTGGGAGACAAATTGTCAGCAGTCCTACCCATTTCTGAGGCATTAGGTTTACTAAATCCTGTTAAGGTTCCTCATATATTAAAAATAAAACTTCTGTTAACTTTTCCCCTGTCAGTGCGATTAGAGTTAAATTAATTTTTAACACTTGAGGGAAGCAGAAGAGAAGTGTACCCCCAGAGCTGCCACACGTGGGCTGCCGTGAGTCAGGGGGGCTGTACCAGCTGCTTCCTGCAGAAGCTGCCCCACGGTACCCCTGGCATGTGTGGGAGGGGCTCTGTCTCCATAGGCAATGCATGTGAATAGGACCCCAGGCTATGTGGGTGACCAAGTGCAGGTGGATTGCTAAGCAGGACTTGACTTTGTAGACTCATGATAGACCACTGAGCCAGCCACACAAAACAGCCTGCCTGGGTTTTCACCCATTTGGTCATGTGGCATCATCGCTCCTGGAGACGCCCTGTGACTCACCCTCAGTACCCAGAGAGGTAGCTCATTTTTTAGGCAAACATGTGGTGTGGGAGAGCATGGGCTTGACAACCAGACATATAGTTGAAGCTCTATTTTCAGCACTTGAAGGCTATAAGACCTGAAGCAGAAAAACAGAGAAGGAAAAGAAAGAACAGATATTATGGAACACTTTTGAGGGGCACTGGAGAGAGGGGGGGGAGGGGGAGGAGAAGAGGGAGAGATATATAACAATGTTATATTAACTATTTATATATTTATAAATATATAATTCTTCTCCTACCATTCTCCCTTGTAGAATGAAGTCTTATTTCCCCACTTTTCAGATGAAGAAATCAAAGTCCAGAGATAAAATTGACTTAATAAAAGCCAGGCAGCTGGTAAATGACAGTTCTTATTTGAAATCACATCCATCTGAGTCCTAAGCTAGTACTTTTAACAATGAGACTTTAATGACAATTCTTGAAACTCCCTAATTTTCAGTTTTCTGCCTGTAAGATGGGGAAACAGTCCCCATGTCATAAACTCATCGTGACAGTGAAAGCCGGTAACGTGTGTGAAGTGCTCAGCACAGAGCCTAATAAATGTCAAGTTCTACTGCAATGTTATTCATTAAATTCCCTCTTTCTTACAATGCAGAGGGGATCTTTATGCTCAAATTAATTTTTTGACTATTGCATGGGCCATCATGCTTGTAGTTGTGGGAGAAAATGATAATCACAGATTCACTTATCACCCATTCATTCATTTGTTCAAGATATATTTACTTTAAGGGTAGGAGATTTAAGGAAGACAAGAAATGCACCTCATCTTCAAAAAATAAAAGTGCAATCTGGTAGAGATGGACAAGCATACACATGAGATAAAATAATAAAGGCGACACATGTGCTGAGCCAGCTAAGTCAGGTCTGAGGAGGGGAGTCACCATGGGCCAGAGGTGTGAAGCTGAACATGAGCTGGGCTCTAAGACAATCATGTTCTGACTTTTTTAAAAAATATATATATTTTATTGATTTTTTACAGAGAGGAAGGGAGAGGGATAGAGAGTTAGAAACATCGATGAGAGAGAAACATCGATCAGCTGCCTCCTGCACACCCCCTACTGGGGATGTGCCTGCAACCCAAGTACATGCCCTTGACCGGAATCGAACTGGGGACCTTTCAGTCCGCAGGCCAACGCTCTATCCACTGAGCCAAACCTGTTTCGGCCATGTTCTGACTTTTAAGAGAGAAGGTGGTCAGGACACCTAGCCCCAAAGATGAGAAAGTGCTTTGCGCACCAGTGCTTCAAAAATGGAATTTTGATTCTACAACCTCTACTCTGAGAAACACAAGACTGGACAGGATTCAGAGGAGTTTTATGAAGATCAGATTTGAAAAAGTAGCAAAGTGTCTTCTTTCAAAAGAAGTGTTCCATTCCTTAATGGAAATTTGTCCTGAATTACAAAGATTGTATTGTCACACTCTACCATAATACACAGACCACCACCGCCGCCGCAATCACCATCATCAAAATCATCACCCCGTCACTATCTCCTCTCTGTCATTATCTCTACCACCACCAGCAGCACCACCATCGTCACCTCCAACACTATCAGCACCACTTCGATGGCAGTACCAATCCATCCCACCACCATCATCTTCATCGCCTCCTTCATCACCTCTATTAATCATAACCTCACCACAATCCCCATTCTGCCATCACTACAACCACCATCACCTCTACTCTCACCACTAACACCACCACCATCACAACTACCACCTCCACACCATCGTCATTGCCTCTGACATTACTACTACCACCACCATCCCCACCAGGAAACACTCCTGACTTTGAGCCAAGGTAATTACAGAAATGAGTGGACTTCACTTTAAGGGCTATACCAGTTTAAACGGAATAAGTGCTACATTTCTTCTGTTCTCTAACAGGAGGCCAACTGGGAGCTGGTCTTGCTTGGGAACATCTTTCTGACCTTCCGATAATTTGTTAAATCTGATGTTGCAAAGAAGATACAGTTACAAGTCACTTGCCTTACGAGTCAAGGTCCCCACCCCTTTCAAGTATGGCTAGAGAGCCGAAGAGATATCCAGTGGTTTACAGACCCAGGAGAGGGGTGGCGGCCAGGGAGAGAGGAGCCAGAGAAAACCTGGCAGACAGGGGCTGTTTCTCTACCACTCAATCAGCCCACTCCCTCCAGTCAATAGACAGTTCTGACTTTAAACTCTAGGCAGGGATACTGCTGCATGAGTAATGCCCAGAAAGATCCTATAAATGGTTTCTTTCATCTCCTATTGAAATGAAAGAACAAGGGAGAGAGTGGAAATGAACTGTATTCCTACTGCAGAATTCATTTGATAAATAATGTATATAGAGTTTGCAGTTATAACTGCTCTTTTCCGATTCAGCATGTGCGGGTGAGCGCTGACATATACTCCCTGTATTTCTAACAGACGGTGAAGGGCTGGTGTCTGGATGGCATTATGAAAGGCAAGGCAGACTGTTAACATTTGCTGTTGTGTCAGAAAGGTTAATCTGGCTTCTCCCCTGAGTCCGGGGCAGGCCACCTTTGCCTTTCAGTAGAGATGTGGGAAAGAAGGTAGGAGACAGATGGAGGATTTGCTGTCCTCTCTGCTGCTGGGAATGGGTGGCAAGAAGATGGCCTATGCCACCAAGTTGGAGAAATAAGAGATGGCAGCGGGGAGACTGTCTTGAGAGTCTGGCTCTGCTGCCTTCTCCTAGCTTCTTCTCCCTTAGCACCAAAGCAAGTCTAAGAGGCCCGCTGGGCTGGAAGAGTGCAGCGGCACTACCCCGGCCTTCCCGGGGGCTTCCCCAGAGGCCAGTGGAAGGCCCCTCACTCCTACCAAGAAAGAAGCAGCACCTGGATATTGGCAAACCTTCCTGATTCTGCCAGCCTTTGGAGTTCAAGGAGATAAACCAGTTGAAAAATGGACGCAAGTTGAAAAATGAGTAATTTGATCATCACAGATCACCTTCCATTTTGTCCCTAATCAAGAGAGAACTCATGTGTTTTTACAATGTGTTTTGACTTACAAACCGTCCTCACATCTTATCTCATTTGATCCTCACAACAATGAGGCAGGGAATGTTACCCCATTTCATAAACGAGGAAACTGAGGTTAGGAAAGGGTTAGTAACTTGTCTATGGTGGCAAAACAAGTAAGGGA
>NW_006293313.1:3081843-3090867 GCF_000327345.1 Myotis davidii
GTGGCAAAGCAAGTAAAAGAAAGAGTTCATTCAAAATATGCTCCAAGTCAGGCTTTCTGCTCCAAGTCAGTTCAGTGCTTTTACCACTCAAAGTTGCCTCTCTAGAGACACTTCTGCAGAGACTTTGTTGATTTGTGTCTGTGTGTGTGGGATGCGTATCCACATGTGGGTGCATATACTATGCACAAGTGTGCACATTCTCATGCATACACATCGATATAGACATGCATTCATGCACACATGCACAGGACGCTTTCTGCTCCAAGTCAGTTCAGTGCTTTTACCACTCAAAGTTGCCTCTCTAGAGACACTTCTGCAGAGACTTTGTTGATTTGTGTCTGTGTGTGTGGGATGCGTATCCACATGTGGGTGCATATACTATGCACAAGTGTGCACATTCTCATGCATACACATCGATATAGACATGCATTCATGCACACATGCACAGGACACATAGTTACACACATGCACATGCACATATGCGCCAGCACATGTAGACACATGGATGCATGCACATGCATGCAGGTGTGCAATACACACATGTAGGTGCACACATACACAGAAGCAGGCACACATACATGCAGGTGCATATACACACCTGCACCTGCACCTGCACATGCGCCCACATGGATGCATTCACACATACACAGGTGCACACATATGTAGGTGCACACATACACACATGCAGGTGCACATCCCCCATGCACACATGCTTGCACAACTGAAGCCACAGAAGCATTCCCAGTAGAACATGGTTTGGGCTATTCGGTTTGTTTCCCTTCACTTCAGAGAAAAATCACTTCGAGCATCCAGAATCACTCCTCCTGGCCCCAGATGGATGGGTGGAGCTCCCCGGGAGCCCCAGGAAATGATTTTTGTGCTGCAGGGGTCTGCGACTCTGGAGAATCATGATCCATGGCCTCTTTTAGCCACTAGCCTCCAGCTGGGGTTCATAGTCGTCAGTGGCGACAATTTGCTGGGACTAAGATTGATAGCACTCAGTGTCTGGAAAGATGTAATTTACCTCACAGGAGGGACAACTCTTGCTCCCAAGAAAATATTTTCCCTCCCCTGCTCACCTTTAGATTTAAAGACTCCTTCTGAGAGGTGAGAGAGTGTCTAAAATTTTAAATATTACATCCACTTCCCCAAAGATTAGATAACGTTAATGTCAGAGCTGACTCGTGTTTTTTCTCAAAGGTTGTACTCTGGACTCTCCACTCCAGTAACCTACAAGGAACTTTCTGTGAAATAACAGAAAATGAATTCTCTATCTCTAATATCTTTCTCCCACACCCCTCTTATTCCATCTTTAACTTTGACTTCTTCCTGCAGCTTCTCTGGGGAAATCTTACTCCTTACTTTCAAGTGTTTACTGCTTCTGCTCAGATTATTTTTTCTTGCAACATTTAGTTTTCTTTTCAAATGAGACCTTTTCCTCCTACCGCCATGAATTCTTAATTCAGATATTCCCTTATTTCTGTCAATTCATTTTCTTTCCTCGTGCCATGGGCTTTTCCTCATCTCTGTCTTTGGGCCTTCCCCTCTAATCTTTGCATGGAGGTGCTCTCAGCAGAGTGAGGGCTTTGGAATGGGGGCACACATAAGTTGACTCCAGACTCTATGATTTTCATAGCAACATGGCGTTGGCAAGCCATACTCACTGCTCTCAGAGTCCTGATTTCTAGATTTGAAATATGGGCTAGTAACACATAATGTTTTTTTGAGAATGAAATGAGATCATGTGGGAAAGCACATATCCTAGGACCTGACAAGTGATAAGTAGCCACAACGTGCTCAGTTGCCTTCCTCTTTTCTCTTTTGACTATAAATGTGTCCACTTCCTGCCCTTTTCTGATTCTTGAAGTATCTAAATTAAGTTGCATGGGTTCACCAGGTCACATAAAGGTAGAAAGGTCCTTAATTTGGTGTATATCCAAGATGTCAAACATGACAGGTTTGATTTGATGCCAACTCCAGGGAAAACACAGACCTAACTTAAGGAAGAAAATGATGAGGCTGAAACGCATCAAAGGACGAGTCCCCTCACGCTCCATGTGTGCACTGAAATTTCTGTGATAAATGGGGAAGGAGAGTTGCCATTATTGGTTTAGATTGATCAAGACTTCCCCTTCCCCACAGTGGCTGGAGTGGGGCTCATTGCGCATTCGGCTCTGTCCAGATTCCTACGGTCATGCCTCTAATGCCTGGCATATATGAAATATATGTTGAAGGAAAGCAGGGAGAAAAGAGGAAGGGATGGAGGAGTGAAGAAGTGGGTAAGATGCCCACCTTATCCTCACTCTGCAGCCTTGCCCATGGCCAGCACTGCCCCCTGAACTGGACAGCCAATGGGGCATCTGTCCACATCCATCCTGCCCATCCCTCAAACTCCAACCCCCAGTAAGTAGACCTGCTGGGTGGCATAACCATTGGCGGGGCCCCAAGGTGGTGTGGGGTGGTTTAACACAGTGCTCACTTGTTCTAACCTTTCCATATCCCACCCATTTACCAACTTGGACCCTGGCTCTGCAACCTGGACCTCACTTCTGCCCATGGTCTCCAGAACTCGCTCTGGAGAACTGCCCTTTCCACTCTTGCACTAACAGTAGAGTTTTCATTACTCGAGCCCCCTACTTGTCACTGTGGACAGTCTTATGTCCTTTCATCCTCAAAACAACCCTGGGAATTAAATTTTGTGAATCCTGATTTATAGATGGAGAAACAGAGGCTCCGAGAGGTGAAGCATCTGGTTCAGGGCCACACATCTAGGACTCTAATGGCAGCCTCTGGCTTCACATCTCATGCTCTAGCATTCTTCAGCCGTGGCTTTCCTAATGGACGCCAGCTTGGCTCTCACGGTTCCGAGGCCTCAGGAAAGGCCCTGCCCCCACTGAAGATCTGTGGAACGCAATTGCCCCAGTTGGTCACTTGGCTGCTGTCCATACCACCTAAAGTTCGTCCATCTTCCAGGAATCTGTATGCTGTTGACCCTGTCTCTTCAGGCTTACACCGCACCCTCCCAGGACCCCACGTACCACCTGGAATCTCTGCCCAGTTACCAGGCCCTCCCATCCCGGCCATGTTTCCCTGGGCCGGCCAGGTTGTCACCCAGCTCCCTGTGTGCAGGCCCCCTCACTGATGGATTTATGTCAGGAAACCCTGTCTTTCCCCCTGTACTTGATGCCCACCAGGCACTGTCTGGTCTTTGGGGAGCTCCTCCACCTGACAGATTGTATGTCTGGATGCGGCAACTGCATCTACACGTCACTGCTGCACCCAGCCCACACCCAGTAGACACACAGCCTGTTTAGGACCCTGGGCTCCCCTTCCCTACTGCGCGCCTCTGCGGTATGCACACTGCCCAGCCCCACCTTTGGGATATGACAGTCCCACACCTCCCTGGCCCCTGCTCTCTGTGGTCTGATTAAATGGTGGCAGAGGTGAGAGATATAGCCCTTCACCCCCGAGTCCTCAGAAGAGGGGAGCTGGGATTCTACGACCTGCCAGATGATTAATAGTCCTGGCATATTAGGTTCGACCCATCAGGGCAACATTAAATGTGATTTATGACTTGGTTTTAATTGAGATTTTACTTTATTATTATTCAATGCAGAGAGCAGAACTGGACCCATATTCCTGAGCGTCTCATGCGTCCTGTGCTCAGAGCTGGGTGACTATGGTCTACCCAAGGGTGATGCTACTTTCTTCCTCTGAGGGGCCAGAGGCAGCCTCTTGCTCTGCCTGCCCTCCCTCAACTGCCCCCTCCTTGCCAGCAAGGGGCAATCTTAGAATAATGACAAAGACAGAGCAGTTTGTTTTCTGCACCATCATTTCCCTTAACCCTTCAAACTCAAGTTCAAGCCACAAGTTGAGCTGGTTCCCGAAAGTGATACAATGAACTTGGTGAAGTTAGGCGTAAGTGGACTTAATGGAGCATTTCAATTCTAAGAAAAGACAGGAATTAGGCTGAGCTTAACTCAGGGCAATGGCCTTTCTAACAGTCGGTTTCAGTCCACTGGGGGGACTCCAGGGGCTTCCCCTCTGACAGACATAGGTGAGTCTCCAGGGCCCAGGGCACTGAGGCCTGACTGCAGCACCCACCCTGAATGTTAGTGACAGTCATACGGGGCACACTGACATCTGCGGGACCAGTTGGGGCAAGGGCAGGGAGGAGGACAGGAAATATGTGGGAATTTTCTCCCCACCCCACGAGCCTGCTCTCTGACCTACAAGTGGGAAAATGGGGCTTAAATGGCATTTATTGAATTTTGAACTGCATTGGGTAAAGAAAATTACTCGTTAATATATAAAGCACTGCATTGCCCATAATGTGAATGCCAGTGAAAAATGGATTCGTGCCTGCTTCATGGAGAGACGCTTGCCTTTAAAGTACTAACGTAAATGTGCCCTCAGGGAGTGAGGCAATGGCAAATTAGATAGAAGTTTGCAATATGATATGGCAGCAGGGAAAGCTCTGCTCAGCTTATGCCTGCAGATGTGCAGAGCTGGAGGAGGAGGGTGGCAGAGTAGGGAGTGACCATGGTGGGACAGGGAGGCTTGATCTTGGGGACACTGGGCCTTCTTCCTGGAGACCTTCCCAGGGTGGGAGAGCTTGCACTGCCAGCCTAATAAAGAAGGCGGCACAGTGAAAAGAGAAGGGCACGGATACAAAGGTGTCGATATGGGTTTGAATGCCTCCTGGTCACTTCTGGGCAAGTTACCCTCTCTGAGCCTTGATTTCCTTAATCATATATGGATGGGGCATATATGATTGCCCCATAGAGTTCATGTGAGACTTAACTGAGTGCATATAAAGCATCTGTAATAATATTAGTTCAGTCCCTTCACCTTTAGAAATTCCTTTAACAAAATATGTTCATTTATGCCCCACTTGTTGAGTTCCTGTCATGTACAACGTAGTTCCCAACCCCAGGGAGCGTAGGCTATTGTGCTGAGTGCAGCGACTATGTCAGGAGGAGACTATGGAAACACCGAGGAGGGGGAATTAATCCAATCTGAGGAATAGGGAGAAATCTGAGAAAGTTGCCAAGAGGAGGTAACATTTACGTTTAGTCTCAAGTATGAGCAGAACCACGAGGGAAGGGACATTCTTGGCAGAGAGGTGGGCAGGAGCCAAGGCATGGAGCTGGGAGTCTGCGGGTGTTAGAGCTCCCGTGCCCGGAGCATAAGGACAGGAGAAGTCAGGGCAGGAGCAGGAGCTGGAGCAGGTGAGGCCAAGCACTCCTCAGACCATGGAGGGTTCATGCTGAGCTCAGTAGTAAAAGGGAACCAATGAAGGGTCCTTGTCAAGAAGGTGACAGTGGGTCTGGCATTGCAGAGGTGGCCTGGGGGGCCTAGAGTCCTGGTGACAGTCTATGATAGTCAGAAAGAGTATTGGCGTGGGGGTGGAGAGGAGGGCAGAGATTGGAGACATTTTGAGGTGGGAGAGACACATAAAGACAAGGGCAGCGGGATCGCTGGGTATAGGGAGGGTCGCGTGGCCCCTTGTGGCTGGACTGGGGGCTGCTCCGGTGACTAGGGGAGCAGGAGAAGAGAGAGTAAAGGCGTGTGGAGTGAGACTGTGAGGGCGCTCAGCAAGCGGGCTGTGGAGCTCCGCATGGCTCTAGAGGGAGTGCATCTCAGTCTTAAAGGTGGGAGACCCGGGCATTGGGCAGATTCCTCTGGCACCCATGTGGTGCACAACCTGGAGTGAGGAGATCCGGGGCTGGTCGTGAAGCCGAGCCCAGAGATGACTACAGTGGTCCATGTGGGGATGGTGGCACCAGCTGCTGCAGGGCAGTGAGCACTGTGGGAAGGCTGCATACGATGACCCCTCTGGAGGGACTCTGTGAGTAACAACACTGGGCCAGGGGCAGGAGGTTTCTCACTGGGATGGTGTGTGGTATGAGCAACAGTGAAAGGAGTGATTTGGGAAGAGGTGGGGCCCAGAGAATAAGTCCAGGTTTGGGGTTGCATTGCAGGCACCTACAGAGGAAACGAATGAGCAGTGGGTGTGTGGGTCTAGAGCTCAGCAAAGGAGTTCGGATCTAAGCGTTCCCAGGAGAAAGGGGATAGAGAATCCTTGCAAATGGATTATAGAGTGTTTAGAGAAAACGTACAGCACGAGGAAAGGGCAGGCAGAAGATGAGGCTGGGAACGTCAGCATGCAAAGGGCTACAAACACATGCTAAGTGTTTGCAGAAAGAGCAGACGCAGTGAAGGAGGGCTCAGAGAAGCAGCTCAAAGCAACGGCCAAGTCAGAGAGCAGCAGCGAGTCTCGGCTGCACTCCCTTGGCCCCCCAGGGTCCCTCTAACGCAGGGGCAGCTCGGTGCTTTGTAGCTGTCTGATCACTTGCTTCTCCAGCAGCCTCTGGACTCTTGAGACTCAGTGGCCCAGTCCTGTATCACAGTTGGCTGACAACGCAACACAGGGCTGGGCACAAGGTGGGAACACAATGAACGTTCGCCTTATAAGTGAGTAAGAGCTCAGTGCTGCCCAGTGCTGCAGAAAGTCTGGAAAAATGAAGAAACAGAGGTAACGTCAGCCATTTCATTGTGCTGGTGGTGGGGTGGGTGGACCCTTGGGCTGGAAGGAAGGAGCCAGCCAGCGCTGTCGAGAACAGGATGCTCACTGTTCCTGTCTGACACAGCGGAACTGGACAGCCAGGAGAGAAAAGCAACACACACACTGTGATTAGTAAGTAAAACAGAGGAACGGCCTCATGAGTCATGACAAGATTGAAGTTAGTACATCGCTCTGAGTAATAAACTCACTTATATCCTTCCCTTCACGCCTCCACACTTGCTGCATCTCAGCTTGGGAACGTCTTTATTTGGGTTAGTTGACAGAACCCGTGGTCATGTCTGTCTGTACCTGTGGCAATATCCATAATTTGTGCTGTATGTTGACTTGCAATGATGGGGGTGGTAGCATTCAGTGGGGAAGGGATGAAATCTTAAGAAAATAGGAATCTGGTGTTCTGGGTCCCTTCTGGGTATTTGAATGTCTGGTTTCTAACACTTACCACCACTGGCTAAGCAGACAGAGGGTCAGGCCTCTCCTCTGCTCCAAACCAGCACAGAGGGGCCACTGCTGGGGGCCATGTCACAGCCCCCACTGAGGAGGGTGGCTAGCTCTGCAGGTTACACTGAGTCGCACACTAGAATAGGGTATAAGGACAGAAGAGTCTGAGCAGCAGTGGAGAATACGGTAGTGATGGCAGAGATGACTCTTAAAGTAAGTGGTGGCCCTGGAAGAAATGATTCTAGCAACACCAGCCCTTCGAGTTTAAGCCCCACTCTCTCCTCTTGGCTTGTTCTATTTTAGGAGACAGGAATCCCAGTGACAAGCCCTGACTCCCTCTCAGGCTCTAGTGAACCCCAGATACACGATTTCTTTTTCTTTTTCTTTTTCTTTTTTGGCGATTTCTTCATTAAACTTCTTTCCCTGCCAAATGACTTTTCCTCCTCTTTCCATTAAATGTCTGGGTTCTGTCCTTGTCATACAGTAACGCAAATGTGTATGCATGTACATGCACCAGTTAATTCCCAGCAGACCCTCGAGATGGCCCTGGCCCTTGTCTTAGACTAGCACTGGCCCCTGATGAAGAAATGCCGTGAGAGAACATTATCCTGCACATGCTTCTAGCTGAACTGTCGTTCCTCAGAAATGGGACAATGCAGACCCTCTCCCAGGGAATGGAAGCTCCAGATTGGAAAGAGCAACCTGGTAAACCGGCCTTGACCTCCCAACTGGCCTTGACCTCCCAGGCCTGGGGGAGAGCCAGCTGGGTGGACTAGAGAAGACGGCCTAGGCCCAGATGTCTAAGAAGCTTTGGAAACGAGATTTGGGTGGCTCCTACCCCTGGCCTGGTCGCCATGGTAATGGGGGAGGGACAAGGCTGAGGTGGGAGGGAAGAGGCTGAGGCTCTTTACCTTTGATTCCTGCTTTCCTTTTATGTGTGAGCGGCCAACAGAGTGAGAAAGTGCCCTCTTTAATGTACAATCCACCCGGAAAGATCAATGGCAGCTTAACACACATTTCTGTCTAATATTCACGTTGGCAGGTCTTTGTAATAAAAACGCTGGTTTTAATGAAGGGCATTAAAATGGGGAGATTCGTGGCCAGCCTGTGCGCTTTTATCACAGTACCTCCCCTCGAGCTGTCAGAGCACAAGCCACTCTGTGGGAGGGAACCAGGAGGGTATCGTTTTAGGAATCACATGAGTACAAATTCTACAGTTCTGAAAAGACCCATCTTACTGGTGCATATTTCAATTTAATTCCCTCTATTGCCATAATATGATGTGTCTTTGGGAGAAAGCTGAGCTATGAGCCAGGTAAGTGGGGAGAGAGGAGAAGAGTCCAGTTAGGGGCTGAACTGGGTCCCCCAGAAGTCGTATATTGAAGTCCTAACCCCCAGCACCTCAGAATGTGACCACATTCAGATAAGCTCTTCAACGAGGTGATTACATTGAAATGAGCCTGTTATGTTGAGCCCTAATCCAATTTGTCTGGTGTCCTTACAAGGAGATCAGGACCCACAGAGAGATGCCCGGTGCAAGCGTTGAGAGCACAGAGAAAAGACCATGAGAAGAGGCAGCAGCCAGAGGGTGGCCACCTGCTGGCCAGGGAGAGACAACTCAGGAAACCTGTCCTGCTGGCACCTGGACCTTGGGCATCCAGCCTCCAGGGCGAAGAAAATTAGGATTCTCTTGTTTAAGCCCTCCGCCTGTGGTAGTTTGTTATGATGTCCCTAGTAAACTCATATGAGACCCAAAGCTTGAGTTTGGAGCAGTGGGCTTTGGAACAAAGTGATCCAATGGCCCAAGAGCAGGGGTGGGCAACCCCTGGCACGTGTGCCAAACATGGCACGTCAGTAACTTTTGCTGGCACGCGAAACCCTCTCTTATAATCCTCCATTTACAATTTTTTTCTTAATATCGACTTTTTTATTTTTCAGATAAATTCAGTGTAAGTGCATCTTAGATAAATAAATAATTTTACATCACAAGTTATCTT
>NW_006293313.1:3090935-3095525 GCF_000327345.1 Myotis davidii
TATCAAGTGGAGTCATAAAGTTTTCTGTTGGACTATCAGTGTGCATGTATACTTTAAAAAATAAATGTATTTTTCATCATATACTGTGTTTTTGTCACTCGAATGAATTTTATTATTTCTTCAAGGTTCTTCACATACGTACACCTTAAGAGATATCAAGTAGGCATAACATGTCCTCAAAAAATTAGGGTTGGCACGCAGAAGAATTTTGAGTCAGAGATTTTGCTGGTTTGGGCACGCACTCACAAAAAGGTTGCCCATCCCTGCCCTAGAGGGCATCTCATAGCCATGTATTTCCTGGAGTGAGGTACAGGGGAACATTGGGTGTTGGCAGCAGTGGCCATCTCTGTCTTTGAATGCCTGAAATGCTGCCACTGGTTAGAGAGAGCACATGGTATGAGGGGACTGTGCTTATAACAGCAGGTGAAGAGTTTTCATGGACAGGTAGGTAGACAGGCGCTCAGTCCATGTTGGCTGAATGCTGGGAACACACTGGAGCGGTGTAGCACAGCAGTTAGAGCCCAGAGCTCGCACCACCACGCACTGGCTGCATGACCTCTCCAAGCTTCAGTTCTCCATCTGTGAAGTGGGGAGTCACACTAGGTCCTACTGCATGGGCTGCTATGATGACTAAACCAGTTACTATTTCTTACGTGCTTAGAGCAATGCTGGGCACATGGAGAGTTTGCTGTGCTTGTTGAGTGAGTGATGGCTCAGCTCAAGGTGAAGAAGTCTCCTGCAATAACAGAGCAGGATGCCCCAGGGGCAGCAAGCGCTTACCATCCCAGTCACCCAATCCTATCTATGCCTCCATGTCCCCAGATCCTCCCTCCTCTGTTTCCTGGCACTACTTTCCTCTTGGTTCTCACTGACTCTCATCTAGACTCTGCCTAACATCTTCTATGTTCCAGGGCATCATCCTTGCATCTTCTCCCCTGACTTCTCTTTCCCCATTCTGCCAAAGGAAAAATTTTAAACTCAAGGCACATTTCTGCATATTATCTCCATTTCCTAAGGGTGTGGGAAGGAGGTGTTCGGGTGTCTGTGAGTTGGTTAAGGAGTTGCATGAAACGACATGCTAAGTGTTGTAGATACACTAGCTTTGAGGGGTTGAAAGGAATAAAATCAAGCTGTTTGGCACACACACACAAAAAAGAGTATTTTATAATCTGATCCTTAGATACTTCTCTGGCTTTATTTCCTGTTCCTCACAGTTTATGCTACACAAATACAGAATGTTCTATGAATATGTGGCTCTGGGTAGATGCCTCTGTGCCTTTGCACATGCTCGTCCCTGTGGGTGTACTCTGTGCCCAGGAATAATCTTTTCCTTCTCTTTTTCAATCTGGTGAATTTATGCTCATCTCCTAAAGTCCAGATGTCCTCCCTTGGAAAGTCTCCCTGACTATGTCCCAGTAGAACCCAGAGCTCCCAAATCATCCAGCTCTTACCCTGGTTGCAAAAGGAAAGCCTGTTCCCACCCCGCACTCTTGTTTACTAGCAATCAATACGTACATGCAGAAGAATCCAATCAAATACATACAAGAAGAAGAGTCCAAGGTATAATTAGGAATTTGAAACCATCTAAGGACTACAACTGGTTGCCCCTCCAAACTTCAACAGCCCTGTAATAAAAGTATATTTTAAGGAGCAAGCTAGCTCTGTAGCCAGAGAGGAACATTAAGGTCAACGGTGTAAAGACTGGTGCTAGGAAGTGAGACCTGGATAAGAAGACCACATACAGCCCAAGTGGGAGAATAAGAGCAATGGCATGTTGCTTGTCAGCCCAAGGGCCATACATTCATCAATACACCTATGCTTGGAGCCTGCTGTCTTGTTCTCACTCCATTCTGTCTTTGGTTCAAGGACAACAGGAGAGAGTCCTGGGTGACCATAAAACTATCTCCCAGAGTCTAGAAGCAGGCGAGTGTGTGCCATGATTGAGGCACTGGAAGATCTCAGGAAAATCACAATGTCTCTGAGCATCAGTTTAGACATCTGAAAAATGGTCTGATTTCTAAGACTGCCTAGAGGACTAAGTAGCCAGTAAATGGCAAAGGTGCTTCTCTAACTCAGATCACTGAACAGATGAGGTTTTGCTTCAGGGGTTAAATGCTCTGCCTGTGGCTTCAGTCCTCTTCATGCCACTTCCCCACTTTGACTCCTCTGAACACAGTCCCCAGTGTCCTCATGCTGTAGGTTGGTGACCTCCAGGGGCCTGCCTCCTTGGAGGCCTCTGAAACAATCCACATCCCACACTCACTCCCAGCTTCCCAAAGCACTCCCCATCCAAAATTACTAGTCTCTACTCAAAAGTCCCTTCCCAATGTGCTGGAAAGTAGATTAATTCACCTGCTAACTGACTTTTGAAAAAGCATTAGCAGGTAATGGGGCTTTGTGCATGCCCCCTCCTCTGAAAGTAACAGAAACATATCTGACATACGACTCGAACCCTAAATGGTGACCTTCTTCATGGAAGCTCAGGATGGGGGTTGGGGGACCAATCAGGACTGTAGGGACCCATGACAGCACCCAGCAGGCATCTGGGACCCAGGCCTATGACTCCCTGGCAGGGCCCTATAACAGGGCTCTTTCCCCTAACTACATTTTAAGGAGAGCATAATGGAAAGGCAGGACTGCACCGGAGGAAACACCAAAAGAATGGCTCTTAAATGCCTCTCTATTTTGGTAATGCACTAGCAAAATATAAGTGAAAAAAGTCTGCAAGGAGAGATGAGATAGTAATAACCATGGATCAGTTTTAGTTCCTGGGAAGAAAAGCACCATATAGACTTGAGGTGTTATTATTATGCATATACTCTATATACATAGACACTGTGTATTTATTCACAGCAAAGCTCACATATGTCATTCCCACTAATAACATTTTCTCTTCTAGCTCCGGTGTGAAAGGAGATATGCTGTTTTTGCATGTTCCACACATTCTCTGAGGAACCTGCTTAGAATATTTTTGCGGATGAGGTTTTCTGGGCTGTAACTGTTATTTCTTTGCAGAGCCTGCTTCCTGTAACCCACCTGGAGGGTTGTGCTTTTACCTCTCATTGCAATGGCATCTACATGTGGCTCTCTGTGTCAACTGCTTATCTCAGGCGTTAGCCAATTTCTTGTCGGTATTGTTTATATAATGCTGGACATACACAGCGCTCGGCTGGTTAACGGGGATGCGGCTCCCTGCCCGTGGAGAGCACCAGCGAATGCAAATAAGACAAGCCTGCACTCCGGAAACCATACAAATACCAGACCCAGGAAGATGCTGCTGGCTTGGGCATCGGGGAAGGCCAGTCAGCACATAGAGGATCTGAGGAAAGAGAAGGAAGTGTTTGGAGGAAAATTAGGTTGATGCCTGTCAGTTCTTACGCAAACACAGGGTTGGAAGGACCCCTTGGAAATTATCTGTTCCCTCCATCTGCCCGGTGCTCCTCTCCCTCCTCCCACAATGTCCCCCAGCCTTGATCCTTTTCAGTGGGAAGATGCGGCATTCAAATGCCATCTTTGCAGAGCTCCTGTTTCATCTCCAGCGGCTTCCTCAGCCACCCAGTATGCTTCTGGGGGGCTGGCTGCCTAAGCTGTCACTTGCTGGATGCTCAAAGAAAGCAAATTCACTCGCATATTAGTGATCGCAGGCATAATAGAGAAATTAAGTGTGCTGCCAACGGAGGGCACCTATTCCAGTCTCACGTTAAAAATAAACCATTCAGGGTTATGTGCAATTGCTCTCTTCAATTTTTTACTTCGCTGGCAATTCTCTTCCGAGTGGATAATTGGAAAGTTCCCATTTAATTTATACACAGCCCTGCACAGATGCGGGTGAGAAGACTTGCACCAACTTTTAATACGTGTGCGTACATTGTCCACATGGAGGGATGCTAGTCTGAGTGGAAGGGAAGAGGAAGAAGGGGCACAGAGCAGAACCAGCAAGGTCCCTCGATGGTACAAGGCTATGTGGCTGCTTCCCTGTGGTAGGCCCTGCTCTTGTTTCTCCAGAACTTGGGATCGAGCTGTCAGCATGCTCTCGTTAAATTCCGCGTATGAACATTAGCCATCAGGCCACTGGGGTGCACCCTGTACAAATGCGGACATTAAAAGGAAGCAGGACTTCATATTCTGATTGCCGGCTAGTCAATCTTGGGACACCTGGGTTGTATTAGCCTGTGTCCTTGGAGCATTTATTTTGTGCCAACTCCTTTATGTACATTATTTTATTAGCTTGACACTATTATCTCCATTTGACAGGTGACAATATTAAGGTTTAGAAGAGTTAGAACACTTGTTCAAGATTACACACACACAAAATAAGATTGTATACAAAGTAGAGCTGAGACTCAAGCTCTAGACCAGTGGTTCTCAACCTTGGCTGCACATTAGAATCACCTGGGAATCTTTTTAAAATCCTGATTTCTGGGCCTCATCTGGAAATTCTGTTTCTTTGTTATGGGGTGAGGCCACAACATTAGTAACAAGAAACAGAATTTCTGGAGGATGAGGTCCAGAAATCAGGATTTTAAAAAGATTCCCAGGTGATTCTAATGTGCAGCCAAGGTTGAGAACCACTGGTCTAGAGACTGAGTC
>NW_006293313.1:3095975-3101532 GCF_000327345.1 Myotis davidii
CTAGACAGTTTATTCTCAACCTCTGGCAAGATTTCACCCCACGCTGACACCCTGATTTCCCGAGTGGCTGCCAACTGCCCCTCTTGCTGGAGAAAGAATGTTCTCTCTGCTGATGGTATAGCTCTTCAGTTTCCTTGAGGAATTTGGGGTGACTATTTTTCTAGCACTGGGTTGCACTACATTTAGAAGCCTCTCCCAGGGACACCCCCCTGAAAAGGTGCCCCCCAAGTCAGTATCTGAGGTGGAGCCATCTTGCTTCAACCTCTTCTATGTTAGTCCATCAGACTCCTCACACGGGGACCCTCAAAGTGGCTACACTATATCTTCTTCTTCCTAAGAATTGTAATCCTGGTGACATGGTGACTCAACTCAGCTCTCGACGGGCCTGTCAGCTCCACTCACACACGAGTCTCCTGACTCAACTTGGCAGCCCCACATACCCTTCTCAATGCCAAGCTAAAATGGCAGTGCAGCGTGGGTATGCACTGATGACCGACTCCCTGAGCTCTGGGCCTGGACTGAGAGGTGTGGTTCTAAGGAGCTCAGAGCTTCCCTCTGAGATGCTCTGTGGCTGCTTGGCTCCTTTGAAAAACCCACCCAGCTGCTACAGGGAGCTGCATTTTCCAGTGGCCTCTGAGCCAAGCTAATGAGAAATGCTAATTTTGGAAGACATATAACCATTGGCAAATCTACTTCAAATCTCCAGGAACAGGATTCAAGTGAGATTCTAGATAAATACAAAGGCATTTTAGACCCTCAGGAAGTAGCTCCTGTCTTCATGCTCCTCAAAAGGATCAAGGACACATGGTGACACTAGCCAAGCAGGAGCAGTAGCAGAGGGAGGGGAGGCCAGGATAGCCACAGGGCTGGTCTGCACATAGGTGTGAAATTCTGGTGGAGTCTCCCTGAAGGCCTTCCCTCAGCCTCCTCAGAGCAGCCCCATGTTGACAGTGACCACAGGACCCCTCCTGGGCTCCATTCTCCAAGAGCTTGGGCGTGCCCCAAGGCTGTGCTCATTGGAGATCTGCCTGACACCTGCCTGACACCGAGAAAGTGGCACTGGGGCACTGGCCGCTGGCCCAGAGGAGGTGACAAGCAGGGGAGATGCTGAACTTGGTCACACTGTGAGCAGGAGGTTATCCCCGCAGCTCCACAGCCTCCTTCTCCTCCCCTCTGGTG
This sequence comes from Myotis davidii, assembly GCF_000327345.1. NCBI lineage: Eukaryota > Metazoa > Chordata > Mammalia > Chiroptera > Vespertilionidae > Myotis > Myotis davidii. The sequence goes on from NW_006293313.1 coordinate 3,097,155, forward strand.
TCACGACTCATACTGACTCAGTGCTTACACCATGCTTGGCACTGTGTTGCGTACTTTACACAACATTATATAACTTAATTCCCACAGTGCTATATGAGGAATATGGAGGGAAGTAGAGAATCAAAGGCTAGTATATAAGAGGCCAAATCTGAACTCAGAGCACATCCTCCAAAGCCATGAGTTCTATGGCCTTTTCTCTAATCTTTCTGTTTTCTCCAGGTACCTAATGTCCTCAATTCTCTTTTCTAGCCCTTACAGTCTCATTGCACTACCCTTTCTAGGGGCAGGTCGTGGACCACTTCTAATCCTTTTGTTAATCCACACTTATGTGGCTCTCTATTTATTCACCCTAAGGCTGCTTTCTGATAGAATAAACTCATTTCTGCTGAAGTGTTAATGACTACCAAGAAGTAAGATGTCTTGAACCGAAAACTCTCTATATTGTCACAGTGGACTACTTTGCCTTAAGGATAAAGAAATTTGTAAATCTCAGGTTTTATGTCCAGACAGAGAGAGAGAAATTTTGAGGTTAGAGAAAGGGCAGTGAGGCTTTCATCTATGTTCCCTTTGAATCACATTATCTTCCTAGCTTGACATATAGAAAATGCCCAATAAATGTTTAATGAAAAATGACTGGATGAGTGAACAAACAAACCCATGAATATGAAAATATCTAGACAAGATTTAAGTACATGGTAATACTCTGTCTGGACAGTAGAGGCCACTGTTAACATTTTTCAACATCTATGCTGGAGCTAATCAGTAAAGGGAGAGCCTGGGGCATGGAAATTCTGTTATCCTAAAGGTTGATTCTGGGGATAAGTTTCTGAGATCAATTTCAATGTGCTCCCTTCCTGCACTAAGCCCTTCATGGGGGAGGCTGGTCAGGTACAAACAAGGAGTTGTTCTCTCTGCTGCTTGGAGAGAAGGCAGGACCCCTAGGATGGCCGATGTTGTTGGGGCATCCACCTGAGTCACAGCCCCCATAGAATTATCAGAGCCAACCTGTCCTATCAGACACTGCCCCTGAGGGCTGCTCTGGGGAAAAGGATGGTGGCTGAGGTTGACCTCTACTTTTGGTGTTTTTATTTTATCTGAGCACTACCAGAAGGCAGTATTCCAGATATTGCCACAGTTACACCGTTTACTCTGGTGACCCAGATAGGAATCTGGGAATCGAGATGGACCCAGCACTTCTCTCTAGGAACAAGCATGCTCTCTGGCCCACAAAGCACTGTCCCAGTGTGTCCTGTTGGGGGTGAGGGTGCTATCTGTTGTGGTTGGCATTCCTCTGTAACAGAACCACCTGCATAGTGTTTAGGGGCCGCCACCTCCTCTGTGAGGCCTCCCTGATACACTGTGACTTCCCACTACCCTCTGCCCCAGGTGTCACATTACATGCCGACATTAAGTGGTCAGTGTGTCATTTTCTGGGTATGTCACTAGCAATTCTTCAAGGCAGAGACAGTTTTCCTTTTCTCTCATTTTTAGATGAAATGAGTGATTGAAGTCCACTAGGCTGCACTGGGATTATTCAATCAGCTACAGGTGACCAAACTAACTGGACCTACTATTTAAATGTTGTGTTACTTATGTCACATGGATTCAGGAAACCAGAGGAAGTGGCAACAGCTCTTCCCTGGCTGCCTCTGTGGCCCTTGCTATGATGACTGGAAGGAATAAAACTTTTCTTGCTGAACATAATGAACCAGAGTTAATTTCATCCATGTTTGTTTTCGGTTCTTCACGCATAACAGGAGACCCTTAATGACCATCCAACTCATGTCTTATTAAATTTAAAAAGATAGAATGAATTGCATGAACCATAAGCTGATATGCTACCATAGGCTAATGAGGAAACTGCTGATTAAAGTTTACTCAGCAAAGAACAGTAGAACTCTGTACCTGAAGGCATAACAAAATAATGTCTATACCAGGAGGACACACAAAGAAGGTGAGTATCTAGCCTGGTACTTTTTACTTTTTAGTTGAACATATGAATGAATGAACTGGCTTGGAACAATGCTACAGATGAAAAGTAAGATGATTGATTATAGGAGCCAACTCACCAAAACTTCTCTAAGGTTGAACTTCCCGGCTGTTACAAGAAGCAGCCAGCAAGTGAGAGATCTATAAACCCCGGTAACACGCACTGCATCGCTGTAACTGATGCTGGGTGATGCATTAGGCATTGAGAATAAGTACTTTATAGAACAAAGAAGTTTTCAGATGATGTCAGAATTTTTTTATGGGTGGGGAAAGAAGGGAGGAAAATGAAATTAAATTTCTTAAGAGGATCACCACTGAGGATTAAATGCCAGTTGGAAGAAAGCGCTAGAAGCCAGATGTGATTTGGGAATGCAGTGAGGGGCAATGAAGGGGAATAGATTCAATACAACCCTGCCCAGTTTCTCTGCTGGACTGGGAAATTGATTTAGGGGGAGTTGGGCAGGGGGTCCTTGGTGGCAAGTTGGGCTGCTTCAAATGTTTGCCAGGCATCTCTCTCTGAGAAAGTCACTTGGGTCAGGGCCCTGATTATTGATCCACAGCCACCACAAAAGTTCTAGCATGGGCCAATGCACATGTCACTCAAGAAAATGCAAGAAGATGAAACTCCCAGAATCCCTTGCCACCACAAAAAGTTGGCAGGTTACAATGAGGGATGGGGAATGAAAAGGGAACATGTTTGCCAGTCCCCCAAAGAGTTGATAGGGCAAGGATCATGGGGGTGTGGGAAGGAAAGCTGCCTGCACTTGAGGAAAGGCCAAAAAAGATGGGAAAAATGGGGTAAAGGAACAGGAATCTGGAGACAAGGGGATTTCAGGATTAATAGGACCATGGTGTCCTATCTGGAGACCCTGTGACCTCACTCCCTGTAGGCTCATCACCCTGGAACACCCGAATGCACAGAAACTCAAGGGGCACTTATTAATTATCTGATTTTTGTGAACATTCATAAGAAACTGCTGGTTGTGGCTGAGTGCCCTTTGTGCTTACCATGTTTAATTTTTAATAAAATTTGCCATTCAGACTAATATTTTTCTAAGAACTTTCTATCTATTGTCATTTGTGGTTTTCAAAAAGTTAAAATGGTATATATAATTTTTTTTCTATTGTCAACCAAAAGAACTATACATTTTCAATCCACAATATGTGGACTTCTCACAAACATAATGAATTCAAATATTATTTCCTATTCTTTTCACAGAATCCTTAGAGCATTTCATCTCCTGACTTCTTTACCAACTTTCTAGTGAGGGAGATGAAACTATGGTTATTTAATCCTTTCACAGAAGAGGAAACAGAATCCAGAGCAGTGAAGTAATTGCCTCAATATCTCAGAAGTTAGCGCATGCCTCTCAACCTCCTGAGTTTAAATAGTGTACTTTCTACCATAGCACAAGCACTAGTGTAACTCTGGCCCGTATTTTTAAGCTATAAACTTTTTGATAGTTAGTTCCTTTAATTATTTAAAAGTTGCACAAAGGAAGGTCACTCATTGTGGGCCATTGATAGCAATCAGAGAATGGGCCCAAACTCAGGCCTCCTAGTGACCATTTCCAGAACAAATTTATTTCGCTGGTCAATGAACAGATTTCATCAAATTTGGGAGTGAGGAGGAGCATTTATTTCTCGGTTTATCTCTTGGGAGAAAGCCCAAGTTTGTTTGGTCTGCCACTTTGGAATACTGCACGGACTGCCATCAGTTACAGGAATCGTCTGACCATCGAACTACATGTCTCCCTTGTTGAGACAGTTCTGCAGATGGATAGGCAGATGTGCATACAGCTGTGCACATCTGGCATGCAGGTGTGATTCATGATAGGCCAACTGTTCACAGAATGATTTATTTTGGGGACAAAGACGAGAAATAGCCTACGGCCCTCGGTGAAGTGGTCCATGAGCTGGGGCACTGATTGTTTCTAACACTGGGTTTCTGAGATGGACAGTTTGGGACAGATGATGAAATGCACAGGCTCAAACAATGAGGGGTCAATGCATTTCCACCCTCCAAGGCAGGCGTGTGCCAAAGCCTGAGCTGGCTTCTGGGACTTGAGATAGTGGGGAGGGTTAGCACTCCAATCAGACTGCTCCATGTGGGTGTAGGGGGTGTGAGGAATGTGGGTGATGGATGGAACAAGAGAGGTTCAGGGCTGACTTTTATAGCCAAGTGGTTGGTACATGGGGTTCATTGACAACTCTCTCTATTTTTATGAATTAAAAAAATTCCGTTATAAAAAGTTAAAAACAAAATCTGTTCCTGCATATGGGCTCCCAGAAGTACAATGAATATTATTAAACCTGTTATTGATTCTGGGTAGTGGATGGCTGTCAAGGCAGGAATAGACCCGACAGTGGATGGCCACCCAGCAGCTCG
>NW_006293313.1:3101891-3112172 GCF_000327345.1 Myotis davidii
CAGTCCCAGAGTGGGAGGAGGAAAAGGGAAGGAAAAGAGAATGGACTTGGCACAGTGCCTTTGACACACGATTCTCTGCCATATCCATGAGAAAGCAGGTGCCTCTTTCTCACATGCCATAGCTAAGCCCTCCTCCCCCCAAAACACTTAGCAATCTCTCCAAGGAGGGACCTTGGGGTTCCTCCCATGCAGCCTAGAGAACTGACCAGAGAAGGAGCTGGGAGAAACAAGTGTGCATGAAAGCCACATCCTGACAGAGATCAACCCTAATTTAAGGTGTAAGCCAGGAAAGAGAGCAAGGAAAAGGGAAGAGAAAGGGGGCAAAGCAAACACAAAACCAAGGCTGTTTCAGAGACTTCCCTGGGCTGCTGACATGCTCACAGAGCTGGCAGGTGCCCAGAAGAGGTGAGCCTGGTGACTCAGGCCATCAGAAGAGGCCTGGCTCTCTCTCACAGATGACCCCCGGGAGCAGCTGGCTGTGCCCTCACCCACCAGGCAAAGGCCATCACCCGCCTTTTACAGCCTTAATGGGAGAAGTGATGTCAACCTTCCAGCCAAGCCAGCCTCTGCCACGCCCCCTTCTGGGCCCTTCTAAAACCACGAAGACTCTGAAGTAAGCTTGTGAATGAGCCTTTCCATTCCCAGCTCCCAGTCAGTCCCATGGCACCCCCCCCCCCACTTCCTATTCGAGAAGATATGCTTGGGGTTAAAGCCTTAGTGCAGGCGGTTGCACTGAGTCAGGCCACGGGAGCCAGTGCCTGGGCAGGAGGTGGGTGCACTCACTGTCTTCCAGGGAGTCCATATGGCAGTGGGGCCACAAAGAGCCACACCAACCTGAAGGACACGCCCACTCCTCTGAACCCAACTGTGTGTTCTGGAGTCAAAGGCACTCCCAGTGGAGGGGCCCTATAATCTCTTCCCCAAGGCTCGCTCTGCTAACCTCAGTTTTGCATTGTCAGCTGCTCTCCCTGCTTCTTCCTCCCTCCTTCCCATTCTGTCTTGTACCCCTTCCCACATCTGGATCTGCACCTGCCCTCCCCAATTCCTCCAGGGCCCCTCCTCTCCAGGCTCCTGTGCACAGCTGGGCTCTCTGGGGATGCCGCTGTCTGGGCTGTAGTTCTATGGGCACAGGTGGCACTGGCAGATGCAAGTTCTCTCCATTCGTGTGGGTAAACAATAAACACGATATTGAAAGATTCATCAGCAGGGCCTCTGCCTGAATGCTAATCTGGGTGGGAGCTGATTCCCCATCCCTGGCGGAGACAGTGCTGCTGTAACTTCTGTAGTAGAGTGGCCAGGAAAGGTCGGCCTGAGTGGAAAAGCATTGATTTCGCATTTGCTTTGTGGGGGAAGACACGTGGAGCTTTCCGGCCACAGAGACTACCTGTCTGCCGGGGAGGATGGTTTATGTAGGGCATCTGCTGGCTGCTGGGCCTGGGCTGACCTGTAGAACAAGCAGGTATCTGATGCTGGACTCCTGGCAGCCTGTTTATCACCTTTGTACTTAGGCGTCCGGCTATGTACTGAATGCTAAACAGTCCTGTGGCTCTTTAAAACCCTGCTGGTGATTCATTTGCTCTCTGTTGTTAAGGATTGCATGCCATGTATCTGTCCCATCTTTGCCACTGGAACCTAGGAATCCTGATGGAGTCTGGACAGAGCCTCCGTGGTATCAGACAGTGCAACATCTAGCTCCTTTCTAAGGACAGATGGATGGAGGAAGGAGACACGCTGATCTCAGAGTTAAAACATTTCAGGCATCAGGAGATTCTTGCCTATAGTGAATCAAACCCCTCACACTTCAGAGGAGCTGAAAACCAGTCAACCATGGTGCCTTAGGAGCAATCTCCTTGACCCCTTAGCTCACTTGCTGTTTTCAGCATTCACTTCTGCAAACATAGCACACATTCATTCCTCCCTTTCACATCCTTGCACACGCTCATTCATTTATTCAATGACCATTTATAAATTGCCTGGTCATGACCCACACTGGGTATCTCTTGGGAGAAAGCCAGTCTCTGCTATCTCTCTTTATAAGGGGACCATTCTCACCAGGGGACTCTACCCTCATTACCTCATCTAACCCTAATTACTACCAAAGACCCTGCCTCCACAACCATTACATTGGGGGTGAGGGCTTCAACATATGAATTTGGGGAGAAGCAAACATTTATCCACAACATCCCTAGAGGACCCAGGCCCATTACCTGCCTCCTCAGTTGAAGAAAAGCTCTAGATTGATGAAGCAAAGGCAAGCAAGCTCCTAAATGGCCCGAGACTTCCCAACTTATCCAGTCTCTCTCCTCTTCCTCCTCCTTTTCATCATCATCATCTTCCTTTCTTTCCCTTTCCCTCTCTTCCTCTTTCTCACACATGTAAAAATATTTAATTTTAAGTAAACAATCATAAAGGCAAACATCCACTCATCATTTTTTATGCAAGTCAAGGTAACCTCCTCACTGAGGTTGTCTGAGCTTCCTTTATATATACCCTCCCCCACTGCATCCCATCAGGAAATGTCTCAAAACCCACAAAACATTTCTAAAAGTTTGTTTCTCATCTGCCTCTCCAGCTAGATGAGGAGCTCCTCAAAGGCAAGGATTCTGTTGCACCCCTAGCTTTAATTCTAGTGCCTGCCCTCTGCCTGGTCATACGGAGTAAGTGCTGATTGAATGTTTACTGAGTGAATGAATGAAGGTGTTCTCAGGACACAAAGATATAAAAGATGATCCTGCCCTCCAGAAGCTTGAATGTATTGGGGAACAAAATATTGTTAAGATCACTGATAGCTGACAGAAGTCATATACATGGACCATGCGATAATCATGGCATCATAGGTGCCATTTATGCTGTCGGGGACACAAGCAGTCACATTAATCCTCACATACCCAAACTGTGCCTTTTTTTTCCTAACTCATTCAGGAAGAAGAACAGAATTAAGACATCTTGCTTCAGTTCCTGAATGTTACCTTTTGTCTTCTCTGTATCCTGTCACTGTGCCACAGAGAGACACTGGATTATACTTCATGGGGCTGGTCCCTACTGGCTGACGCTGACCATCCACCTTCCCTCAAGGCATTTTGGAACTGACTTCAGAAAGTCTTTGCGTTGTCCACCTATACAGAGAAGTTCGTGTCCTCATATGATCTCCTGTTATTAAAATAGGAAGGCTCACTGCTCTTATTTTTCGAGCACCCGATTCCCAGGGATGCTTGTATCTCCGTGCTATTTTCATACTCCAGCATACACACCACCAAAGCCTGCGGGAGCCAAATCCATCTCGCTTATTTAAGTACCTTTCAGCAGGTATTCCCCAACTTCTCCTTGTTTCCCCACCCCGCCAATCTGTGTGGATGTGCTCCATATGTCTCTCTAATAACCTGGGTGGGAACGGCGCACACACATGGCTGCTCGTTCTGTGAAATCCGTAAAAACTAAAGAGCGAGCTGGCGCATTCTCTTCGCAGTGACTGGGACTGCCATACGCAGGAGCTTCCCTGGCACCGTCTACCGACGTCTCTCATTTTCTGTCTTGCTGGGATCTGGGAATACTTTAAATATTCGGCTCGAGGTAGCACTTAGCATTTATTAACTTCCAATTCTGTGCCAGGCACCAGGCAAGCACGTCCATGTTCAAGACTCAGCTAATCTCACCACCTGTGAGCCTCATTTTACAAACAAGAAACTGAGGCTCAGAGTTTAAATGAGCTGGATTTAGGCAAAATGCGAGTTTTAAACCAGCTTTTAAAATTTTATGCACGTCTGTATAGGGTTGACTGTGGTCTTGGTGCCTCTCTACACATTTCACAAATATTAACACAATTAATCCTTACAGCCACATTTCAAGATAGGTACTGTCTGAGGTAAGGAAACCGAGGCACAGAGGAGTTACGTAACTTGTGCAGTTACTCAGCTGGTGGGTGGTGGAGCCACAGCCCTGTGCCGCCTGTCAGAGCTCCGGGACTTCCAGTCGTGCTCACCCAGGACAAAGGTTTTAGGGGTCGATGCCAACAGAACAAAGCCCATTAGAAGGCCCTCCATCCCGCTCTTCTCTAAACTTCTTCATTATGACCCTAATTGTACAGCTGTCTAGGCATTCTTCTCTTCCTTCTTGGCTCCTTTGAAGAGTTCTTTGGGGGAAAATAGTACACACACTTCGCAGCCAGCACCCCCTTCTTGCCTCCACTTGGCCTTGGTTTCAGGCCCATGGGAGCGGAAGCCACTGACTCCCATGACTCATGTGCTGCTCCGCTACCCCCTCACCCTCTCTTTCAGTGCCAGTGTCAGCAAATATCATTAATTTGAAAGGCAAGGGACCAGGAAGAATGGATTTTGCATTAACTAGTTCAGACAATCTGATATTTTTACTGGAGCATGACAAGGTATCCAGTTAGCGGGGGAACAACAATCGCTTCCTTTGGATAAGCCAATATCTGCTTAACAAGGTTTGGCTGTAAAGGGTGATCACACAGACATCTGTGTATCTCAGAGGCTCCCAGCCTGGATCCTGATGCCTGAGGCAGCTGCTGGCGGGGGTCCTGTGGGAGAAACAGGATTCTGCTTGTGTAGGAATCCACGCTCCTGCACTCCTGTGGCTCACGCATGTTCTCCGACCTAGCCCCTCAACAGTACCATAAACTGGTCCCCAGGAATCCAGGAATCCTCGGGGCTTGTTAGGTGATAATCACTAGCATTTAAACCAGACAGGTCCTACAAAATGCCTGTGGCAGAGATGGCTGACCACCCACCGAAACTGGAGCCACCCCATCCATGCTATGCAACTGAGGAGTGGCTGCCTCACTGGGGCTACATTTTCCATTCCCCTTGTGTCTGGGGCAAGTTCTCACTGGTGGAATATGAGCCTGAGTGATGTGTGTCACTTCCTGGCCCAGGACGGAGTGGAGGTGTGTCTTCCCTCCTCTCGTCTCCATCTGCCACCTAGGTGCAGAGGACTACAAGGACCAGGGGTGGGGGAGCCACAGATGGGGAAGCTGGAGACCCTCAGTCACTAAGAGGAGAAAAACTGTGGGGTTGATGAGGACACCCCCACTGGGCAGCTACTAGAGTGTAAGATAGGCTTCTTTTTGGGGGGGAGGGGAGTGTCTACTTGTTTCAGCACCTCACGTCACCCTAACTCTTCAACCCTTCCATTCTTGTGTTTTTTCTCTAGTCAGGGAAGCTCCATGCCCTTGCCTGACTCTAAGCAGAGACAGGAAGTGGTGTCAGACGGTGAGTACAGGTGCTGACGAGCTGGCAGAGCGCGGGGAGGAGACAAAAGCCACCTTAGTCTGTGTGGGCACTGCAGTGGTCTGCCTACCTGGTGTGGCCAACTGCCATGCTGCACAGAGGACTATAGTACCATCATCTATCAAAACAGGTGCTTAAGAGCATGGTCATAGGTCACATCTGATGATAGCATTAAACTCTGATCAAACTTCTGCTGCTCATATTGAGCCACACTTTGTGTAACAAGGTCATTTGATCATAATTAAAAAGAAAAACAACAACAGAGGAAATATAAACCAGAAGCAAACCTACAAAAGCCACCACCAGGCCCTGCACCTCAGATCTGGCTCCTTTGAGGGTGAAGCTGTAGAGGATCCCTCCAGTTACATGTTTAGTTTCTGGGTTTGTTTGTGTTGGTTGTTGGTTTTTCCCTTCCAAATATATACAGAAGAGGCAGAAAAATATTTCCTTAGAGTAGAACTTAGGAATGGCACTATCCTCCCCTCCAATTAAAAATAACAAGGGAAAGGCTGCTTCACAACTAATAATAATTATGGGAACAGTAACTGACATTTTTGAGTATTTAATATGGGCCTGGCATAACTCCAAGCACTACAGTTGTCAAGAGGTAGAGCCAGGCTCTCCCCGCCGGGAGCAGAGCTGAGGGGTAATGCCGACTTAACTTCTCCCTGATCCTTGTCCTGACGTCTTTGTTTCCCCTGGACCCTCAGCTGAAGTTCAGACTTGGGAATGATTTTTATTGGCTGCCCGTGTTCTTCTGCCTTCACACCCTCTTTTCTGGGAGCCCCCGGACTCTGTACCCAGTGCCACAGTCCTAGCAGGCACAACAGTCTTCATTCACATCCCTGTGCCCATGCTCTCAGGGTCTTTCTCTTTGTTAGGGGGAAGTGAGCTAACCAAATAAATTACCCCCATCATTAGTTAATCAAGGGTTCCCCCTTACAGCCGTCAGATGCCCTCAGTGTCCTGGTCAATGTGCTCTCCAAGTCCTTTTGGAGTGGGGTCATATAGATGTGGGCTTGGGTTGAAGGAAGAATCTACATTTATTGTGGTGTCTCTTAGCAGAAAGTATACCTGTCATCTCAGCCTGTCCATCTCTTACTTTCCCCCTCCCCTACTCCCAGTTAATTGGCTACACAGCTACTATGATCATATTTTTAGAACTAAGTTTGAGCTGGTTTGACAAACACAAATTATAGTGCCATGCGACAGAGTAGATGGAAGTAAAAGCACCCCAGAAAATGCATATCTATGGTTACGATCCAACAGCCTCTTCTACCCCCTGAAGAGAGTTTTAACTGCACAGATGACTTGCGCATATCCCTCCTGCCCGCCCCCCCCCAGGGTGAGGATGGGGGTTCCATGAGAGCCTCAACCTTACTGAGACTCAAACCAAAATGGGAACAGGAGCAAAGTCAGAGCCACAGCCCCGGTGGAGCTCAAAGGCTGCCTTCTCCTTGTCTGGGAGGCATGAGCACGACAGTACTTCCTGTAGGATTTCAGGGATAAGTTAGCTTCTGTGACACACCGGTCATCTGGGTTTCTGGATATTGAATGTGGAGCCCAGGGAGTGGCAGGTGGGCCCTACATCTGCTACAGGAAAAGCTAGTGTGGAACTTGGGTCTCACAAGTCGCATTCCCCTCAGTTTCTCCTTGTCTTGTATGGATGTGGCATTTCTGAGTGGATGTAGGCTCGGAAGGGCTCCGAAGCCTGGTGCTCTAACCTAGCTGGAGACTCTGTACCCAGGGCCCTGTCTGTGATGGGCCCAGGTGAATAGAGGTTGTGTGTTGACAACAAAGGATGCTGGGAAGAGGCGTTGCTGGCAGGGAAGGGTGAGGCTGTGTTGTTTCTGGGCGACCTTGGGGACAAGCATGCATCTGACTTCTGTGCTTCTCAGCCAAAGTCAGCCAGAGCTTCGTTTTAGAAGCAGAACCAGATGCTGCCTCTGAGATCAGCTCCAGGGCTGAAAATAAATTAGAAAAGGAGGGCCCCATGCAGGGAGGCAGCAGGGCAAGGAATGCAGTACGCCCTAGAAAAGCCGTATTGAGACCATGGCCCAGACCCTGGTCAAAGGGGCTGGATGGGCAGGGCTGGAGCAGAAGGCTGGCGAAGCCTTTGCCTGACTTTTCCCTTCTAGCAAAACAGTGTTTCCACCTAAATGAGGTCTTGGCAAAGATACAGTCACCCAGTGCTGAAGGGTGAGGAAGAAAAGCAGGGCTGGGCAGAATGGCAATAGGCTTGTGTTCCAGTGTTACGCAGAGTTCCCAGAGGGCCTCCAACATTCCTGTCCTGGGGCAGCGAAGTTTGGGAACTACTGGTATAGCGAATGCTGGGGGTGCTCTGTTCTGATCCCCCTCTTTGGGCAGTAACATCGAAGCCCCTTGCTGGGAATATTGGCAGCTGAAGGCTCACAGCTGTATCCCTCACTGAGCATTGCCCTGGGACACAGGAACCCTCCCCATCCAAGGTTCCCTTTCCCAGGCTGTTGGAGGGATACCAAGGCCTGGCCCTTTGCCTCAATTTGGGACAACTCTGATGGTTCTTCTCAGCTCTAGAGCTGCTGCTGGGTGGACTGAGGCCTCAGTCAGTTAAAACCACATTGTGAGTCACCTCCTCCCTCTACTCAGTCCTGCCTTTCTCACCACCTTCCAGATCTATCTCCTAAGAGTCCCTCTAGGAAACCCTCTGCATGCAACTGTGGCTTAGAGTCTGATTCTAGGAAAATCAGTCTAAAGCAATGAACCCAAGTTAGCAAGAGAGGCGCTCATCATCACTAACCATCAGGGAAATGCAAATCAAAACCACAATGAGATGCCACCTTATCACACAGACAAGAAACAGCAAGTGCTGGTGAAGACACTGAATTCAGGGTGGCACTGAGTAAAAGATGGGCACGGGCGACATGATCAAATATGCCCTTTAAAGATGACCATGGCTACAGGATGGGTGGGACCTCCCGGATGAATCAAGGATATACTTGAGGTGTTTGAAGAGTTCTACAAATATTCCCTAAATATTAGACTATGGTTTAAACACCAGTCACAGACTCTTGAAATATAGGCAGCATATGCGCATCCCACGCCAGCTCCCCCAGCACATGGGAGAGTTAGGGGGAGCAGGGTGCCCCAGCACAGCTGTGCATGAGTGGACACAGGTCCTGATGAGCAGGCTCAGTGGCATTGCTCAGGATGAATGGGAGACCTAGGCCCTGGAAAGAACACTGGGCCCACGGCTGAAGGAATGGAAGTCTCTCTAAGAAGGCAAGTGCAGGAAGCATCTGGAAGGCTGCGTTCTGACAGTATAAGCCCCGAGGATGGATCGCAACCAAGCGCAGGACTTACGCCTCTGCACTCAGTGTCCAGGGAACTGGCCAACAGTGTTTTTTTCCAGTAATGGATTGTAATAGCCCTATTCATATGGAAGGAATAAACATATTTTTGGAGTATCATGTGATCGTATATTATCTTTAAATTAGGTTAAATATATGAGAGTACTTGGGAAATGGCGAAAGAGCTGTACCAATGAAAGGTATTATGTCTTTTACGGTCTTTATGTAAATGAGCCGATGGGGAAGACTGTGTCCTGGAGACTATAAATCCCTGTACAAATGAGAGGCTGTGTGATTAGGCACTTCCCACGGTACCTTAGGCCCCGGGGGAGGCGGGTCCTGATTCCATTCTGCTCTCTCCCGGTAGACAGAGCTCCGCATGCCAAGCGAGTGGGCTGAAACCTCACGGCCTCCATTCACGGAGCCGTGGAACAACAGCAATCAAGCTGATCAATTTGCAGAGTAAATTAGGGGGATAAAATCCTGTAACAGATCTTGAGAGGAGGGAGGAGATGAGGAGAGAGAAGGAGAAGGAGGCAGGCAGAAATTTTTAGTGGTTAGAAATCTTTAGTCTGGGCATCAAAACGAGGCAAAAGTGTCCATGCAGAATGGCTTTCTGGATGGGACGCCAGGGTTCTGTGCTGACAAGAATTCTAGTCTCATGTAGCAAATCCCAGGTGTAGCCCTAAAAGTAGATGCTGGGATGGGCTGGACGGTGGGGCATGCTCAGAGGGTTGACGCCCAGCAATTCTTCAAACATTCACACTTGCTTCAGCCCTGGTGAAGCTGGTCTCGGAGAAAACTGGTTTTTGAAGGGAATTTCCCTTCCCAGGGTGAAAAATCTCCCTTGGGTTGGGTGGTTCATCAGCGTCTTTAATATTTCATGCTGTTGTGATTATGGTTGCCACTTTTTGTTCAACCAGCGTTGAAGGATGGCTGCCTTTTACAAGTCTGGTGTTAGGCATTTTATATGCATTACCTCTCTATCCTCACGCTTCTACAAGGGAGGTACTATTAGCATCTGTTTTATAGACGTACGTAGACACCGAGGCTTCAAGAGGGTGGATAACTCGACCACCCAAGGGAGAAGGCAGGTCAGCAGTGGAAACAGCCCTGGGAATTAGCACTTTGTGTGGCGGCCACTACCAGGCATCCTCTGGCCTGCTGACCTGCCTCTGCCATGACCCAGCTTCTCGGTCACCCTCATTCTGGAGTCTGAGCAGGGGATCCGCCTGGGCTGCTGGGCTCCTCTCTGTTCAATGTCTGGACTGTACATTCTGCCCCAATAGCTAACACCCAGGCCCAGGCTCACACCAGGGCAGTGAGCTGTGCTGTTCCCATGCCAAGCAATGGGGTCCCTCCTCTGAGAAAGGAGGTTTTGACAGGAAAGTTTTTCAGGCTTCAGAGATGTGGGGTCAGCGTTGTATGGCCTAAAGTGTTGTAGGCCCTAAACTGTGCCCCCCCCCCCCCCCCCCTGCCAGGAGTTCGTGTGTTGAAGCTTAACCCCCAGCACCTCAGAACATGATTGTACTGGGAGATAAGGCCTTTTAAGAGGTGATGAAATTAAATGAGGTCACAGGGAAGGCCCTAATCCAGTGTGAAGGGTGTCCGTATAAGAATGGAGATTAGGTCACAGACACACGCAGAGGGAAGACCATGTGGAGCAGGGGTCCTCAAACTTTTTAAACAGGGGGCCAGTTCACTGT
>NW_006293313.1:3113107-3138601 GCF_000327345.1 Myotis davidii
TCACTGTCCCTCAGACCGTTGGAGGGCCGGACTATAGTTTAAAAAAATTATGAACAAATTCCTATGCACACTGCACATATCTTATTTTGAAGTAAGAAAACAAAACGGGAACAAATACAATATTTGTATTTGCATGTGGCCCACGGGCCATTGTTTGAGGACCCCTGATGTGGAGAAATGAAAAGATGCCCATCTGTAAACCAAGGGAAGAGGCCTGGACCAGATCCTCCCTTCACAGCCCTCACAAAAATCACCCTGCTGACATCTTGATCTCGGATGTCCAGAACGATGAGAAAATAAATTTCTTGTTGTTTCTGTCACCCAGCCCACGGTGTTGTGTTCCACTTGCCCCAGCAGACTGAATGTGGGTTATAACAGTAAAAAAAAAAAAAAATTAACGATTTTTCTCAATTACCTGGTAAGGTTACTTAAGCAGAACTTTACTATAAAACTGATCTTTTTCACCCTTTTTATTTTAATTTCTAGATTGGAGATAGCATGGTTTTGGAGGGATAGAGCCTATTCCCAAGTTATCTTTGAAAAAAATATAACCCACTATATTCTTTGGCTTCCAGTTTTCTCCTGCCTCTTGCTTATGCTGGCTCTTATCTCCATTTCATTATTTCACAGTTGCCTGCACACTAAGGAACTTCTTCCTTCTTAACTCCGGTTACAAGGGTTTGCTCATGGCACCTCCAAGCTGTCTCACCTCTGGTGACTGACTCTGGGAGAGAGACAGTGTGGGATCCTTTCCATCAATCCAATGACTGGCCTAACAGTGATCCTGCAGAGCTCAGAATTTACACCGTTGGACGTTGACTTCAAAGGGCTGTGTCTAAACTCCTTCTGACTAATGAGGCACAGACACTTTGCAAAATGCAGAGATCTCTGGATATGGGGCCATCTTACTCCGCATTAAAAAAAATTTCTTCCTTTTCTGTAAGTGGAAATGAAGTTTCACAAAGAGTGGAGATAGGCTCTATGGGGTGTGTGTATGTATGTGAGAAATCTCCCTGCAAAGTGTATTGAGATACCCCCACATCCAGGCACTTTATTTGCTCTATAAGTTATATCCTGATCTTCAAAGTATATTTGATCCCAAGAGCTGAAAAGACCTTTGCCCAAAAACAAGCATGACACCACAAGTTCCCAGTCATATGTGTGAAAGTTACATATTATTTTAGACCATGACCCATTACCAGCTCACAACTCTATCCTGTGATGGTTGTGGACACCCGCACCATCAATGTGATTTCAGAACCCCCTTCCAGGATAGAGGCAATTATGCCAAGTGAGTGGGCATGGAAAGCAGACAATAACTGTAGTCAAATACAGTTCCTATAATTATACACTATTGGGAAATTCTTAAATCAGATCTGTAAATTATTGATCCAGGAAGCGCACAAAGAGGGAATTAGGTTAGTATCTGGGATTCCAAATCCAAACCAGTATTACTTGGTTGTTTCAAATCAAGTTTACTCTATGGGTGGCACACTTTTTCCTTAAAGAGCCAATCAGTCAGTGAATGAACATACCTGTGCCCCAGTGTCCCCACTGGAGTGATAGTATTAGCATCCTGGACCTGGCAGATTGTCTTTCTAGAGAGTTTAGAAAGAGATGGTATTTACAATGCGTGCGCGCGTGCGCGCGCGCGCACACACACACAATTTTCAGCTTAGAATTTATGTAGGATACACATTAGGACTGGTTTAAGATTCCTAAAGGCAACTTAATGTTTATATGGCAAAAAAAAAGAGAGCCACCAACATGGAGCTGAATACTTCCTTCTTGCTTAGCAAGAGTATAGGTAGTCGTCTGGTTAAACAACTTCCTGCAAATCCAGCCAATTTTTACTGGCAATGGAACCAGAGGCTGGGCCTGTGGGACCCACAGAATTGGCCCCTTTGGACACCCCATCCTCTGCTTCTTCCCCAGCAAGTTTCAGAGCCCAGAGCATCACACATGGGACACAGCAACACGCCTGGGGCTGAAACAGCACAGCGGGCACAGCAAATTGATTTAAATAAAGCATGTCAAATATTTGCTTCAGTTTAAATTCCTAAAATGCCATTTCATTAAATTGTGTTTTCATTTATGTCAGGCGGCTATCATACCAAAGCTATTTTTTTTTTATTTTAGAAGTTAGGATGCACATTTATATAAGAAAATACATTTTTTTAAATAAACCACTGTCATAATAGATATTTGAGCCCCGCCACATTGATTTTGTAGGGGGATGGTGGATTATGAAGTCTAACATGTTGTTGTTTTTTTACTGCAATTAAATATTTGTAAAGGGTCTCTCCACCGCCTCTCCCTAGATACAGTGATTGCGAACCTTTTGAGCTCGAGTGTCAGCATTTTGAAAAACCTTAACTTAACTCTGGTGCCGTGTCACATATAGAAATTTTTTGATATTTGCAACCATCGTAAAACAAAGACTTAAATTTTTGATATTTATTTTATATATTTAAATGCCATTTAACAAAGAAAAATCAACCAAAAAAATGAGTTCACGTGTCACCTCTGACACGTGTGTCATAGGTTTGCCATCACTGCCCTAGGAGGACCTATGACAGCTGCCAGTTGGCACCTGTGGGCAGTAACATCCTGGTTCTCACAACTCTCACACCTCTCTCAGAAAGGTGTAGGGATTTGAGCAGATTGACAGAGAGGCTGGGGTGTGTGTCTTTGGGCGGGGGAAAGGGTGCTTTCCCTATTCCCAAGGGAAAAGAAGGCCTGGAGGAGAATTTAATTTGTGAGTTGTGGGGCCACTGTGCCTGACCCTGTGCCGCCTTCTCTCTCAGCCAGGTCTCTGAGAGTTCCCCTTTCCTTCCCCAGGCCCCCGGCCACGTGACCACGGCCTCGCCTCCCAGAAGGGCACAGCAAACCTGGCACTCTTTCCTCGTACACTGATGTCTCACTAAGCACAGTATTGTGTCACTTTTGAGGAACAATGACTTGCACGCATTCACAAGGTCAAAAACACACGTTGAGTAGCCGCTCTGAACCAGGCACCATCAGGTGGTGCAGGCATGGGGTCTGGTAGGTGGGCACATTTGTAAAAACTAATTACGACAGAAGTGGATTTGGAAGCCACATAGAGAAAATGTCTTCTTGAAGAAGAACCCTCTTCCTACCAGAAGAAAGCATGCGGGAGGGCCCCGAACTACCTGGGGAAATGAACTCGCTTCCAAATAGAAACAGAAGCCTCCTCTCCAAAGGAGATGAAATCTCTGACATTTGAGTGCGCAGGGGAGGCACAACCTTGAGGGTTTCGCTAGATCTGATATTTCCATGAGGTTGATTCTAAGTATAAATTGGAAATGTTTTAAGATTTTTTTATTAGACACCCTAAGTCACAGGTTTTCCTTTTTTCTTTCTTTCTTTTTTGGTTACTGAGGGAAAACAATTTTTAAAAATATAAACATAGAATAGATACAAGCTTTTGGTAGCTTCTTTTGGGTATCCATCAAACTTAAAAAAAAAGACTTCTTTTCTCTGAAAATTGCCCTCATCCAATATCTCCCCACAAAGATGGAGGGACAGGTCCTAGAACTCCAAGTTCCTGAACCTGAGAGCACAGCTGACCTGACCCGGGCCCTTCAGTTCTCTGGCCTGTGAACTGAGAATTGGGACTAAAAGAGGCTAATCTGTCTACAATGTCCAGGGACAATGCACCTCCAGGAGTTGTGTGGAGTTAATCTTCTGCTCACCACATACATGAAAACACAGAGACCATGGCACCAGCCACAGAGAGAAGCAGAAATGAAGATGGAGAGAGAGCAACACTGGGTTCTGGAAAGCGTCTAGTTCCTGGGCCAGTCCCTGCCCAATGTGGACTCTTTGCCCATGTTCTGTAGGACACCCATGGTCCAGCACACATTCCCTCTTTGGATAAATCAGCTCAAGTTGGCTTCTGTAACTTGCAACCAAAAGAGTCTTATCTAATACTCTGCCTCTCTGGTTTAGGTAAAGTCCTGCCTACACAGCTGAAGGGCCCATAACATCAGATGATTCCCAAGCCCTACCTTTGACCATATGAATTTGAGTCCTCTAGGGTGGAGGGCCGGCGACCCACATTTTGTAACTAGTCATTAGGATATTTCTGTGGGGTTGCATGTTTTAGAACTGCTGGATGCCATAATCCTTGTAACTGAACTATGATGGGCCAAGGGCTGACATACATGCTCTGTCACTCTCCTCACAGTGACCCTGTGATGGAGACATTACTTATCAGGGGAAATTCGGATCTCCCTCCAGATGTTTCCTTCCACAAAGAAGCAGCTCTACTAGCTGTAACACTATGTCTTTGTCCCCTCACTCACCAGTCACCTGTCTGGTTGCTGAGTTTGGAAGGAGAAACCAGGTATATAGCCCAGCCTCTTCCTCCCTCTTGGGAGCTAGTCTGCCTACAAAGAGCATGTGCTCTCAGACCCACCACTCCTGCTAGAGATCCTCCTACCCAGGCCTCACCTCTGCTGGCAGGGCTGTGGTAGGGCAGACCCGCCCCAGTCCAGTGCAGTGTGACAGTATGGCAAGTTCTCATGGTGAGGTTCAGGGTTATACCCGCAGGTAAAGCTGCATTACCAGATCTCAGCTTGCAAAGGGGAGACCTTAGTTCTACCTGGCCCATTTCTTTGTCTTATATCTCTGGTTGTTCTGACAGGGAGGAGGGAGACCCTTGATTAGGTTCCTCAAGATCCTCTTATTATTACAGATACATTTCCAGATAAGACCATTCTCTGTCTGATGCCAAGTTTAACTTCCTCCACTGCCCCTTGGGGTACCTCTGGAGTGGTGCTTCTCAAACTGTGCACATACTGAATGCCCTGGCAATGGGTGAAAATGTAGAGTTTGATTCTGAAGGTCTGGGGTGGGGCCTGCAAGCCTGCATTTCTAATGAGCTTGCAAGTGACACCACACTGTTGGTGGGCAGTCTACACTGCACCTACAAGGTTATACAAAGGACACCTTCCAGAAGTCCAGAGCCATACAGGTGTGGCCAAATGGCCTCTCCAAAGATGGCCATGTCTTAATCCCTGGAGCCTTGATTATGTCACTTTACGTGTCAAAGGAAAATCAAGGTAGCAGTTATAATGAAGGCTGCTCATCAGCTGACCTTAAAATCAGGAGATTTTTGTGGATTAACAAGCTAGGCCCAAAATTATCACAAGGGTCCTTAATACTGAAATAGGGAGGCAGAAGAGGAAGCCGGAGTGCTGTGATATGGGCAGGACCCCACCAGCCATCGCTGGCTCTCAAGATGGAGGGAGGGGACGAACCAGGGAATGTAGGCACCCTCTATGGTGGTAAAGGCAAGAAAATGGGTTCTCCCCCAGTGCCTTTGGAAATAAACACCATTTAGACACCTTGATGTTAGCCCAGTGAGACACATGCCAGACTTACAGAACCATAAATGAATAAATGTGGGTTGTTCTGACCTACAGAACTACAAATTAATAAATGTAGGTTGTTCTTAGCTTCTAAGTGCATGGTACTTTTTATGGCATCACTAGGAAATGAATACACAGACAGCAGCTCAATCTCTGAGGCTGGAGTAGTTCAGCCAGGGAAGCAGCCCGAGAGGTTTATGCATAGGCATGCTTGGTAGAAAATGTCTACTGTTCCTCTATGAAAAATCCTGAAACTTTAAACACCAAAACTACCAGACAGAGTGAGCAGAACCCACTAATGCCTGAACAGCCTTGATTTTAAGGTAAGTGAGCATGACGAACACGGTGTTAAAAACTCAGGCCTGATTAACTCCCTGATGAAGCACAGAATGAAACACGCCAGGCAACCAGGCTCTGTGGAAATCAGTGCCCGTGCCCAGCGTGGGGAGACTTCCTGAGGGCTGGATGCCTGGTCCCAGAGAAGGCAACGTGGGTTCCCACGTGGTTCTGACTAACCAGTTTCCCGCCACAGGGAAGCATCCCCCCCCCCCCCCCCCACCCCGCTGCAGAGTCTAGTTTCTCAGGTATTTGCTACAGAGTGGGAGGAAGATGATGTTGCGATGACATCACCGGCTGTAGAGAAACTCCCTCATTCTGGGCTAAGTCCTCATGGGCTGAATTTCAGATTACAAAAGTAACCTTTTCAAATGCTTCTGCACAGAGTTGGGAATGGAAGTGCAGCTACTAGAATTGGCATAATTTATGTTGTTGGGTTCATTCGTTTCTGAAATCATGATTCCATTTATTCTATCACTGGTTCATTCACTCATCAAGCATTTGTTATTTGTCAACCATAGGCCAGCACTGGCGATACAGGGTTAAACACTATGCAACACTATGTTCAATAGCTGAGCTCTGCCCCCAGGGGCATTGAGGAAGGGCATCCAACACAGGCTAGGAATGGAGGTAAGAAGGGGATCAGAGAGAGTTGGAGGAGGAGGCACTGTTCAAGGTGAATTTTAGGAGATGAGAATAAGGTTGGAGCAGGCACTCTAGCGGCAGAAACAGTGTGGTGCTATGAAAGAGCACAGAACCCTCAGAAAAGTCAAGAACTGGGTGTGGCTGGCATTGACGCATTCCTGTAGGGGAACCAAGAGGGGAGAGGCTGGGAAGACAAACAGGTGCTGGATGCTCAGAAGATGATGACAGAGACAAGGAATGGAGGGTGTTAGCAGGGCTACACAATGTGTAGGATGTGAGTTTTGGGAAGATCACCCTGGTGACTGTGAGGCAAGTGCCCTGGAGGGGAGGGAGGTTGGATGCAGGTGGACCTGTTGAGTCTGAATGGACTATGCCCAGAGGTGCTCTTTTGAAGAAAAAAAAAAAGCCTTGGGGATTAACAAAGGCTTATTCTAAATCTGCATAAGAGCTTCAGAATTTATTCAATTCATCCAAGAAAGTGTGAAGGCAATGTTAGGAAACTGAGAGACGTGGAAGGCTACTGGTGGACACAACGTGTTCTTTTGGTTCCACACGAGGCTGTGGACTGAGAATAGACGGAAACAAGGACTGTGTTTAATATGCCATTGTGCATTGTTATCTGCTGTGATTATAGGCTTGGCTCCTGGTTTTTCATTCAGAGCCATTTATTCTGAAAATCTCTTATTCAGAATTTGAGTTCATTCCTCATTAATTCCGTGGTGGATTTCTGTAGCCTGGTGATTGAATTACCTAATAGCACCTGCCCGAAATGATTACCGTATGAGGAAGCCACCGGGTTGTATTTGATCTAAACGATTTGTTTCCCCAAGTTGTAATTTTATTAAAGGGGGACCCAGTGAACTACCTTCATAAGTGAAGGTGAGGCCCTGGCTTCCATGGGGTGCCTGGGAGGTTAACAAACGATTAGCAGCTGACAAACGACAACATGGCTCTGGAGGAAGGTGGCACTTCTCAGGGGTGGATCACCATCCCAGGGAAAGCGACGCACTGTTCTAGTCCACGTCCTGATAAGCATGGTGACCAGGGGGAGAGAGAGAGAGGAGACACCGCTGAGGAGCTGGCCCACACTGTGCTCGTGAACTTGCTCTCCACCACAGCCTCCATCTGATCGCCTGAATCATTCCTAAGCGAATGAAGCAGGGGTGAGCCCCACTACCCGGCAAGGGATCGTGGAATAATACTCTGAGTTTCTGTCTCTCTGGGACAGGTCCAGGCAAGTGGTGCCAACAGGAACTGGGTTTCCCTTCTGAAGTGACGGTGGCTTTGTACTAGACTCTTCCGGTAAGTCCCTGGTCTCTTTAAAAGTTCACATCGAAGGGAACAGGGAAAATTGGGACCCAGACTATGGAGAAATATTCTATCATTTTGCTTAGCAGTTGAAAAAGAACACATTTTCTTTGTAATGCATTGTTTAGTTATTATACCCATTTCCTCATTTTGGTGATTTAGGTATAAATGTATGCACAGGCACACAATTTACTAGTATATGCCATGTAAGGACAGAAATAATTTGTACTTCCCAAACTGCAAGCTGAGTATTTTTATGATATTGACCCTTTAATCCCTGAGAATCCTGACGAACAAAATAATACGTCTGAGGGTGGGTGGGAGAAACCTCCCAAAGACAGCATGATGGTGCCTCCCTCATCTTTATACCCATGGCCATTCCCCTAACGGGGGTCCTTGAAACATCTTTTCTGGACATTTCCTCCCATCTCCCCACATGCTGCCGTCCTTATATGGCTTCACCCCCTCTATTCTAGCTGAAATAGGCCCAGCAGCCCCACACTGCCTCTTTCCCAGCCATTCCAGGAGTCCCTGGCTGGCAACCTGCTTATGTCAACTGTGTGGCTCTTCACTGCGGGAAAAGCCCACCCCAGGTACAGGGGGAGGGGCAGGCAGGTTGAGGCTCCTCAGTGCTGCTTAAGTCCCATTATTAAGGCAAATCTACTCTAATGGTGGGTTTGGCCGACACTTGTGAAATCTGCTCCCGCCACCTCTTGCCCAACCTTCTCCCTACCAGGGCCCCAGGCAAACGCTTAGACAGTGGCTCACACACTAGACTACATGGGAAAATTTCCAGGGGAGTTTATAAAACACGGATTCACAGGCCCCACCCCCACCAACAGAATCAGGCTCTCCAGGAGGTGGGACCCGGGAATCTGTATTTTGTACAAGGTTTCTCGTGGTTTGGGAGCAGCTGGTCTGAGAGGTGGCATTTAGGAAGCAGAGGCAGAGGACACCTATGCTCCCCGCAAGCCTCCTTGTGCAGGTAACGAGCCGATGTGCCGTCTCTGCTCCCCACACAGGCTCTTGACATCTTGCCCATGTCTCCTGGATGCCTGGTGTGGGTCTGTTTGTGTTCAGGTAGAAGGTCTCTACTCTGTGTACATCTCTAGGCTGCTCGATGCAGAAATCCCAGCAGCACTGGGGGCTCCTGTGGAGTCCATTCCCCGGGTCCGTTTGCAGAGCCCACATCAGAGCCTCCAGCCAGACCACCAGCACCAGCCGCCACTGCCTCGCCCCAGCTAAAGCCTCTGAAGTTAAAGGGGGGCGCAGGAGGATGGTTCCCACTTCTCCCTCATGTTTCAATTAATATCTCAAAAACAAATCATCCTCGGTACACAGTCACTTCTGCTGCAAAGTCATGTATTGTCCAAACATTTTGTTTACACATCTGCTCACAGAAATGCTATCTCTGAGCTAGGTTGTCATCAGGCCTAATTTAAGACCAAAATGTAGACTGTAAGCTCAAATTGTTGCTGCAGCCACATCTGTTCATCCCGACTCCCTCACGCACCACGGGTGCCGTGTACAAGCAGGAGCAGCTGCATCGGAGTCCAGTAACCCTCGGGGATGTGTCTAGTGACAGTTCTCAGGAACCTCAGTCCTAGGACCTACAGGTATGTCCACACCGGTCCCCTTCAGTGCCACAGCCATTCCTCCCCTCATCTCCCCCCCTCCTGACTTTCATGGCGGTCATCATCTTTTCCATTAACGGCATTATCTTTGTCCAGGGTCCATTAGGACTCCTGTCGTAATGAGAACTCTGGGTGTCGCTGTACATAACGTGGCTGTTATGATGGATGCTCTGCATACAGTTCTCACCTGCATCACAGTCCCTCCTGCTTCCATTAAGATGATCATCTCCCCCCCTAACAGTCATCACCACATTAGAACTCCATTACCTTTCCCGTCACCACCATTACCTCCCTTATCGCCCCCTCTCCATTTCGGCTGCCCTCACCTTCTTCTTTCCAGCCACCAGCTTTTCAATTACAGCTCCATTATCTTTATTATTACCTCGGTTACAATCATAATTGTCCCCATAACAGTTTCAATGTCTATCCACCCCTCTGCAATACCAGACCCTGGCCACCTTTGATAAAGCTACAGGTGTCCCTATTACATACTGGACAGGTACTCTACACTCCCTGTTAATGTTAGAAGCCCCTTCTTTTCCTTCATTGAATCAGCCATGACAAGGTTAACCACAAAAGATCCCCCACTGTCCATGGCAATTTCACTATTGCCACTGTCATTCTGATTTACAGCTCACTGCTCATTTCTCTTTCCATCGCAGCCAAACCATGGTAATCCTCATCTAAAAACACCAGCATCCCGTCTGTCACCTCTCTGTTATGGTTGCCTCTTTGACCCCACGGATCCCGCTACCAATTTCTTCTTCAAGGCAGTCCATGCGAACATAATGGGATGCACCCCTGTATGTCTAATACTCCAGTGTGTGTGCACGGGGAGAAAAGTGTTCCGCACTGCCCTGTTTGATCCATCAGGTTGTAAGCTCATGGTGGACCAGACCAACCTCGTTTCCTTTCCAGAGCGCTTAGCAACTGGACAAAGTGAGCATCCAGAAGTGTGGTTCACTGAGTGACTCAATGCCTCACCCTCTTTGTCCTCACACTCTGCGTCCACTGCTGTGACATCAGTCACTATCAAAACCTCATCAACATAGTCTTTATGATTGTGTTACCCCAAGCTCCTCCTCTTCACCAAGAGATCTATCTCCTCTTTCATTTCTGGACCATTCTCTCAATAATTGCCACGGCTTTGATGGCAGTGGCTCCATGACACCCCCATCACCTCTCCCTGAGTGTAGAGGGATGGGCTATTCCACCACGATGCTCAGCTTCCCTTTCAGACCTGTGAGGAATTACCAGACCTGTCGTGGCCTCTCTCCAATAGGCATTTGTCATTGCACGAGTGACGGTTACAGGCTCACCTGCATGTGCCAGGTCCAAATGACTAAGAAAGCTTTTCCCTCCTGGTGTCCAGCTGTGTGATCTCAAATGGATCTTTTAGGGTGGGCTTATGTGGAGGAGCTCTGGACTTCAACTATCTGAGTTCAAGTCCCCGCTCTGCCACTGACTGAGTTTGATCTTGGGCAAATTATTTAGCCTTTCTGTACCATAATAATGATGCCAATTATTATTGGTTGCTTAGAGAAGTAAATGGGTTAATACATAGAAAGTGATCAAAATAGCACTTAGCATCTAGAAAGCACTCAATGAGTCTTAACTCTCCCAGGGCTCCATTTCCCTTTAGCTAGAAGATTAGAGTTGGACATGAGTAATCTCTCATCCTAGATTGAATATCACTGGGTCTGTGTTTCCGGTTTTGGATTATCAGAGTTCTCGCCAAGTTTCAGCATCACAGTTCTTAAATCATTTCCCAGCTTCGCTGTACCCTGCTGACTCAGCTGGGAATCATGGTAGTCCGCTGGCCCATGATCACGACTGTGCTGCCCTGGGTGTGATTGCTGGGCATTTTCTTCTCTGTGCCTAAGGAAAGACTCAAGTGGTTTTGCTGTGGTTGGACTTGACTTAGCTGTGTACACGCCCATTCAGCCTGCATTGGCAAAGTGTGGAGCTGACAAGTGGCCCTCTCCTGCTAGTCCTGTCCTGTTCCTCCACCTTTTTGTTCTCTTAAGCCAATGGTTCTCAACTTCCTAATGCCGCGACCCTTTAATACAGTTCCTCATGTTGTGGTGACCCCCAACCATAAAATTATTTTCATTGCTACTTCATAACTGTAATTTTGCTACTGTTATGAATCGTAATGTAAATATCTGATATGCAGGATGTATTTTCATTGTTACAAATTGAACATAATTAAAGCATAGTGATTAATCACAAAAACAATATGTAATTATATATGTGTTTTCCGATGGTCTTAGGCGACCCCTGTGAAAGGGTCGTTCGACCCCCAAAGGGGTCTCGACCCACAGGTTTAGAACCGCTGTCTTAAGCAATGCTGACAGTTCTCAGGTGGGACCTGAATATGCCCAACTTTGATGTGGGAGCTATCCAATCAGTCAGTGCTGCTCCGGACACACTTCAAAGGAGACAGGGTTTGGTTCTAGCCTTGTTTCACGATGTGGCTCTCTCTCTCTCTCCCTCTCTCCCTCCCTCTCTCCTACTTATTAGCTATCCAGACCACTTCACTGGGCACCCTCTTCAAGCCTGCCTTTCCTACCAGAGCCCCATGTTCTGAAATCATTTTCCCCTCTTCTCCCTCCATCATTTCTCATCCTCTTCTCTTCATTCTCTTTCTCCAGTGGCCTTTAGACAAAAAAAAAAATGATCTAATAAAATAATGAGCATTCTAGGCTGGATAAAAGTGGGTCTCTCTGGGAACACCTGCCTTTCAGAAGGGACATCTGGGAAGGGCCAGGCCTTCCCAAGAATGTCTCTCAAATGGTAGGATTTGAGACAAATGGCAGAACCAAGTGTATTATTTTTAAATTTATTTTCTTAATATTTGAGAGGAGGTGAGGGCGGGGTGGGGGAATAATCTTCATGGCAGGCAGATTTCACAGTGCCAACCAAAGTATACTTTGTAGGCAATGTCCTTCTCTCTGTATAAAACCCACGTGAAGTACACCTAATAAATTATCCTTAATTTACCAGCCTCTCCATTGCTCAGAGGCTATGGGGCCGTCAGCTAATGAAGTCATCTCAGCTGCCTCATCTGCATGAAGTTTCTGTGAGTTCTCCACACCCCATTGTTACTAATATGAGAACTCAGTTGTCAAAGAACAGTCCGAAGTGTGTGAGTCCTTCTGTGTAAACAGCATTCTACTCAAGCAAACACGAGAAAAAGATGCTTCACTTTGTGATTACAGAGACAACAGAAATTGGCTGGCACTAGGCCAACTCTGCAGAGACCACAGGGACTGCAGACATATTTTCTGCCTCTAGATTGCTGGTCTCTGGCCAAGGCAATCTAAGGATTGGCACAGGAACCTGAGGGTGTGAGGCAACTGTGGGGGCTGCTTGACCATCCCGTCATTGGCAACTTTTTCCTTTCCCTTTTCTCTTTCTTCCTCTCCCTTAAGTCTTCCTTTTCCCTACTCCAAGGTGTCCTTTTGCCTTCCTGGCTTTGTGCCACTTCTCCGTCCAAGGCTCAGCTTGATGCCCATGCCCTCTCCCATGAGGTCTTCCATGGTCATCTCCATTCCCCTGAGCCCTATGATCCTCATTTCATTTCAGTTCTATTTAGGTAATAGACACAGCCAGTGCCAGGGTGCAGTACTTCATTATACTGTCATGCATTAGTATTTTATTTGTTTTCTCGGTTTGGAATTGCCTTGGACTAAACTCTAAGCTCCTTCAGAGCAGGGACTATGATACGTCCTTCTTTAGTGTGGCCCATGGCTCATCCTTTTGTATGTGACACATGAAAATTACTGAAGAAAGACCTGCCACTGGGCCTTCTGCTCCTTTCTCTTATTTTACCTTTACCTGCCTTGCCCTGCCTTTTATCTGCCCCATTCCACTTGCCCTTGTCTTCTCTGCTAAAGTGCCCCAGGCTGGCACACTCACAGCCCCTGCTTATTCTGTCCAGGGTGAAGAGAATGCTGGCTCCTAGTTTCCTAGGAGCTGGGGATGGGGCTTAAGAGAAAGTTGAGTACTGCCCTGAACAGGAGTGACTTCTGGCTAATTAGAATCCCTTGGCTTTGCATTGGAAAGAGAGAGGGGCTAACCTCAGGGTTATGACAAGGTGCCACAATAAAAGCTGTTCTGGGGCCAATCGGATCCACGGGCAGAAAAAGCCAATCACAAAACGGTAAGTGCTGGTTAACTTCCTACCTCCTATTTGTTAGAGGTACGGTAGCTACGTTTATTTGGGGGAAAGTCTAGACGGTTTAATTTGCTCTGACAGCATACCAAAGGGCGCGTTTGCATAAGCATGTTCACAACAAATACGGGTCCTGCTTGTGATCAATTCTCATCAGTATGTTGTAAAGCAATTTCAGTAAGTACTTAGCTTAATCAATCTGTATCTGCACACTGACCTTCGGGACTCTGCACAGGTCCCAGCATGCAGTGCGCTCCGCGATGCTGTCTCTTCAGACAGCGTATTTCTCAATATTTGCACATGGCTTTCATATTCAATCAACGCAATCATCTGTTCCCTCCTTCCAACCGCCTCCCTTGCAGGGGGAGGTGAGAGCCACACAGAGCCTCTGCCACTGGTTCCCAGTCCCCTAAAATCTGGAGCACTGAGAAGAGAGCAGGGCATCCTGGGATCATGAAAATAACAGGAAAAAATTTTTAAAAAATTTATCAGCTTGTTTACACAATTATGTAAATGATGAGCACTTACACATGGCCGATTCCTCAATTATTCATGGTGTGAAGTGCCTGAGAATTCAATTCAACTAAATAACCTTTTCTTCAGCTCTTGTTATGAGCAAAGTATTGTAATTTGAGGAAAGGGAGACAAAGATACAATCTGCTAAAGAAAATCAGAGAAATACACAAGTGACTGTAATACCAGCTGAGTAAGTACAACGAGAAGAGCACAATAGAGGCAATAGGGCAGGAAGAACAAACATCTGATTGGCTGGGTCCAAAGGGGATTTGTGGAGGATGGAGGAGACCCTCTTCCCCAGCCCTGGAGCCACTCTTGGTTGACCCCATCACCTCTTATCTGGATGATTAGAGCAGTTTCCTGCCTGATCTCCCCCTGTAAGTGCTGCTTCCTGAGCCATCTTTGTAAAAGGCAATCTGGTTATGCCCCAGCTCAGCTCTGAACCCTCCATTGTCCCCAAAGTCTGCAAGAAAGCGTTCAAGTCTCTCAGGCTCTCACACCTGGAGAGGAATAGTCTGTCATCCTCTGACGTCTTCACACCCTTCCCTCCCCACCGTGTACACAGTGCCTGCCACATGTCTTGCTGCCTGCCTCAGTGGCTTCAATGACCTTGCCCATGCTGCTCCTTCTACCTGGACTGGCCATCTCCTTCTCTCCTTTTCTCCCTCCCTGGGCTCCCCATTTGTCTGGAGAGCTCCTATGGCACGGCACGTTCCTTCCTGTCTTCTGCCCCAAGACAGGGCTGGTTGCCCCTGCCTCTTTATAGTACACGACCCCCTCATCCCACTCACCACATGCCCTATAATTTGGGGAGGGTTTGGCATGCTCGGCTACCTTATAAGAGTGTGTCCTCCTTGTGGTCAGAACCCAGACTGGGTGCAGAATGGGCATAGCACAGAGCAGGTGATCTCTGCCTATTTATTGCCAAATTAAATCCAATTGGTTGTGTGGGGAGGTAGATACACCATTTTCCATGGGGTTAAGGGTTAAAGACATGATGGGAAAGGAGTGGAGAATATTCTTTCATAGAATTTGGGTAAAAGAAGGTGTTAGAGAGTCACACAATCATGCAAAGCTGTTTGTTTTACTGTCCACCAAGGCTTGTTTATCAGCAGAAGGGGAAGAACATACAGGAAGTGCGAGGATATGAGTGGAACCACTGGATGGAGGAAGGCTCCACAGCAGGTGGCAGGAAAGAGGCTGAGAATTAACTCAGTGGGAGAGTTTGCCTGGCAAGAAGCAGGGACGCATTGTCCCTAGACAGACAGGACAAAGCCAGTCAGGAGCAGGAGCGTGCAGAGGCATCCTGAGGAGAGGAGCAGGACTAAGCAGATCCCTTTCTTCATGGCTCCATGCTAAGCAAAGGGAGCAATGACCTTACCTGTAACCTGCCATCCCACACACCCAACACCTGAACATTTTCCCCATGAAACTGCCAGATGTTGAGAGAAAATACAACTGGATATTCAGAAAGTCCTTTAACTTTCAGAGCTACAGCCTCTTAAATGCGATGCCCTTGGCAAAAGTTTATCACCAATGAATGGGTGATTCCTCTGCTAAGGAGCAGGACGGAGCATGGGAGCCCTGTAGAGACCCCGTGACACTGCCCTCTGCCCTCTCTGAGGAGTGGCATTGGACCCAGGTGAGCTCTGCCCCTCAGAGGCTGGTCAGAGCTTTGGGGGCCCTATTTCTCGGATCCTCCTCAACCCTTCTAATGAGACAACCCTTCTCATGGCCATTCACATTCAAACTACAGTTCCTGTTCGAATCCACTGGAGCCACGGTCTAAATGGATACAAGTATTTTCGTCCTCAAGGGTCCCTGAGGCTGGTGAGTTTTGGACTCTTAGGACCAGTGCAGGAGGAGCAGGTTAGCTCTCACAGCCGTGCCCAGGCCCAGGTTCCTCCCTCCTCTCCTGTGTGGCGCCTTACAATTCTTAGCCCTAAGGAAAGATGAAATACACTCAGCCATAAGAAAAGATGAAACACTGGCATTTGCAACAACATGAGTGGACCTTGAGGATATTATGCTAAGCGAAATAAGTCAGAAAGAGCTAAGAACCATACGATTTCACTCATATGTGGGATATAAAACTGACACGGACATAGACACAGACAACAGCATGGTGGTTACCAGAGGGAAGGGGGTAGGAGGATAGCAAAGGGTAAATGGGGCCAAATCTATGGCGACGTAAGATGATTTGACTGTGGGTGGCGGGCACACAATGCAATATACAGATCATGTACTGTAGAACTGTATACTTGAAACTGATATGACCTTATTAACCAATGTCATCCCAATGAATTCAATAAAAAAGGAAGAAAGGGGGGAAAAAAGAAAGAAAGAACTCGGCGTTACTTCAGGAACACATGGCAGTTGGGCTTTTCTCACCAGAATGCAAATGCAAGGTTGAAGCTCAAGGCCGGCTGCTTCTGAAAGGTTCTAAGAGTGGCGATTATTTGGTGAACCTTCTAAAAGGAAGCTTAAACTCGGGGCATTTCTGCAATGACCAACCCATCAAAAGGGCAAGCCATGTTTTTAAGAACCTCAAGATTTAAATCTGAAAACACCAGTTGCTTGGTTTGGTTGGGATATGACGGGAAAGAAAAGACAACTGGGTTTTTGTTTACTTATTTTGAAGACTCCATTCACCTCAGCATTTAACAATCCATTTATGCTCACTTTTGGTCCCTTTCCCACAGTACCTCTTTCCATTCTGTTATTTTACTTTTACTAAAACTTCCCGAAGATTATTATATTGGAAGGCGGTCATAGCTCAATGGCTTGATGAGTGGGTTTCCCCTCCCAGCACTGAACCTACCTGTAAGAGTTACAGAGGGACTGAGCATACTCACTAAGATGAAACAGTCATACTTCTGAACAATCTGTATTATTCTCAGCCAAAGTCAGGTAATCACAACATTAACATTGAATTCAATGACTAAACAGTAGTTGCTCAGTAAAGGTTTATTGCCTGGAACTAAAAGTTATCAGAGAGTGTGGGAGTACAGGGAGAAGTTTTCCCATAGATTGTCCCCCAGATTTTAATGCTGGCCTGTGTCCCTTGGCCTCAACTTACCTTTTCTTGAAAATTTCGATCATGAAGACATACCTACACACAGAATCCCAGACCTTTAAAAATGAAAGACACCTTGTAGATGCGCACAACCTCAATTTCAGGCTACAGAACAACATGGGAGAAGGTAGGTCAGACAGGAATTCATTTTATCTTCCTAGTTGTTCAGTCTGTATGCAGACTGTAGCATATGAAAACTGGCTAGACACAGAGGAAAGAGTACTGAAAATTGTTGGAAGAAACATCAACAATTTAAGATATGCAGATGACCCCATCTTACTGGCAGAGAGTAGTCATGATTTGAAATGACTTCTCATGAAAGAAGAAAGTGCCAAAGCAGGACTGAATTTGAACATCAAGAAGATAAAATTATGACCACGAACGAAATATACAACTTTAGCACAAACAACAAAGACAATGAAATTGTTAAGATTTTGCTTACTTCAGTTCAATCATCAATTAAAATCAAGACTTGCAGCCAAAAATCAGGAGAAGGCTGAGATTCAGAAGGGAAGCAATGGAAGAATTAGGAAAGATCCCCAATGGCAAAGATGAGTCAACAGAGACCAGGGCTGAGATCATTCATACCCTCGTATTCCCAGTTACTATGTACGGGTGTGAAAGTTGGACAGTGAAGAAGGTTGATAAGGAAAAAACTTGATTCATCTGAAATATGATGTTGGAGGAGAGCTCGATGGATGCCCTGGACTGCCAGAAAAACAAACAAGGGGTTCTAGAGGAAAGTAAGCCTGAAACATCTCTGGAGGCAAAAAACGACAAAACTGAAGCTGTCCTACTTTGGGCACATCATGAGAAGGCAGGGTTCTTTGGAAAAGACAATAATGCTGGGAAAAACAGAAGGCAGCAGCAAAAGAGGAAGACCAAACTCAAGATGGATTGACTCCATAAAAGAAGCCATAGGCATGAGTCTACAGGAGGTGAGCAGTGCTGTTGAGGATGGGACATTATGGACATCACTCATTTGTAGGGTCACCAGGAGTCAAGCTGACTCAAGGGCACATAACACACACTGCTTCAAAACCCATCTGCGGTCCAGAGCAGCCTTGAAGCTGGGAGCTCAGCTCCCCAAATATCACATTTATCTCAATTTGGCAAGAAGCTAAAAGCCTATCTGGGGCCATTTAAATTCTAATGTTATTAAGGGCTCATCTAATCAGCTTTTAAAGTAAGCTGCTTTCAAATGCATGGGGAGCGAAGGTAGGGGAGCAGTAGGCTGAGGGAGGCAGCCTGGGAAGTGCATCCTGGTTTGAATTGTTAAAGAGTCGGCAAGCAACCAACACTTTCTTACTGGATGACCTCTGCCATTCCAACACCAGACCAAGCTGGTGAACAGCCATCTGTGAGTACAGGGGCAGAGGGCTCCTCTGGACAATCCATGCTTTCCTGTAATGTCCAGTGTACACACGTAACAAGGGTTGGCAGAGAAAGATGACTGGCCTCCATGCCAGGAGGTGGCTTTGAGATTTCATCAGAAGAGCAGCTGGTGCTTCTGAGAATGACCTCTAACACTGCATCCTGTGGATTTCTGAGAAGTCCTGCCCTCAGGAGGCTGGCAGGACCCACCACCCCTGCCTGGACCCACTGGCAGTTGTAAACTGGCTTCAAGGGAGGCCCCGCACATCTGACGTGGGTTTGATGAGACTACTGTTAGACCTAAACTAAATGAAACTCTGGGGTGTTTATGGTTCTGATGTGCTTTGGGATGACCAATCTGATTCTGACACCAATTCTGAGGTTGCTTCCCACCTCCCCCCATCCCCTCCCACACACACTAAGCAATTCTCTGCAACACTTAATTCTGACACCATCTACCCAGAGAGAACATCAGATTCCACAAGTCAAGGGCTCAGACCCACCAGACTGTCCTCCACTTCAGATGCCAATCAGAAGTCCAGGTTGTCACCTCTGTTTCTGACCGA
Source organism: Myotis davidii (assembly GCF_000327345.1). Classification (NCBI taxonomy): domain Eukaryota; kingdom Metazoa; phylum Chordata; class Mammalia; order Chiroptera; family Vespertilionidae; genus Myotis; species Myotis davidii. The sequence goes on from NW_006293313.1 coordinate 3,132,136, forward strand.
CTGGATACAGACTGGAGGTTCCCACAACTCCCTCCCTGGTTTCCATTAATTTGCTAGAACAGCTGAAAGAATTCAGGAAACCCATTTGCTCACTAGATTACTGGTTTATTACAAAGGATATTAAAGAATACAAATCAACAGCCAGATGAAGAGACCCATAGGTGAGGTCCCAATCAAAGGAGGCTCTCTGTTCTCATGGGAGTTCTTTGGACCCCAACCTTTTGTTTTTTATGGAGGCTTTATTGCATAGGCATGATTGATTGAATCATTGACCATTGGTGATTGAACTCAATCTCCAGCCCTTCTCCCCTCCCAATAGGTCAGGGGTGGAACTGACAATGTCAATCCTTCAATCACATGTTTGGGTCCCTTGGCAACCAGTCCCCATCTTTAGGGGATTTCCAAAAATCATCTCATTAACATAAGGCAGGGGTGGGGAATGTGGGGCCTGAGGGCCATATAAAGCCTGTGAAATCATTTGGTCTGGCCCTGCCAAGGCATTAAGGGGTGAGTCAATTAAATATTTGACCAAGTATAGCAGGCTAGTTTTTAAGTTATAATTTTTTATGGCCCACAAATGATATAAATATCCAAATGGCCCTTGGGAGAAAAAAGGTTCCCCACCCCTGATAGTGAAAGGTGTTTGCTGAAATATCGACACCTTTATCTTTCTTATCACATTTAGGAAATGCCAGGTTTTAGGAGCTCTGTGCCAGAAATGGGATGAAGACAAATATATATTTCTTATTATACATCACAATGTCATAGCCCTTCTTTAAACATCAGGCTCATCCTTGCCTTTCGAGAACATTCTCTGATCCAGCCTGTTGATTGGTGCCCTGGGAAGGACTGGGCAGGGTAAAGCTCGCTCCAGAAAGGATATGGTGGTTCTCTTCCTACTGCCTGCCCCCTGCACACTGACTTCTCAGATTCCCTGGTAGGGTCCGGGCTCCCTCCTTTATACTTCCAACCCCTCCATCCAAACCTTCAGATACTTGTCAAGCTAATAACTTGTCTCACCTTTACACCAAAATTCTTGAAATATTTATTCAACATCGATTTAGAGGAGGATGACAGCACCCTAGATCTACTGGCACCGAACCCACCTTATTTGGAAGTCAGGTTAGAGGGCACTATTTTCACTTGACCAAGTTTCTCTTGGGGAGGGGGAGGACCTTAAGCTTTCAATGCAGGTGGTTTGTCAAATATTCTTTTAGCTACACAAGTACTTTGAGCAGAGTGCTAATAAGTAACAAGGTCTCCATCTTAATGCATTTCCAGTGATGCTCTCGTTGTGACAACCAACCCTAGTTGTCATGAGGTCCACCCCATGCCAACTCTGCTTGGTTGCAGACAACTTAATCTCAACCAGGTCTTAGCCTAGAAGCACCAAAATTAGCAATTTGCTCTCAAGTGTGAATGACTGCTAGCCAGCTTAATGCAATGATAACTCTGGTGAGTTTGTACATTCAAAGGTATTTTCAATGGCCTGAGGTCCTCTGTAATCAAGTGTCCCCAAGTGAGGCAGGATATCACTAGGATACTCTGTGCTGATTTTAATATGGGACTTCTTATCGTTATACAGGGATGGATAACGAGCTCACAGTACATCTGAGAAAGGAAATGTTTTTCCAGAACAAACTTTAGCAACCGTATCAACAAATTGAGAGAGAAGGCTGTGGGTATATTATCATTGTTCTGTACAATAAAAAAAAGGACCTCGCCGGTTTGAAAAGTTCCCAATTCAGTATATCAAGTTTGAGTGCCAGGAAGAGTTATTAAGGGAGCATAATATTCACTGTGCCTGTCAGCTCTGTGAATCTGAGAGCCTTCTCCCACAGACCATTTTTTAGAGGTTATTATTTCAACCTGAAAATTCTTTAGACATATATATGTGGTATGAAAAAGGAATTAGGAAAGCCTTTAAATTAAAAGAAATAAAACGACAGGGTTTTCCTGAGCCATATAAATAGTTATGGATAGAGATAAAGGGATGGATATTTTTTCATAATGGTTTATAAGAGGTTTGGAACTACAGAAATGTTCGAGACAGGCTGGTGAATAATTTAGTGACTGATTCATGCGGCCCAGGCGGGCGCGGTTGGGTCGGAATCAAGTTTAGCCTCCTGGTGGGGGTGAGCGCAGTAACACACTTTTATTACCAACCACATCATGAAATGCATTTCAGAAATATTTTATGAGAAGCCCAAACCGTGGTTTTCTCCACCTTTTTCCACGACGGCCTGAAGCCGGGGAGCTAATGCTCCTGACCCCCTCCTTTCAGGGGACCGTCCCCAGGCTGTTGTTGCAGACACAGTCTCAGATCCCTGGGAATGTGCAGGCCCTAGGGAAAGCCTCACACTGGCTATTGCAATGATGGATAGTAAAAGAGTCACAGGAAATGGTACCTTTAGCGATGGTGTCTTCGATGCTCTCTCTGCCCGCAGGTCTTTAACCCTAACACCTGGAGAGCCTGCCTCTGTGCCGCTGCGATGACACGGCCACCTGAAACGGGAATAGGAAGAAATACTTTGTGGTTTCAAAACAAGGAACCTTGGTTTCCCTTCCCATCCCAATGCCATGTCTTCTTTTCAATACACTGGGAGGTACAGCATGCGGATTTCTAAAGCAAAGCAAACCATTATTTATTAGTTACTTTTGCCTCTCCAGAGAGTTCCATTTGTTTCAATTATCTTCCTTTATGAATCCTAACAGCTTTGCAATAAAGTGGTAAGTATTTAAGACAAAAATTCTGTAGAAAGATTCTAAATCCAGAAATGTGTTGTATGTAGCAAATAGATTCGGAGATCTTTGAAGGTGGCTGTAGTCACCTGCTCAGATGATCTGATTATGACCAAAGCTTGATACTTCCTCTGGGAAGCCACTCATCCCTGGAAGCTAAACCTGGGGCCCTCTTAAGTCCGTAACCTCTAAGACTTCCTATGTCAAGAAAGTCACCACTTACTTTACAGCTCTTCCTTGGAGCTGTTCTCACTCTGAACTCTTAACCCCTCAAGGACAGACTCTCTGTCCTGCTCACTGCTTCTAGCTCTTATCCCACAGTGCCAGCACACAACAGGTCAAAGAAGCAGTGACATTGACTGTAGGGGGCAGTTTCTGTGCCAGCAACTTGTCCGTCCCTTTAAGCAGGGTTCCTATGCAGAATGTGGACCAGGTGCCCCTACCAGATTACCAGGGACCATCGACACAGACCCCAGCAGAATGATTCTGCTGCCGAGGGCTTGCTTCCCATAAATGCTCTGAGCCCTCTCCAAAGAACACAATGAGCCTCAGGAATCTCATTTAGAGGTGCCTAAAGAGGATGTATTTGCAAAAATCAAGTAGCACTGAATGGCTGAAGGCATAAGCCTTCGGCTAAGGTATAGGCTTGCTGGTCTAAGTTATTCCTGAATAAATCAATCTTCCCCAGAGGACCTGATGGAACCTTGGAATTAGAGGAAGCGGAAAAATCACTTAGTTCTGGAGGGGTGAATAGATTTTATCGCTGGTGAATACTCCAGCACATCTGCAGTGGCTGCCTAGAGAGTGGGGCTGGGTAAGAATCCAAGGCCGCCAGGAGGGAGGCTGGTCATCAATGGTGTGCCAGGGCCCAGAGCAGGGAGGTGCTGCAGGTGATAGAAATGCCAGGTATTTTCCTTCTCCAATTCTAATCTGGCTGCTCATGAAATGGAAGAGTTACAGGTCCTTTGGACAGTGTCATTTGCAACCTCTTTTCCAGGCAGATAGCTCTGATATTACAAAGTCTCTCTTCCCATGAAATTACAACTCTTTTTCCTATTTTGCTTCCAGCCACTAATCCCCTTTTTCTCTCATCTATCTGTGAGGTGGTCCCTCACTCTTAGAAAACTGGTCCTATCTCTTTTGAAACAACTAAGTCAAAAGTCATCATAAGGGTTGGCAAAATCCCCTTTATTTTTGTTCATCAAACATTGATACCTTTGACGCGCTATTTTATCCTTATTTCTCCAACTACATATAGACATGGCCATTCATTCATTCAACTCGCATATATTACTGCACTTTACATTTCTTTCCATGATGCTCTTAATATTATAAAAGCAGTAAATGCTCATTGTAATAAATGAATTCATATGTAGATGGATAGAGGAAAAGTTAATCCTTTCCTTCCAGTCTCAGCCCTTGAGGTAACGTATTCATAAACAAGTACGTATCCTGCCACAGTCATAAGGTTCCCAGGAAAGACAGTGTATGTGCATGAAATGTTTACTTCCACCCACTACTTCCTTTCCTGGGGAGGTTACAGGGGGTGGGACTGACCAGAAGAGCTCAGGAGCTGTTCTGCATTGAAAAGGGAGAGGCCTTTGACCACCCCCCCTCGCCCCCACATCAGTTTTTGGGCCTGAGCTGCCCAGAAGAGGGGACAGGCACAACCTTTGGCAAAGCAGCTTCCTTTGGCTGAGAGCAACTCTTGAAGAGGAACTCAGCTGTGAGCTGACAGCGGCCAACACTCCCAGTAGCTGTGGGTTGATAGTCTCAGTTAGGGGGTGCCCCATAGTACCCAGCACATCCACCCTCCCTTCTGCTCATTTAAACCTAACTATGCACAGATATACAGATATATGGGGTGTTTCATTTACAGTTTTTAACTGAAATACTCTGTAACTTGTTTTGACTTAACATATGTACATCATCATTTTCCCCTAATTTATTTATGCATACATAACTGTACTTTATTTAAACAAAGACCAAATTATGCATCCAGCCTTTTTTTAGTGCAGTCTCCTTATTTTCTTCTCTGTTGCTTGCCTCTCTCCACCTCCTCTCCCTCCTTCGCTGTCCACATCACCCTCCCCACTCCCACCATGTGGACAGCAAGGAATGGATACTTTTGTACTTTCCTTCACGCTCATACAACCACATGCATACATATGTGTGTATGAGTGGTGCACTCAGGTTTTTGGTCATTGGGAGCAACCATTTATTAAGAGCCTTCTGAGTGCCCAGGCCTGCGCCAGGCACTGGGCATACAAGAAGACTTAGCCTCCGCCCTCAAGGAGCCCTGCCCACAAGGGAGAGGGATGAGGGAGTGGCAGCCATGACAGGATGAAGTCACTGAGGGAAGAATGCACCAAACACAGCCATTTGGAGAATCAGAGCTGGAGTTCAGGGCTCCTGTGTCCCAGGCCTGGATGCTTTTCCATTTCATCAGCTTTAAAAATCAGGTTTCAAACTGTGGACTGCACAATGGCCACACTGAATTCGAGCAAGTGTGCTCCAAGCGTCCTGTGGTCATGCCCGCTCGCACATGGTGGTCCTTGTGATACAACCTGCAGCACCTCACTAACAGATCCATTTCGCCTGAGCAACAAGCCACACAGCCCTGAACAGATGCCATACAAAGGCCTTTTCTTGGAGTAGATTTTCATATAACCTGTGTCAAGGGGAAGAGTTATTATAACAAAAATTGACGCGGCTGTGTCACAGTGTGGGCAAGTATGCCTGCGGCACCAAGTTCCAGAATCAGCAGCAGAGATAAACATCAAATGCAGAATGCATGCTCCCAAATCCTTTTAACCTACACACTTCCGGGGGTGGAAGGAGGGAGAAGGACATGGAACCACAAAAGATGTATGCATATACACAGGACTAAGGAGCATGTTGACCTGGCTCCCTGGCAACCTCAACAAACTGACATGCTCTTTCTGTCCATTCTCTCTACCCACTCACTCACCTGCACTTCCCCGCTAAGTGCCCAACCTTTTTTTCATTCCATTTTCTGAGGTGACCTTGTAATAGCTCATCACTCTGGGGGAAAAAGTTTCCCTATGAAATGTGTCCCAAAAATGAACATATTTTCTTTCCTCAACCAATGTTGATCCCTATTCTACTGCATGTGTGTTCAGGACCCCAAGGAGCTGGGCTTGGACTTTTTCACATAGGGTCCCTGCCCCTGATGGCCCAGGCAGGATCCATGGATCTGGGCATCCCAGGGTGCAGCCCAGGAAGCCCTGCTGACTCCAAGCACAGATTTTCTCCAAGGCCCTGTGTTTTTCCCCTTTGCTCTCAGTGAATCATAGACAGAAGAAAGACCCTGGTGAGCCAGGTGAGACACATCAACCGAAACCTTACAGAGGTTTCCAACTTCACAGCACAGTTCATTTTGATAGTCTGTATACACCTTGGTACTTGGTTGGATTAGGTTTGTTTTCTGCAAATCGCTAGTCATGTTCCAGTAATAGCCATGTGATTGTAAGGATATTGATCAGCACTCTATACACACTACCCAATATATGAAAGCATTACATATCCTATCTAATAAAGAGGGAATATGAAAATTGACTGTCACTCTGTCACAAAGATGGTGGTGCCCAAGGCCACAAGATGCTGGTGCCCAGGCCCCTCAGCCCTGCCAGAGTCCCCCAGTCCTTTCAGCCCCACCTGGGGGGGGGCGGTGGCAGGCACACGGTGTGGGCATACCTGACCT
>NW_006293313.1:3138675-3172990 GCF_000327345.1 Myotis davidii
GCGCAGGCAAGCCTCGGATGGAGATGCTGCCCATGCCCAGGACGGGTCCAAGGTGCAGGCAAGGCTTGAATGGTGGTTGCCCAGCTTCACAGGGCCGCCCAAGGCTCAGGTAACCAGGGCCGGCCAAGGCTTGCGCTGCCAGCAGTGGCAGCAGCAGAGGTGTGATGGGGGCGTTGCCTTCCCCTGATCACCGGGTTGCCTCCCACCCCTAAGGGTTACTGGACTGTGAGAGGGGGCTGGCCAAGCTGAGGGACCCCCCTCCAGTGCATGAATTTTCATGCACTGGGCCTCTAGTATGTATGTATGTATGTATATGTATGTATGTATGTATGTATGTGTGTGTATATATATATATATATATATATATATATATTCACAGCAGTTAGTTGCTGAAAATGGATCAGATTTTGAATGGCTATCTAATTGTACCTACTCATCTTAATGAGAAAATGGGGAACTGAGACAATTACTAGTGATCTCACTGATATCCAGCTCCTAAACTCACAAGCTCTCCTACTCGAAGAGACCTTGAATGATTATAGTTTGGGGCTTCTACTTGTAGACACACATGTTTGAATGTTTCTTAAAAGGATTTCTCTGACCCACTGGTATTGGCAAGATGTTTCAAACCAGCAAGATGTGGAAAGTTCATGAATGTTCAATTATCTGTTGCTGCATAACCACTTACCTCCAAATTCAATGGGTTAGAACAGTAAAAATTATTATTTTATGGTTTCTGTGGGTCAATAACTTAGAAGTGGATTATCTGGGTGGTTCTGGCTCAAGGTCTCTCATGAAATTTCAGCTAAGATGTTGACAAGGGTTACTGTCATCTGAAAATTTGATTCCAAGGTAGCTCATTTACATCCTGCTGGGTGTTGCAAGAGGCCACCCACATAGGCCTCTCCAGGGCTGCTTGAGTGTCCTCCCAAGATGGCTGGCTTCCCCCAGGATGAGCAATCAGAAGGAGTTAGGTGGGAGCTACAATGTCTTGTATGGCCTTCCTTACCATCATTTCTGTAACATACTATTGGTTACACAGATTGGACCTATTTAAAGAGGGAAGAGACAACACAAGGGTATGAATACTAGAAAGCAAAAATTAATTGGGGGTCATCTTGAATGCTAGCTAACACAAATGCTTTTTAACGTCATCAATAATGATAAAGACCTGGAAGAAAGCATTTCTGTTTCTTGTATCTCTATGGAACAACACATGGAAGCACATGGAATTTGGCTCAAATTCTAGCTCTTACCAGCCATACACTTTTGGAAAAGATATGTACTTAATTCCTTTTCTAATCTGTAAAGTGGGAACAATGACGTTTCCTTATAGGACTGCAATGAGGATTAACTTAGAAAATAGATGTAAAAGGCTTTAACTCAGTGCATGGAGAAGACAGGAGCTCAAAACTTTCCTCCTAATTCCATCACCTGAGTGGTGTGGTTTAAGGACTCTAACCAAGAGTCAGTTTTTCTCCCCTGGTTTCCAAGCCAAACAAGGGGCTCAGCCTTTGCAATTTATGTCTTTTTTTCCCCTGTGAAAGATTTGCTGATGTGTAGTAAAGTCAGGACATGTGAGAGACACTGTGGTTCTCTCATATCTTAATTAGCAATTAATTAAGCAGAGATGCAGGTGTCTGACAGGCTCACTAATTATCTTTCATTATTACTAATAGAAAATATGGTCAGGGTGGAACAAGTTTTTCCAAAACCTCAGGTTTAACTGAGTGATCCCCAATGGGGAACCAAAATGAGCATGCACCCTTTCCACACTGTTTTATTGAAAGCACTTTGAAACCTGGTGACACCTTGCACTCAGGCACTCGGCTGGCCTGTTACCTTGTGCTCTGATCTTTAGGCTCAGAAGAAGTGGGGTCCCTCCAAAAACGCACACAATCACAGTTGACAACTATGCCAATGAGGCGGGCAGCATTTCATTAACACCCTTCTCCTCACCATCAAAGAAGGTTGTGTGTGAAAGCCAGAAGAGAACTGTGCTCTAAGGTCTGAGCTGGAGGAGAAAAGGGAGGTGCTTTCTGACGATGCTACAGTGCTGTTGGCTCCATATCACAGAAGTTCTAACCAGGAGCTGCAGCAGGACCCTAAGTTGGTGATGTTGACTTCACAACCTCATGTGCACACAGGAGGGATGGCAAGTAGGGGGCCCAGAAACTGGCCACTGCTTGGAGGGCTCATGGGACTGAGTTCTCCATGGGGAGAGGGGAGTTAGTTTTAGGCAAAGTAAGCTAGGGCCTGGCCTCCTTTGTGTTCTGAAGTCACACATGGTGGATTCTCCACAGGCATCATTTAACAGAGACTAGACAAACCATTCTTCTAGGGCTAACTTGGGACAGTTGAACATATGTCACCCCAGAGACAGTGTCCCCACAGGGGATCATGTGGGTGGCATAAGGTTTCTGCTCTGGCCAGACCTGTGTGTTTCTATAATTGAATTACGCCTACTAGATTCAGTGCTACTGCATCATCATTATTTCTAAACTAGAGGCCTGGTGCACGAATTCATGTACCAGTGGGGTCCCTCGGCCTGGCCTGTGGGATCAGGCCGAAACCAGCTCTCCAACATCCCCCAAGGGGTCCCAGATTTCAAGAGGGCGCAGGCTAGGTCAAGGGACCCCACCGGTGCACAACTGGGGCCGGGGAGGGACATGCGAGGTTGGCCAGCTGGGGAGGGACTACAGAGGGCTCCAGGGCATGTATGGCCCATCTTGCTCAGTCCTGATTAGCCAGACCCCAGCAGCAAGCTAACCTACCAGTAGGAGCATCTGCCCCCTGGTGATCAGTGCACATCATAGTGAGCAGTTGAGCAGCCTTAGCATATCATTAGCATATTATGGTTTGATTAGTTGAATGGACAACTAGACAACCAGAAACTTAGCATCTTAGGCTTTTATTATACAGGATGGGTTATGTGCCTATAAGTGGCAGGGATCTGATCTGAACACCTGGTAGATTTGGAGTAGAGTCAGTTGGTATCCCTCATCAACTGGATAACTTCCATTACTCACAACTCATGATTCCAACTAGAGATAATTCATCAGGTGTAACAAGAGATCTGAGGTTAGTGATGGGGCTGGAAGATTCCAGCATGTCCCCTGTGCTGTTGGGCACCCTAGCTCTGGTTTTGTTTTATTTTCTTGCCTTAATTTAATAGCTTTTTTAAAATTAAATGCATTGGGGTGACATTGTTTAATAAGACTATATAGATTTCAAGTAGACATTACTATGATGCATCACCTGTATATTGCATTGTGTGCCCTCCACCCAAAGTCAAATCTTCTTCCATCCCCATATATTTGAACCTCTTACCCTTTACTACCTCGACACCCTCTGGTAAACACCATACTATTGTTTGTGTCTATGAGTTTCTGTTTGTTGTTTTTCTTGTCTGTTCATTTGTTGCTTTTAGTTTTATATGCCACATATGAGTGAAATCATATGGTTCTTAACTTTTTCTGTCTGACTTGTTTTGCTTAACATGATATTCCCCAGAAACATCCATGTTGCCACAAGTGGGTGGGAATGTGAACTGGTTCAGCCACTATGGAAAACAGTATGCAGATGCCTCAAAAAATCAAGACTAGAGTACCCACATGACACAGCAACCCCACTGCTGGTACCTACCCGAACAATTTGACAACATTTATTCACAAACAGAGATAGGCACCCCTAAGTTCATTGCAGCATTATTCACGGTGGCCAACACATGGAGACAACTGAAGTGCCCCTGGATAGAGGACTGGATAAAGAAGAGGTGGTACATATACACAGTGGAGCACTACTGTGCCGTAAGAAAAGATGAAATACTGCCTTGCTCTGATGCTTCCTTACCCTGCTTCCTTCACCATGTGGGTGGCTGTGCTGTAAAGGGCAGGAGCACCTTTTTGATCACTGGGCGCTGTATAGTCTTTTTTTCAGCCTATATTCCTGGTGCTTTGAGTTGGTTCCTTACTAAGCATCCCCTGTGCCTCGACAATCTTGTGGGTGAAACCACAATCTACAGCCCTAGGTGGAGCCGACTCGGTGCACGAATAACGATTAGCAATGCACTCCATGTCTTAAAAGGCAAACTGCTACACCAAGTGTTAGCAGTGGTTTTCTCTGGGGCATGTTTTTATCCCCTTTGTCTTTTTTCACTTCATCTATATTTCTTAACTTTTCTGTTATGTTTATATTTGGCTTTAGTAATGAGAAAATAAATGTTATTTTAACAATTTAGTAAGTATGGCATCACTTATGTTACAAAGTCTTATTGCCATGGTCCTTAGCCTGGGGTCCACAGAGAGCCTACGCACTTAGATGGGAAAAAAATTCCATCTTTATTTTCCCCAAGCTCTAACCAAAATTTAGCAATTCCTCTCATTTTGAACATGGGCAACAAGTCACAGTAGCATTAGCTATAACTGTAATTTTGTCACCAATAGAAATCACAGATATTTTTATATCTCATTACAGTTGGTGCAGATATGTTGAAATATTGTTTAAGCTTATTACTATTTCAAAATTACGGTAGTTATTAGACCCGCCAGCAGATCTTGTTATTTACTACGTTAATAAAGAAGCCTATATATTACTATATAGCAAATTTGTGGGGGTTTTTAGTATTTTGATAACTACATTCCAATAAAAATGCAGTTTTCTCTGCAGTCCTATATATTTTATCTTACACATTTAAACCATTACCATATTCTGAGAAGGGTCTCATATGCATCACTAGGCTTCCAAAGGGGTGGGGGGTCCAGGGCATTAAAAGGGTGAATTAGCCCTGGAGGGGAGGAAGGAACTGACCTGTGTTGACACCACAGTGGTCCAGGCCCTGGGCTCCTGCTGGAGCCCCTTAAAAGCCTAAGAGGGAAGTACTGCTACTGCCCCCATTCTACAGTCAGGAAATTGAGACATCAAGACGTTAGTAGTCTGCTCAAGGTCATTCTGCATCTAAGTGGCAGAGCTGATTAAGAGCTCAGGCAGGCAGAATGCAGATGGCTGGCCTCCCTTGGCCTGCCCTTATCTCCACAGATGAGTCAGTATTGAATGTGCTACCTCATGTGTTTGTGTGTGGCTGTGCCAGATGGGAGTTTGTGGTCTGGAAGTTGATAGGGTGTTCTTGACCTTCCCAACTACAGAACAAATACCTCAAGAGCAGTTTCCAGGCCATTTTTCTTCATTTATCTGTCCAAAGCCCCCAAGGTAGTGAAATGAAGGAATTGATATTCCAAACACTTGATATTTTTCAGCCATGGAAGGCACCCTCTCTCCGGCCCACCCCCCCCATTCCACTAACTCCTGTTATAGCCTCACTGTGGGAGCCATGGCATGTCCTTGGCCCATCTGGCTTTTCTTATTCTGGAGAAGCCCTCCCAGCCTCTGCCTCTTCCCTGCTCCACTTTCCATTCCTATCTCTTGGCCCGCAGTCTGTCTGCATCTAAAGGGAGCCGAAAGTTCTAGTGGCCAAAGGCTGACAGAGACAAATGCTTCATTACCAGGAGGTCTCAGGTACACAGTTGTTAAGCGACCACTAAACTTGGACCGCCACACTGGAAGGGCACCCCTCGAAGAGCACTTAGCTGGGCCCTAATTGCATTTGCAAGACATCGATCACCAGGGTAATTTCCTGTCCTAAGACATGTGCTCTCCTTAGTGAGAAAAGCCAGAACTGAGGCCAAAAAGATCTTAGATGTTGGGTTTATATTCAAGAACCTGATGCAGAGTCTTGGGAGCCTCCTCAAACCCTCAGATTTCACCCTGTCAAAGCTGGCCAGTCCCCCCAGTGGTGGGTTTTCAGGACAAAGCCATAGACATGGGCTAAGAGGAAACCATCTCCCCCTTACATTTATATTTGAACCGACACTGAGATTCTTGGAGATACAGTGCCTTTGTCATCAGTCTCCGCGGTAGGGCCTGATGAAGAGGGCAGTATAGCCTTGAGGAATTGCTGGAGGGATGCTCCCAAACAAAGCCACTCAGCCTCCCACACTGCAGTCATCTGACTTCCCCACTAGCCAGGAAAAGAAAGCAAAGGGAAGGAAAGGCACAGGGAGGGAGGAAAAGAAAAAGTATTTACTGATCACTTATTACCTGCTGGAACTAAAAGGTACTGAGTAAGACATGGCTCCTGCCCTTGAAAAGCAGCTCACAGTCCACAGGAACGACTCAGTCGTGTGTACACGGAGAGAGTTCCATATGGCTCCTGTGGCCCAGAGTGTATTGGAAGGGTGAGCGTGAGCAAAGCATCCTGGAAGCCTGAGCACGGAGTCCGAGAAGGCTCATATCGGAGAGGAATCCGGGGAAGACAGAAGCACCAAAGCTAGAAATGAGAAAGAGCCTTCCTTTCCAGAAGCAGAGAACCAATTGTGCAGAGGCCTGGTAGCTCCCGAATCTCAGAGTGAGATCGAAGAGGAGCACAGACCATCTTGCATGATTGAAGTTCTACAGAAATCTCCCAGTTCCTCCTGGGAATGTGCTAGAATCAAGGCGGCCCATCCTTAGGCCAGACAGCTGCTTATGTGCTATGACTGGAAGGTCTTCACAAAACCTGACAAGTTCCTGTTTCTGAAACTCACATTTCTACCAATAGAATCATGCCTTTGTCTGACTATTTGCCCTTCCCAGAGATATTTGCATTTTAAGCCAACGCACAAGTCACTCACACTATAGCATAAACTAGTATTATCAGCTATTGGTCTAGGTCACCAAGGGAGAAGAGGATGTAAGGACTGCCATAGAGGACATAAAAGGATAAAGGGAGTATGGCAAAGCCATGAAAAAACAACAACAGCAGCAACAAAATAGAGATAAAGCAGACAAATTAACGTACATCACACTTTGTGTGCTTTGACAGGAAGTCAGCAAAAGAGACTCAAGTTGGTAAGTGGGTTTGGAATATGGAGTGGAAGGGAGCTGGTACTGGGTTTGGTTTTTGTTTTTGGCTTTTGTAGTCAGACCACATTATTGCCATGGCAATTCCCTCATCATCCAGTCCTTCCTCTCCCCACACTGACAAGTGCCACCTGAAAATGGAGGTCCAGTCATAGCACATTCTGAAGCTGTAGGTCCTGTCACAGACGGGCTGTGGAAGAAATCTCAGGTGGGCTTCCCCTCTCCTGCAGCCAAACAGTGTTTCTCTCTGAGGCATTGCTGATCACATTTCCAGACAAAATGAATCTGGAAGGTAACCATCCAGAATCACGCAGTTCCAGGGCCTGACTCCCAGCAGGACCAGAAATACCAAACAGGGGTGGTGAAGGGAAAGGAAAGATTTTCAATTTCCTTTCATTGGTCAGGATCACTGGGAGATCACACTAAGCAGGTTCCAGCTGCCTCAGGAAGGAGCGCCCCCTGCAGTGTCTGCAGTGGCAGCCCCTCCTGCCTGCAGGTAGCCCTGGCCTGCAGCTCAAGGGTTTGGTCTCTCTCTCTCTTTTTTTTAAAAATATATTTTATTGATTTTTTACCGAGAGGAAGGGAGAGAGATAGAGAGTTAGAAACATCGATGAGAGAGAAACATCGATCAACTGCCTCCTGCACATCTCCTACTGGGGATGTGCCCGCAACCAAGGTACATGCCCTTGACCGGAATCGAACCCGGGACCCTTGAGTCCGCAGGCCGACGCTCCATCCACTGAGCCAAACCGGTTTCGGCAAGGGTTTGGTCTCTTGAACAGCAAACAAGAGCCCCAGCCCAGCCCTGAAAGAGGGAAACTAGAACTTCCCCTTCCTCACCTTTCCTCTTTCCCAGCCCCACCTTCACTTCTAATCTGCCCACTTGTCCCATCAGTGGGGCCCATCACGGCGGCCCTAGCACATCTTGCCTATTTCACCTCCTCCTCCCTGGGGCTTCCTGCCTCTCTTCTCAGCCCTCTTCTAATCCATTCTCCACGCTGCTCCCAGAAGATTTTTTCTAAAGTAAATCTGCTCCGGTTATTTCCCTTCTTAAACCTCTCAAGGTCTAAGATGTGTCCAAGGGCTCTATGATCTGGTTCCCCTTCTCTCCCTGGTCCCCACTCTCTCTGCCACCCTCCCCTGCCTCATCTCTGCGTGCCAACTCCTTGCATATTTCCAACCCCCCACACTCTCACTCTCTGCTGTTGTATCTGCCTAGAAACATCTACCTGATTGAGATTTATCCTCCAGGAGTCACCTCTTCCAGGAAGACTTCCTGACTCTCCCAGGATGGTTAGGTGCTTTCCCCCTACCTCTTCTCCCCTCCACCATGCACTCTGATAATAACCTTGCCAAGTTGTGTTGCAATTGCCCGCATATAGGTTGGCATATCCTCAGCATCCTACTTTGTGCTGCCAATGGAAGAGTGTCAGCATCACACCACAGTGCAGACCTTCAGCTCCCCGCACCTAAGGCTAGGCTTGGAGTCTACTAAGTAAAGGAAAAACGCTCACATTAAATAGTGCTGCATGCTGCTGGCAACTGTGTGCAGAGGGAAAACAAACAAGTGATTAAGGAATGGCAGGCGAGTATTTCACTAAGAGTCCTATCCAAATAAAATAACAGGAAAAGTGCCTTTCAGTTCTGATTAACCGCAGCTGAGAATTAAAGATCATTTGTAACAAATCATTACAGTCAACTGATTAAAAATGAATGAGTTTGTACAAAGAGCCATTACTGAATCTAGGACTGGGGGGAAAGGGAGAGTTAAAGCACATTAACATGAGACCCCCGACCTGAGTGTGTCTGCATGAGGCTGACTTACCATTTACATCAAAGGGACACCACACATCAGAAACAGCATGAATCTGAGTTCAAGTACAGCTTGGGGTCCAAACCCCATGCCTGGCTCTGTGAAACTGCTAAAGCCTCTCTAAATTCTCACCTCTGTCACTGACAAAATAATAATGGGGATTCTCTGTATTAGACTGAAACATTTTAAATTGCCAATAATTGACTATATTTGACCTACATAAGTGGCAATTTCATATGGTTCAATCTAATATTTAGCAAAAAACACTACTGTGGGAATCAAAACGAGATGATGGTTGTAAACTGGAAGATAGAGTAGAAATGCAAGGCTTGCTGCAAGTATCTCCCAGCATTAGAGCAAGACTGTGACAACCGGCAGCAGCCCGGTGGTACTCAGCTGGAGGCAAATCTCAGGAGCCAAGAGCCTCCCTCAACTGCACGAATTAACGTGAGGCTGGAGGAAGGGGAAATAGAAAGACAAAAAGAGGTCAAGAATTCCTTCAACACCCAACCCAGGCACTCCCTTTCTCAGCCCTGCCTCTCCACCAGGGCCCTTGCCCCATCCCTGCTGGCATCTCACTGTCAGTTTGCAGTGGGCTCAGAAGGGGGCACTGTGTGGGATTAGATACGCTTAGTCCATCTCCGCCTCTGGGGGTCAGCCCCCCATAGGAACTCTCACTGCCCTTACTCTGAGGACACCTCTGAATCTGAGTCACTGGTATGAAATGGGTTAATAAATAAATGTTTAGCCGAATAAATGAATGAATCAATGAATAAGCTCTCTAATTCTGCTGGCAGGCTAGTCGCCTGTCCTTCTGCCATCTGGCAGGGTGCTAGTGGAGGATAAAGGCATTCTACTCCCATACCCCCGGGGCCCCAGAATTACCATCACCCTACATCTCCTCATTTGATGCAAACAATGACAAGCAAATTCTCCATACTTACAAAATACTTGTAATGAGAAAGCTTATTCTTACTTTTAAAATAATTTCTACATGGCAGTGGTCCAAATCCTCTACTTACGAAACAATGATACATATTAATCCTATATATAATACACACACACACACACACACAGTTTTTTAAATTTCCTTTTTCTATCTGCATTAATTAAAGAACTTATTCAGATTTAACTTATTCCACCAAATTCACTCCAATGCTTTTCTGCCCTCGTTCAGGCAAAACATGCCCTCTCTTCACCCTTGCTCACTCATTATTCTAAAGAGTTGATATATTCCCAGTTTGATCTTCTGCATGTGGCCTCAGCCTGGAACTGGGAGGCAGAGCTGAGGGCCAACTGCATGGGTATGACAACGTGCTCAGTCACACAGGTCCTTGTGCTCAGAAGGGACCCTTGCTTGTGCTTGGCTTCCTGCTTTGCAGTTGCCATCTTGAAATTCTTAAAAATGCTTGCACAAAGGGCCCTGCATTTTCCTTTTGCACTGGGCCCTGCAATGTACATGGCCAGTCCTGGCAGAGATGGAAAGAAAAGGAGACAGTGAGCAAACTGGAGGCATCAAGAGTGATGATGTGATCCAGGTTTAGAAGGGGCCAGGGGAGAGTCTAAGGAGTGGCTTAGCTGGCCAGTGGGGGCCTGTTATAAAAGCTGGAGGGCATGTTCAGTGGTTGAGCACTGACCTATGAACCAGGAGATCACGGTTTGACTCCAGGTAAGGGCACATGCCTGGGTAACGGGCTTGATCCCGTGGGGCGGGTGTGCAGGAGGCAGCCGATCAAAGATTCTAAAGGGAATTAAAAATACAACTTGAAGCAGCAGCCTTCAAAATGTATAGCTTCTAGGGGAGACAAAAGGGAACATAAGGGATACAGAAGCACCCTTTGGCAGTTGGGTGGTTAAAAAGAGGATTATTGAGAATTCAACAAAACAGAGAACCACAAAATTGCACCTGCTGGGGGGGCAGGGAGGGGGGAGGCTGCGAGAAGGACCCCTTTTAACATGAAGGCAAGAAATGAGTCCTCCAACTTAAGAAGACTGCATGTCCTAGGGCCAGCCAGGAGCCAGAGAGTAAAACCAAAATAAGTGGAAGAAGTTGACCATTGTATTAATGTGACGCAGACTGGACATGTCATTCGTTTGCTTATTCATTCCCTCAACAAACATTTACTGAGTATCCATCTAATGTGCATATACTGAGTTCGTTCCTGAGCAATTTCAAAGATGACAAGAATTCAGGCCCGGCTCTGGGAACTCCTAATCTACATAGAAGAGGAAGACGTGAGTGGCAATGTGATGAGACTGATGTTACAACAAAGGATGCTATTACCTCTTGCGGAGTGGGGCAAGGGAAGGGGCAAGGCTGAGGAAGGTCTTATGAAAGGTGTGAAGACTGGATCTGCAAGGGTCAGTGGCAGTTCAGCAAACAAAATTAATAAGAGCATTTGGACAGAGGGAATAGCTTGAGTAAATACCTGGAAATGAGAAACATTTGACACTGCTGACAAGTTCAATCCAGAAGCTGAGTAGCAGGACAGGGTGCTGAAAAGACCAGCAGGATCCTGGCTATGAGCAGCCTGATTGCATAATAAGGAGAATGAATTTTACTGCAAGTGGATGGGAGAGCCTTTGACGTTTCCTAAGCAGAGACGATTAGGGTAGAGTGGATCTCACTTTGGAGATCAGAGAGGAAAAGATCAGAATGGGGCAGATACCTTTTGCTGCAATGCAGAGATGGATTCAAGTGAAGAATGACAGAGCAGGCCAGTTACATAAGCACTTGCTCTATATTTAAGCAAGGAATAGGAGGGGCCCCAACTCAGGTAACCGCAGAGTAAATAGAGAGTGGGCAAGAGAACAGAGATTTATCATAAGGGTAGATTGGATGGATGGTAGTTGACTCGTTGGATGGGATGAGGAGGGAGAAACAATGAAGCCTTCCACATTTCTGACTTAGACGTTTGGGTCAACAACATTTTCATTAACCATGACGGAAAATGAAGGAATAGGAAGGTACGAACAGGAGTTGAATTTTGGAAATATTAAGTTCAAGGGACTACTAAATATGTCTACTGGTGGTCTGTGCCAGAAATGTGGAAGTCACAAGGACATAGGCACTTGCTGAAGGTAAGGGCATGGATTGAGTTATCTGCAGAGACACCTCAGGAGAGCATCAACATTTAGAAAGTGAGTGGATGGACATGATCCAGTGAGAGGCTGGGAACAAGCTATTGGAAAGAAAACCAGATAGTATTATTGTTTCCTAACATCTGCTGTCTTTCCTGAAAGATCATTGCATGTCCATGGTCCCTGCTCACTGAAAGTGGGAGGTGTGACTTCTTTGATCTTTTGATGTCAGGCTTGTGTCATGTGATGTGCTTTGGTCAAAGGTGATGAACACCCAAGCAAAAGTCTCAGAAGGGACCAGAAGGTCCTCTGTTTCATCCACCTGGATCCCCAGAGGAAGAACATGTGAGGAGCAGAGATACTTTTAACCCTCAGACTAAAAATGTGAGCATAATGGAAAACCTTCATTATAAGCCACTGAGATTTGGAGGTCAATACTTTAGTGTAACATAGCAAAAGTTGCCTATTACAACCAGAAAAGAACAGTGCCTCAGAAATGAAGGAAACACTTAAGAAAAAGTGAATGGTCAAAAAGGTCAGAAGTGACCGAGAGGCAATTAGATGCAGCAATAGGGAGGTTGTTGGTCACCTTTAGTGAGAAGCATTTTAGTGGCACGGTGGGAGCTGAGCCGGATTGCTATGGATTGAGGCATGAATGGGAGGTGAGGGGTTGGAGATTGTAAGTGGAGATTACTCATTTAATGATGTTGACAGAAAAGAAGGAGAAAGAAACAGCTTAAGGTAGAGAGAGAGTAGGAGGCAAGTTTTATTTAGAAGAGATTGGAAACTGCAGATTAAGGACAAAGCTTTGGAGAAAATAGGAATGTTGAAGATGTAAGTACTGAGTCTGTATGCCTGAAAATATTTGTATCTCTGATTTCCTCATAATATTAAAATAATAGCAAAAATAGTGCTCACTAAGTTCCCACACAGCTGGATGGCTTTGTATGAATTATTTTAATCTCCAAAGCAACTATGTAAGATAGATACTGTTATTATCTCTTCCATTACATAAGTAAGTAAACTGAGGCACAGAGGGTTTGATGAACTCATCCAGGTTCACCCAGCTAATTAATCGCAGAGCCAGGATTCAAACTAAGGTCATCTGGGTCTAAAGAGCAAGACCTTAACCATCATACCACATTGTGCCTCATGGAGATACAGAAAGATTTTGAGCTATAGACACTGCATAGGAAGAGGATGGGCCCGAAAGGGTGACATGCTTTATGAAGGAGGGATGTGGCACAGAAGTACAAAGGGAGTACCCAGAGAAAATTCTGGGTTCTTGAAAAATGGAATTGGAACATTAAGAGCACTGAGCCTTCTATTTGGGGTACCAGCCTGGTTTTCTACAGTCTCCCCTCAGCCTCTGTTAGTCCGCCTGGGATTGAGAGGTGAGAAAAGATGAAAAGGCAGAGGAGGATAAGTTCAAGAATCAAAGGATGGGGATGGGAGGAAGCCAAGCTCAGTTTTGAGGTGCACTTATCACTCACTATGAGCCAAGCTCTGTGCTGGGCTATGGGACCCAAGGGGAACATGCAGCTCTCTCCAAGGTGCCCCAGGCTAATGGGAGGACAGACATAAGAGGCCACTGGGACTTTGGGGTGAGGTTAAGTGTGATGCCTACAAAATCCTAAGAAAATACGGGCCACTGGGGGACAGAATCCGCCAGCACAGGTGCCATCCAATGAGCAGCTGACTCCAGTAATCTGATATCTTAAGGATGCCTCCCCCTTTCCCTGTCTCTTTGTGAAGATCAGGATGCGGCTAATGGCACGTGGAACTCCCCTCCAGCCTGGACTAAAGGCGGCCAGGCCATGAGGGCAGGTTGCTTTTCAGTGTTCAAAGTTGGAGAAATTTAAAATGATGCGACACATCTAAGTACCTAAGCTCGGCGTGCCTTTCAGGAGGCATTTCAAAGTGTGAGTGGCCTTTCATCACTCTTGAGTCTGCAGGATGTGTTGTGAGTTGTCGGGTCGCCCATGTCACCTCAGTGTGTGGCGGATGCTCTGGAGAGCATGTCTATGAACTCTTGGGAAGTCTACAGACTTCCTTCTATTGTAGGTAAAGAGATGAATACCCATGGAAGCAAGTGATGTCTAATGTGGCAGTGTGGGCACATGGGCCAAGGTTCGCCTCAAGTTGGCCAGAGCTTATTGTGTCCCAGATGAGGTATGTTGCTGAGCAGAGTGACATAAACTGTTGGTACTGCTCTGCAAAGGGCTTGTCTCACTCGCCCTTCCTTCCTTTGTGCTTTACTTTGTCTTCCTAACTCAGCCCTTGACTCTGTTGAAGAGCAACATGTGCAGGAGGGGGCCTTTGTTGCCCAGGTAGGCTGGCTTGCCTCCTACAAACCTGCTTATCTGAGTCCTGACCTCAGAGCTCATTTGAGCATCTCTGATACCAGCATCTCCTACCCCAGTGCCCTCAAAATCACACAGACACTTCCCACCTGAATCAGGTTGAAGTCACATGTTCCTAAATTTATTCTGTGCCAGACTGCAGCCATCCTCTTTGAGATAGTCCACAGCTCTGCCAACCCCTTCCCTTAACCTTGAATCTATACAGTCTTTACTTCTCCTTAATTAACCACTAGCCACCTCTGCTGATCCCAGTGTGCCTTGAAGTAGAAAAGATGAAGCGGGAATCAGTGGTGAGGAAAGAACTTCAGAGAAAGAGAAATGGGGGCTGGTACTTGCTGAGTAGTCTTCTGATACATAGACAAGGAAAGGAAGAGTGCTCCAGGCAGAAAGAACAGCACGTACAAAGTGGGCCAGGACACAGTGAATCTGGCGAGAGGTGCAATTTAGTGGGCTTAAAACACACACCTATGTAGGAAGCGTGGCAGCTATGCATGACACTGTTGTAAAGAGCATCGAACATCCTGCTATGAAATTGGGCCTTGGGCCTGACTCTGCAGAGAACTGAGGTCCACCAAGGGTGTTTAAGTAGGGACTCTAACATGATAAGATTTGAGATTCAGACTGCATGAAAGGTGGATCTAGTTGGGCAAAGACCTGAGGCAGACCTGGTGGGAAGCCACTGAAATCCCACCCAGGTGAGACCACAGCCAGGCTCTCAGCATTGACCTTCATGGTGGACCAGATGACCTCTTCAAGCAGGCATAGTCATGGAGGTCTTGCACAGGGGCCCTAAGCCCTTCTGCAGGGAGGAGTCTCCTATCCTCCCCAGTTACAGTCTCAGAACCTGTCTTTCTACTCCTCCTTTTATAGGAAAATGAATAAAGTAGATTTTCTGAAAAGGAAGCCAGGAGACCCTTGCTAAGAATGAAGGCTGAATGTATAGAGTAAGATACAAACTGCTGCCACCCCATCTAGTAACAGCAAGAAATTCTATGAATTTCTTCCAAATATTGTGCACATCTTATTGGTTTGCTGGTGCCCACTTGGCTGTAATAAGAAATGCACCCATATCAGAAAAATACTGCAATCAGACTATTTTCCCCTTGTCGATCTTTCTCCCTATTCCTGCCTCCGTGCTTTCTCTCTTCCCCCTTTTAGTCTAAGACCAAAATGTGTGTGTGACCTCTTCCTCCCTGTAAGGTCCCTCCTTCTGCTGGTTACCTGCTAGGGGCTCTCTCACCAGCTTTACTCGAAGCTAAATTAAAGTGAGATAGAGCCCTGGCCAGTGTGGCTCAGCTGATTGAAGTGTCATCCTGTGTACGGAAGGGTTGCAGGTTGTGGGTTTGATTCCAGGTCAGGGCAATACCCAGACTGCAGGTTCAGTCTCTGGATGGGTGTGGGAGGCAAACGACTGATGCTTCTTTCACATCGATGATGTTTCTCTATCTCCCTCTCCCTTCCTCTCTCTCTCTCTCTCAAATTAATAAAAACATATCTTCGGGTGAGGATTAAAAAATAATAATAAAAAGTGAGGTGGACAGGGAGCCTCTGCACAAGGGAGCACCTGACAGTGAAGGTTCAGAGACATGAAGCTAATGAGCTACACAATATGGGTTACATCTCACTTGATTACACTCAGAAAATGTAGAACCATCTTTTAGCCATGACTGGCCATTTATCTGCTGGAATGCTCAGAGCAACACCCCCCACTCCCATTTATCTCCCGCCTTCAGGTTCCAGTCAAGGTTTATAGAAATTAGTAATTCATCACTGAATATAACAACTACCTTTGGGACCTGCCAAACCAGAAAAAATCTCCACGTCCCTGTGCCAAGGTGCTGTCTCTCATTGGTAATAACCTCATGCAGCTGCATAGTGCTGGTGCACAATATCTGTGGCCACGCCCGGCACAGCGACCTCACCTGGTTGTGTCTGGACCACTGAAAATAGACCAGCACCTCTCTCCAGACTGGCCCTTCAATCCTAATAGGCTTGTGCTTTGCAGGGGAATGTGGGAATCCACTACGGGTCGGCTTTGAGTTCTTAGGCACATAAAGCTCACTTATTTGGGTGAGAGAGGAGGGAGGCTCATTCTTTCTACCAGCTAAAGAAAGCACCACTCACATGTGAAAAGTTGGGGGTCAAGTTTGCTGTTATGTCTAGAGCACTGATGTTAACTAGGATGTCCTATAACAGTGACAAAGTGTTAACGAGAACATGAGAAACTTCTGGTTAAACAAACATAGCTATTTCTGCTCCCTCCTAAAAATTTCACCATGGGAGGCAGCATTCCAAGATGGCCCCCAAGATTTCCCACCCCCTGGTATACTTGCCCTGCATAATCCCTGGGCCTGCGAATATGAGATTTGACTTCTGTAACTAGGCAGGCTATATGGCACAGCCAACCTTAAGGGAGGGAAATTATCCAGGCAAGCCTGTCCTAAATGCATGAGCCCTTGTTTTAAGTTTTTGTTGTTTTTTTGTGGGGTTTGTGATTTGTTTGTTTCGTCTAATTGCAGAAAGAGAAGTTAGGAAGATTTGAAACATAAGAAGAATTTAATGCAAGTGAGAGTCTCCGTGGAGAGTCTACACATCAAGGACCTGAGACTGGTCAACAGCCAGCAAGACATTAGGGAACCTCCGCCTGACAATGACACGGAGATAAATTCCGCCAGCAACCTGAAGTCATGTGAAAGTGGGCCCTTCCCTAGTCAAGCTTCCAGGCGAGGATGCTGATGGCCAACATCACTCTTTCAGCCTTAGAGGATCCTGAGCCAAAAACCCAGCTAACACGTGCCGGATTCCTGACCCACAAAAGCTGCAAGATAATACATTTTAAGCGGCTACATTTGTGGTAATTTGTTATGCAGCAACGGAAAACTAATACACTCTCTGAAAGCAATAAAGATATAAATCCATAAAGGAAGCACTTACAGCAGAGGAGTGGCAACAACATTTGGAAAGATGGTAAGCCAGTGGACATAGGTCAACAGCTTAGAAGAGCAGAAAAAAATACCTGCAGAACGGGAGGCCAAAAGAGAGTGCTCTGATCTGGGATTCATACAACTAGAGATACAGGTGCCCCTGAAGACTGGGGTGCAGGTGGCACCCCCAGCAGGAAGACGGGGGGAGTCTGCATGAGGATGGGTGGGCTGCACACCCAGAGGTTGCCAGTTGACAGGGCAGGAAGACTGAAGCCTCTGGGAGAGTGCCTCCCAGGAAAATGCAGGAATGACATGCTGCTTGATGTGCCTGGCTGTTTTATGTTTTATGGATCTGCCAAAGAGTTTGCTGAGAATTGCAATCAGTCACAAAGAAAAATCGCAGATGAAAAGTTGAACTCTAGGGACAATGAAGAAGTTATTCACAAGATTAATCGTGATCATTGTACCCCTCATAACTTTACTGCAGATAATATTTACAAGGGCAAAACAATGTAAATACTAAATGTTGATTTAAACAATGATTGCGATGAACTACATGTGTGTTTGTGTGCGTGTGAGGTAGGTGCATGTAAAACCAGGATTATTAGAGAGTTAGATCCATACTTTGAGCAGGAGTAAATCCACATATAATTTCTAAAACTTGAAAGAAAAAAATAACCCCAAGAAATAGTAGTCTACATATATTATCTAAATATATTGAGGCAAATACTAAAATAATTGCTAAAAGTAATTGCCCCTGAACAACAGCCCTCAGAGTTGCGAGGGATGAGCCAGAAAATTGCTTTTTTCATGATGAGCCTTAAAGTATTATCTGACTTTTTAAACTCTGTGTTAGAATCAAGAGGCCATAGAAAACGACCTTTAATTTACATAGTACCTTAACAACAAGAATGCTCCCCTCTTACCCCATGGTGGGGGTGCGAGGTGGAAAAGCATTGTTTCTGATAACTTTAATATGGCTTGAAAGTCACGTTTTGTGTGTGGGCATATCCTCCTGGTTCTCTCCACTAACTCTCCAGAGTCCTGGATGGCAAAGCCCACCTCTCTGGTGCTGAGACACAATACAACCATGTCTACTTTGCATAGAGCTGTCCAATGTACAAAGCCATTGCCTACACATTACCTTGTTTGATCCTTGCAGCAACCTTGTGAGGGAGTCACAGCAAGGAACAATAGACAAACAAGAGAACTGGAATTCAGAGAGGTTGTGTGACTTATCCATGGTCACACAGCCTAGACTTCAAATCACTGCTGCTCTATGGACCTACCAAAACCATCAAACTAAAGCAAGAGGAGATAAGGCATATTTTTGGAGTCATTTATCTATCTCTGATACATTGTCTATTTAGGGACTCCTAAATTGGGGACAGTGAGTCATTCTATGTTTTGTCTTTCCACCATGCCAGGTCCCCTCCACCATTCCCTCCTTCTTCCTTCCCATGTTGGAACTGCCCCTGTGACTGCTTGGATCTCATCCCCGTCCCATTCCTCATGCCTCCAAATGTAATTCTCAGCTTCAGGAACTAAGACATTAGAAACACTGAGAGTCAGCAGATAAAACATGATCACGGTGCTGGTTTTGTGGTTTACCCTAACCACTGCAGTTTGTCCCATCCTTGGAGTCTGAATTAGACCCGGCGACCACATGCTCAAAACCACGAGGCGCCCAGCCCATAGCCTGTTATCTCCTCAGCTCCCTGCTCATCTGGAAGTTTAGTTTTCCACAAACACAGGGGTCTTGCCATGTGAAATAGGCCTCAAGAGATGGGCTCCTATTGGTCTTTCAATCTTTTGATCTGTTCCTCAAGAATGCGCTCAGTTTGAGGCTAAAAATATAGTGAGGAAAAAAATGAGATGAGAGCAGTGACCGAGGGAGAAAGAAGAGGCTGCATTCAAAATATTGGCCATAGTGTCCACTGCTCATGTCTACCGAGTGCTACATGGTGAGCGGGGGTCTGGCTTCAGCCACCAACGCTTCTTGCACCCTCACATTTCTCAGAGATCCCTTGATCCCATGTCGTGTTTGAGGCAGAGAGGATCACAGCACCCAGTGTTACAGCTGCAGGCATAATTCCAACATCTGAGAACACTTTCCTCCCAGATATTTAATTTCCCCTTCCAGCTGTTTTACCGCTGGGGCCGCAAGCATACTTCATAACTCTATCAAATCATCTCAGCCTCTTTGCAAGTCTTTTAATATCCATTGGAAAATAATGCTGCCTTTGATTCTGAGGCAAATCCCTAACACTCCTTCCCTTGTTTCTAATTAGCAATATTTCTGTGGTAATTAAGACGAGAGCAGCTCCTCAATTTTGCAGCATTTTCAAGTCAGAGAGTACAACAATAACATAAAGTGGGGCTAAAAATAACCCTGTTAGCTGACTTGACTGTATTTTAATTTTAGCACCTTAGTGCAAACATAACCTTATGCACACATACATGCTCATGCACACACACAGAGTACACATTCGTGCATACATACACACTCATGCACACACATACGCACAGTACACATTCATGCACACATATACACTCATGCACACACACATACACACAGTACATATCCGTGCACACATACACACTGTGCTCACACACATACATTCAAGAATAGAAACCCATTTCTGAAATAAACAGGATCCAAAATGCACTTGTGGAAATACTGTGGTTCTGTGGGCAGAAGAAATGTGTCATTGAAACCCTGGGCATCCCACAGAGTGAACCATGTCAGTGAGCTGAGGGCTGGTGGAGGATGCTGGGAGAGGCTGCCTCCCTTCTCAAACTCAATGGCTAGAGATGGGCATGTGGTCTCTCTGGTCAAACACCCAGAGACTCAGCATTTTCAAGACTCTTCAAAGGCTCGCTCCTGCATATGTTCATTCTGCCTTAGTTTTTGCTCTCGCTCAGCAGGGAGGGGAGTCAGAGCCCTGCCTAAAGCTGCAGGCCCAGCACAGAGGTCTTGGTGCTATAGCCTCCATTCTGGAGACGGTACCCATCTCTAAACTGTGGGAGTGTGCCTGCACACACAAATACATGCTTGTATGTATCCTGGGGGATTAACAAAAAGGCGCAAATTTTGAGGCTGGTGCTCATCAGAGTTTAGGCAAAGATCTCTTGTAATTATGTGAGTGTGTTTCAGGGAATTGACAGTTAGCATAGAGTTTTTTGTTTGGAAACTAATTATTTCAGGCAATTTGGTGATCATTTCTATTATAGCGAGTTACTTTGTGCCACCTCAAGCTAAACTGTGCTTGCTGAGAGCTGTGCATTGTGTGATGGCTCAGGTTGTGGGCATGGCCCTGCTGAGGCCCGCCTCCAGCCTCCACCTTGAGCATGTCCACATCTTGGGAGGCTGGGTTGGTGAGCCAGGGTCCTTCTCTTTGTACTAGCACTGGTTACTTTCCTTCATTGTGAAATCCTGGGTTCTCCCATTCCCATGTTTGTCAAATCATAAAACCATTGGGAGTTAAGAGTTGGCTCTTAGGGGTCAGACTATTCAATCTTCTTGTTTTACAGATGAACAATCAGACTCTGAGAGTGTCTATCCCGAGGTCATCAGTAGCAGGGCTACAGCACAGGTCTCTTGATTCTCAAGCCAGTGCTCCATCCTCCTCCATGTATAAATTTAACTCTTATTAATGAAGCAAGTATTTTTCAATTCTTAGGATGTGTTAAGCGTCATGCTAGATGCTGCAAGTTCAAAGGAGTCACACAGGAGAGTACCCAGTAGAATCAAGGAGACAACATTTTGGAGGGAACTTCCCCTCTTCATCCCTTAGAGCATCTTCAGGGGGAGAGAATATCATATATTTGGATCAGTCAAGTTCTTACAGGTGTCAGGAGAAAAGCTGAGGGACAACAACTGTTTCTCTTTTAAAGCATATTCTCCTGTACCATGATAAGGCCTCCAGGTCCAAGTGCAGGCCTGGAAGAACTCCCAGGTATTCTAGGAAGGAGCTGGTGACTCGTGCTTCCCCTCTATTCCAGAGTGTTGGGTGAAAGCATGGTTTGCCCACACTGGCCTGATTCATAGGCACGTTAGTGCTGACTCACCGACATCCGAGGTCAGAAAAAGCCACCTGCTCAGGTTTTGGTCAGAGATGGAGACACTCACAAGAAGCAAATTCTAGCTCTCCCAAGGGAACACACTGCGGGCTGGCTGGAGAGGAAAATGTCAGGGCCGGTTGGTCTGGACTCTAAGCTACTCTATCCATTTCGTGAATAGGACTCTCATCTTCCAGGGGCTTAAAAGTCTCCTTGATTTACTCTTACCCAAAGCCCAGAGGCCTCAAACCATGAAGAATCTGAAATAGCTGGGCCAACTTATTCCTGATTTCCCAGCCTTGAATGGAAGGATTACACTGAAGGTTCCTTGCAACCTGCGGCTGTATGACTAAGACCGTCACAGCCACCATGCTGCCAGCCCCCCATGCACCTGCTATGCATTAATTGGAAGCTTCTCTAGACCCTGTTCAAAGTGAGACATATAGACTTCGACACTCTGTCCCACTGCTGGACATTACAATAGAATAGTGAGGTGGAAAGATAGGAAATAGAAAATAATATTGGTATCTAATTGGGGGCAAGCTAGAGCTGTAACTAGAGTTTCTGGGCCACGTTGCAAATATTTCTTCAAATAAAAAAAAAACCCACACCCCTTATGGCATGAGATGAGATGCAGGGACATTCGGAAGGGAGGCTCCCTGCTGCTGGGGTCACCATCCAGGGGCTTTCACCTCAGCCCCTCACTCTCCAATTCTTTTCTGCCTTCTTACCAGAGGGCCAATGATCTGTGGCCCCAAGCTGGACACACCCGGATTGGTGGGCAGGCAGCCTTAGCCACATACAGCACAAAACAACTGATTCCATGGAGGATGAAGTGTGTGTGACTGGGCAAATGACTGATGGGCCACCTCATACAGAACCGAGTCTGATCCAGCACAGATCCTTTCTCCTTTTCTAAATGTACCACATAACCAAGCACCATCTGACCAAAACTGACTCGATGCTCTGTCTTATAAGACAGTCATTCTACCTACTCATAGTTCTTCCTTTAATTTTAATATTTATTTTATAATTATGCAAGTACTTCTGTGTTATTCACTATGCTACCATCAATATACCTCATTTAAATGATTTCTCACAGGAATTCTATTAAGCTACTGAAGATAGTTATCATATATTCCCCTATTCTCCTTTCTTATGAGTTGTTTTATTTTGGGTGGTTTTATTTTAGCATACTCCTTAATAAGGTATTATGGAGAGAGATGAACAGGTGGAGCACAGAAGACGTTTACAGGGCAGTGAAATGACCTTGTGTGGTACTAAAATGGTGACTACATGTCATTATATATTTGTCCAAACCCACAGAATGAGCATCAAGAAGAGTGATCGCTAAGGTAAACTCTGCACTCTGGATGATAAGGCTGTGCCAATGTAGGTTCATCAGTTGTAACAAAGGTACCAGCTGGTGGGGGATGCTGATGAGGGAGACTGTGCATGTGTGAGGGCAGAGGTTGTACAGGAGTCTCTGAATCTTCCTCAGTTCTGCTGGAACCTAAAACTGCTCTAAAACTATGTTTCAAGAAGTTCTCATTATCTAAACCCAAACCCCCAAACACTCTTCAATGGTGAGTGGGGATAAAGTGCTTAGTGGACATCGAGTTTTATTTGGAGTGATGGAAATGTTTTTGTATTTGATAAAGGTGGTGGGAGCTCAGTGTCATGAATGTACTAAATACCACTGAATTGTGCAGGTGAAGATGGCTAATTGTATGTTATATGAATTTCACTTCAATAAAATTTTTTAAGATCCAAACAAGTATATTTTGGATATTTTAAACATAGAAACTGTTATAAAGATTAAGATAACAGAACTGTATACCCAATACTCAGCTTAAAAATGAACCATAATGAATAGAAGTAAGCCTTGTTTTTCCAATACATTGTGCCCTCCCTCCCTCCCTTTCCATCAAGGAGTAGACACTACCTGGGACTTGGTAGTTCTCACTCTCCTGGATCTGTTTATTGTTTTACTTCATATATATTTATCACTGAACAGTAAATAGAATTATAATACACATTTTAAAATGAAAAAAATGCTTTCATACTGTAGGTGTTCTTATTCAACTTCCTTTTTCCATTTTAATTCTGTTTGTGAGATTTATGAATATATCATATTTTATTTAGACATTCTCCTATCGGTAGACATTTCAGTTATTTCTGTTCTTAATCATCACAATCAATGCTGCTAGGAACATTCTTTTTCTTTTGTTATTGCTGTTAATCCTCACCTGAGGATATTTTTTTCACTGATTTTTTTTTGAGAGGAGAAAGGAGAGAGGGAAGGGAGAGAGACACATCAATGGGTTGCCTCATGCACATGTCCCGACCAGGGTGGGGGATCAACCTGCAACCCAGGTATGTGCCCTTGACCGGAATGAAACCTGAGACCCTTCATTGCGCAGGTGGTGCTCTAACTATGGAGCTGCACCGCCAGAGCAGGAACATTCTTATATGTCTTTTTGTGCATGGGACCAAAAAGTTGTCTCGGTTATGTATCTGGAAGTATCTTTAGCTCCAGCAGATACCGCCATGTTTCTCTCACAGCAAGGTTTTGAGATGCCTCACTCTGCGCTGGGCCTCCTGGTTTGTCAGGGACACTTCTCCAGGACAATGGGATAATTGCCTCCTCTGTCCTGGACAGAATACCTCTACCAGTGGTCTGAGAGGACAGAAAATGTTTCAGAAGATTTATACACTATAATCTGATATTTATATTTTAGTCAGGCAGTAATCCCTAAGAATTTGTATATGAATTACTCTTAAACCAGGTATCCTCAGTCTATATCTGGACCACTGCTTTTTTCTAAGCCCAAGAGCAAGACTTTAATTTTATCCCTATTGAATTTCACCTTGTTAGCTTTAGCCATTCCATATCTCAGCAGAGATATTTTGAATCCTGGTTCTGTTATTCCACCCATAAATTTAGTAAGTATGCTTTCTTTTTTTAATTCTTTATTGTTAAAAAGTAAGTATGCTTTCTGTATCTTCAGCTAAATCCTTAATAAAATGGAGAGAATAGAGCCAAAGAAACCCATCAATATACAACAAGATATTCCCACGATGTTGATGGATCCCAATGCCTGGGCATGGCTGGCCCACTAGCATGATGCTAGCTACAGTATTACTCAGTCCTTAATTGTCCATTTGACCCACAAGGACCTTGCCTTACCTGGAATACTCAGCTGACTTACACATCTAGCAATCTGGTCAAAAATGAAAATGGGATTCTACTTATTATATCTGTTCTCAACAGATCTACTAGCTTCTAGTGATTTTTACTTCCCTCTAAGATCCCATAGACAACTTGAATAGCAATTAATTTCAGAGTTCCTATGGTGCTCAGTATCAAATTCACCAGGCAGTACAGTCTGGAACCCACTTTCTTTCTATGAAACTCCATATTTTTCTCATTTCTAGTCTTCTGGTCTCTTCCCTCAGCCGTCTCTAAATTGTGGTTTTATGAACATTTACAAATGTTTCTTCTAAATTCTGGTATGAAATATGTCAGGCCTGGAAACTTTTAAAGCCTCCAGGTAACCACTTACTTTTTGTGCATCCAGCTTGAGTTCCAAGGCGATTTTAACAGTATTGATTCTACTCTCTTCTGCTGAAAGACCTTGCCTTTTGGTAAAGAAACAAAATACTCGAGAG
Source organism: Myotis davidii (assembly GCF_000327345.1). NCBI lineage: Eukaryota > Metazoa > Chordata > Mammalia > Chiroptera > Vespertilionidae > Myotis > Myotis davidii. The sequence goes on from NW_006293313.1 coordinate 3,163,488, forward strand.
GTTCTCCTGTCTTTTCTCATCTTTAACCTGGCACCGAGTTCCCCAAGTAGGGAGCCTGTCCCCGTTAGTTCTGCACACAGCTACTAAAAGCCTCTGCGCTGTCCCTGGCATTTTCCCTAAGCCTCTGCTCATGCTGAGCTTTAGCCTTCCTGGCACCATTCTTACAGGCTTGTGATATTCTTCTGTGCTTGTCCTTGGTTGTCTGTTCCTCCTTTCTTCTTTCACCCATGAGTTAATCAAAGAGCTTTCTGGGCAGTCACACTGGTACCTCAGGATACCACTTCATTGCCCTTGTCTCTCCTTAGACAATGCTAGGGTTGTCTACTTCTAAAGAGGAAGGAGGGGGCCCCACAGACAAGCAGGAGGAAGCATCATCATCACCTTAACTAAATCTGCCCCCATGCCAGCACCACCTCCTAGGGTTGGTTTCTCTTTCTTCTCTTCAAGTCCCTTCACCCACAGGGAGGCAGAGGGTACCGTGGATTTGTAGAGTAGGTAGCTATACAGACATGCGCTGGGATAGATGGCTAAGATCAAGGGGAAGATGTGGGAGACATGACAAACAATAAGTAACCAAGAATTCGCAGACCCGACCCAAGAATGAGGAAGGGGGAGACTTAAAACCTCCTTTAAGATGTGGTCTAACTGATAGCACAGCACAGTATCCAGGTAGGGCAGCCTTTAAGCCTAAGGAGATACATATATTTTTGAGACATAAGGGAGGGGGGACTTATTTCTTGTCTAGGGGTATGTCAGCCTAGGGGTATAAATCCCCTGAACTCCCAAGTAAGTGGTGCACTTGACTCAGCTTCAGCCAGCTAAGCTGCCCACCTTAACTATACCTGAGTATATTTCCTTTTCTTGCAAATAAGCTCTTGCATACTTTGCTGCCATTTGATACTATCTCTTGTTTGAATTCCTTTCTATAAGCAAGACAAGAACCGGGTGCAGAGTCCACCTCTAATAGATTTGTGAATTCAAGTGACTTTTCAGCCTTCCAGAGCTCTTAGGCCCTATGCTTTCTAGGGTGTTATAGTACGTCACTGGATCCCACATGGGGAAACCATAGCAGCCACAAACCACTGCATTCAGACCTTTGAGAGTCCATAAAGTCTGGATTCCAAAATGTTGGGAGAGCATGCAGGGACAGAAGCTGGCTGGAACTGCATGTTCCAACATCTGAGCTGGGATTTTCCTATGGTGGCTCGGTAGTAGAATGCGACAGTCTAGAGTTCCTCCCTCTGGAGACCCTCATCCTGAGTGACTCTTTTCTCAGTTTTTCAGTGGCCACAACCCATTGGCACGAGAATTAGACCAGCTAAGCTGGGGACCACTCCTGGTGTAACACCACCTCTTTCCCCTTCCAGAACCACCTTCCAACCCTGAAATACGAGAAAAATCATACCTCTTCCCATCATCATCAGTGGGAGGGCAGCAATGACATAAAATACCATAAATCTCCTTTAAAGGAAAGGCTTCATTATATTTTTATGTGCATAATGGTGTTCATTTCTAGTAGGCGCTTGCAATGTGCTAGCTACTCCTTTACTACAAGGCTATATTGTTATATTTATTTTCTCACTCTCCAAATAATGTTTCTGATCTATTTCCACCCAGCACTGAGGAAATCCGATTGAGATCTTATAAATTCAGTGGTTCCCCTGCTCCCCACCCGAGTCTGCTGCCTTCACCACTGTTGAGAAATGCCTACTTTGGACACATTTATATGCCCAAGCCCCCAACGCAGCCAATGATCCCTAAGTGCTAAACAGATTTGTCCTGGACATGGGATCTGAGCCTGTGGAGCGAGGCTTGGATAATTTAAGTCCCTCTGGTAACAGGAGGCAACTGGAATCCAATAGAGATAAATGTAAAATATTGAACTAGGCAGCTGAGCCATCAGTAGGGCAGGAGTCTAAACGGAAAGGTTATGGCTGAATGACTAAGCAGGAGAGAACACACAACACACCCAAGGAATTCTTGCAGAAATACAAGTCCCTGGTGGAGCCAGCAGAGAAGAGATGGGAGGCTGCTGAGCACATGGCCGAGGAAGCTGCCTGGGCTCGGGGGAGGTTGCCTACTCCTGGTGCAGCCTGGCTGGTGAGGGGCAGGGGGATTTGGTTGGTGATGTAAAGATGCCAGTTTTTAGCTCTTGTCATGAAGAGGCAATATTGCTTTTTCTCTGCCAGACCCCAAACACCGAAGTAAAATGTCTGATGACAAGCTGAGGCATGTTTGTGACTGTAAGAAAAAATACAGTCACACAGGTTCGTGAATTCCATCAAGCGTCCCCCCAGGTTCCAGGAAGAGATGGGTGGGCTTAGTTGTTTGACCAAATGGACAGGCGGAACAGCAAGCACAGTGGATCAGTCCCATGTCCCCAAGAGTCAGCCAAACAGGGCGCTGTCTGAGAGCATGGCTCCCCAGGGTCTGCGAACTTTCCTGGCAAAGAGCCCGTGGCACTGGCATGACCCTCAGATACACCCACCATGGCTCTTCCTTTTCCTTCCTTTATTTATTTTATTTTTTTCCCTTTTCCTTCTTTTAAAGTGTGTTTTCATAGAACTCACAGAAGGGTAGGACCTGCTCCTCTTAGACTGAGCACACCAGGAAAAAAAGACAGAATGGGGAAAGCCAGCAAGAAGGCCCAGATGTTCATCAACAGGATTAAACAAGTTTTCACATTGGTCCAAACATTCCTTGGGACACAACAAATCACTTGTACTGTTTTCTGGCTGAAGTCCATTAACACTTAGCAAACTAGCAGCCCCCGCATGTCACTACTTCCATTCCAACCTAATGTCTGACTATTGAAAGCTCCTCGGAACCCATCAAAGAACATTAAAAGACACACCATGCATTAGCCTGAAGCACAAAAGGAGTACAAGAGCACAGTTTCTCCCTTTGAACCCACTTTGAGAGCCCCCAGTCCCTAATGAAGAGAGTATACATCAGTTAAATGAGGGCAGCTGTACAAAGCTCTATACAGTGCTGACACATATACTAAACTCTTCTGGCTCAAGTTCCAAATTCACTGCTTGGTTTTGGCAGAAAACCACACGTAAGCTTCTGCTGGGAAAACGCACGGCCATCCGAATGTATGAGAAAGAAGAGCCGCGAAGCTTAACACTGCCAACAGGAGCGCTCCCCTACCGCGTCCCAGGAAGGAGTCTGCTATTTTCTGGTCAACTATGAGTGAATGGGCCTTCCCTGACATCTCTACGAAGTGATAGAGGCCTCTTCCAGCCCAGTGCTTTAGCCAAGGGCTTTCTGTCCAAGGCTCCTATCACCCTCTGCAAAGCTCACAAAGCCCCTGAAGGAACTGGGGTTGTCTGCTTTTCCCTGTCACATCAGAGGCTGCTGGGCACTGAATCCTCATTCTTTAGGCCTGAGGCACAGTAAGCCTGTCTAACTAGAGAACCAATTGTTGACTTAAACAGAGATGAACAAAAGCACAAGTAGGACCATTCAACCGTGTTCTCAAAGAGACAGTAAATAGCAACAAGCCAAAGAGCTCTCCACGGTCCTGACTTCTTCAGCACTCAGCAGCTTAGGGTGCTTAAAATGGACCCATGTCTGCCCTCTGCCCTCCCTCCTTCCCTGTCTACCTGTTCATGGCTCACCTTCCCACTGCAGGGAGGAGGGCGGCTGAGAAATGAACCCTGACTGCAGCCCGGGCACCAGAGGCCGTCTTGTTAGCATTCAGCTGGCAGGAGAAAAATGTCATGTCAAGAGCTTTAGAAAATCTCATGCGTAGTGGTTGTTTATTAATTCTCTTAATCTGTAAATGACATAATTAATATATCAAATGGTACCTGGAGGTCTACAATATTTAAAAATAATTTTGTATTATTGCATATTTTGATGGTAATTCTAGATACTCCTGGTGACAAAATTTCCATAGAAGAGGAGGTGAAGGATGCAGTTTGGTTTAAAGGACAGACTTAGGGAACATAACAGATTAAGTGTTTATTTGGAGTGGCTATTTTTGGAGGGGAATTAGGATGAAAAGTGGGGTGACTCCCCCACTCTCCTGTGCTCTGAGCCTTCCATCTTCCTGCTCCTTCACCTTTGCCCTTCCCCTCATCACTAACTTTGTCTCAAAATCTGTCTTCTCTTTATCTCAATCTCCTGACTGACTGGAAGGCAGGAACACCCAGGGGACTGTCATAAAGCCAGAATGATGATGTAACATCCAAGGCTAAGAGCTGAGATCACTTTTCTATGTTGAGAACAATTGTTTTCCATGGCTCTGCCCAGAGAGAATTCTGGATCTTAAGAGAATCGCAAAAGTCTCTGTTTCTTTTCCTTTTTTACAAATAGGAGGAAACAGGAGGACCCTGGGGGCTGGGGGACCCTTTTGTTTCTGAGGTTCTGCCTTTCTAAGACCTAGTGAGGACCTGTCGCTTCTTTTTGGAGTTCTTGTCTTCTTGGTCTTACCCTTCGCATTCCTCCCCCGCCATCCCCCCACCAGAGGTGGAAATGGCGAGTCTACAGGCGAGGTCAGACAAACCAGTGGAGGGTGAAACAACAGATTGACCTTTATAAATATACAGCATTGGATTTGAAAGGGCTTGGACTTGGACACCCGTAGCTGAGGGTGAAGGCACTGAATAATAATGATATCTCCTGGGAGCAACTTCACATAAGGAAGTAATTTCTCACTGATATCTGACGCTCGGACATTTCCCCCCAGGAACCACAAAGAGAGGGTACATGGGGCCACCTCTCATACACCGTTGGCACAATATTTCTGGAGTATAGTTTGGCAACATGTGTCCAAATCCTATAAAACATGCATCTACTTTGACCCAGCATTTCCTTCTAGGACTTGACCTTCACAAAGCAATTAGGAAAGTACACAAGGTTATTTATAAGGATGCTCATCTCATCAAAGCACTTGTGGAGACATTAAAAAAATTTTAAAAATGGTATAATAACCCAATAAGTACAGTTAAATAATTTATGGTATAGCATACCATGCTATGAAACCACTAAAAATGAATTCTAATTGTTGACATTAAAAAAATGTTCATAAGATATGGATGAGTGGGGTTGGGGTGGGGGCAGGAAAGATGTGAATATAAATTAGATCCTGGCCCTCACAAAGCTTGCATTGTAATAGTGGATGGATGATAAGCAGAATCTTTAAAGGGCTTTTAAAAGAAAAGAAAATCAGAGCATGGTTGGTTATTTTATTTCCACAAGAATCTTTTTGTTTTATACAAGTTTCAAATTACTCAGCCTCAAGCTGAGCAGCCAGAAAACGAAGACAATGACATTAGGTTGGGAACCTAGCCCTGAATAATCGAGAGTTCATTATGGACTCTTAGTACATCAAAACCCAATTAATTCATTAGCTCAGTGCTTGCATTTTCCTTCTCTCCCTCCTGGCAGCCAGCCTCTTACCCTACGATGGAGTTTAATAGCAACCCCAAACGGGTGAGTAGAGAAAATAAAAAGGAGATAAAATCCAAATGAATCAAGTTGGTTATTTGTTAACAACAATGGACTGGGCAGTGATGGCAGGGAGGAGTGCTAAGAACAGTGTTGCTTGGGTGGCTTCGATTAGAGGCCATGCTGACAGAACAGCGCTGACACACAGTAGGTCCTCAGATGGGCACCGCATAGATCCCAAGTGAGGGAATTTGCTGTGAGACCTTGGAGTCACAGATCCCCAAACCATATGCAAACCGTCAGTAAGAAGTGGATTTGGCTGGAGGGGGGTTCTTCCTCTGGCTCCCACTCCTCACTGCTCTTCAGAAACGAACTCCTATTGTCCCTGGGGGGTCCCTGGGTGACATTAAAGCTCACATCAGTGGCCTGATATAAGGCTACATGGCAGGTGGATGAAGCATCCCATGACCGATCAACAGTGCACCTGCAGTCTGGTCCACTCCTCTGTCAGCCTTCACCCACCTGAATGTCACAAATGTCACAAATCTGCCTATTTTCTTTGTCTGTTAGGAGAAAGCCAGTTTGACACTGTGGTCTGTCACTGCCAAGTATTCATTAGGAAATAAAAACACAAAAAAGACATTACTGGTTCTTCCCATCAGGAAACCGTACTTGCAGCTACGGGCCTGCTTGAAAGGCACAACCTCTGGTCTGCCATCTGAGGCAACGGTCTCCTCCTATTTCCCATGAAGCCATTATGTAGCTTTTTGTTTCCTGTCCTAGGTCCCTCAGCCAAAGCTGCATTCTTCTAAGATCTTTGAAGGTCTGCAGGGCACCTACAATCACAAACCTCTGGCTACTCTTTCTATTCAAGCACCAGCTTGAAAAATATAAAAGCTCACCCCTGCCAGAGGTTGGCTGTGTGTGTCATTTTGTTTATGACAATGTTTAAGCTGAAATCCCCTGAGAGGGAAGAAGAGGCTGGGAGGTGTGGGCTGGAGAGGGGAAGGTGTGCTGGGCTGGGACGGTCCACAAAGGTGAGCAGCCGAGCGATGGCAACTGTGCTGGCTGGGGTCCTTGGAGGAATGTAACCACGGTCCCCGCAGCCAAGAACATGCCCTCCGAGGTCACGGGGGACTGGCGCCCCACCAAGAACCCTTCCTGTAGTTTACGTATAGGGAACGTGGGCCTTCCCTCAGAGCTGCCAGGTCCTGGGCTATTGAGGCAGCAGCTCTGAACCACAGCAAGGAGACAATGGTCGGAGCGTCCATGGTCTGAGAGAGCCATGTGAAAAGCATCTCGGAGGGAGGTTTAAGCCACATCAAGAGCCCCTCATCTAAGCCTTATTAAGGGGTGGAAAGAGAGGTCTGGTGAAGGGGGCACAGCTGTGGGACACAGGGTGTGGGCCCAAGGCCCCTGTGCTCTGCCCGCCTGGGACCTGACTGCTCTAAATGGTGGTGGAACGAGGGATCTGTAAGCCCCTCCCAGCTGATAATTCTAGGATGCTGGTACTTTTCTCTAAATGGAATGGGATGGATGTTCTTGTGGGCTTTCTTCCAGTCCCATAATTCCTATGGTACCACTAAAAGAAAATCATCAAAGACACAGTGACTGGAGAAATTCATGATTTAAATGCAGTTATCTCCTTACCCCCCTATTTCAATTTTCCTGTTGCCCTTATGCCCATAGATCAAGGATGATAACAAGTAATTATCTTCTTACCCCTTATTTCAATTTTCCTTATGCCCATAGATCAAGGATGATAACAAGTAAGCAGGTATATCTGCAATAACAAACCTGCCAAAAAACTCTCAAGGTTCTTGGTGTGAACTTGAACATGACTCAAGAACCTGCAGCTGGCACATCCTTTCAAGGCCAAGTCCCTGCGGTCCCAAAACTCAGTGCTCCTGAGGTGAGCTGGACACAGGCACCTCTCAAGGACTGCTCTGCAGGCTCCCGGGCCATTCTCTTGCCCTCGCTTGGTAAATATTTATTTAGCCACCTGAAGTGTGATGATGAATCGCTGCTGCTCCTCTTTACAAACAAGACTGACCTCTGGGTTTTCTTTTCCATGTTAATAGTTAGTTTGTACCTGTTTCATGTAATTGTTTCAGGAGCTTTGGGTCCACAGAAGAAGCTTGTTGGGCACTGCTCAGCAATCAATTCATTCTCTTAACAATAGTTCCATCCCTAGAGACGATTCCTTCGTGTCGCAAAAGGTGCTCAGGTTGGAAATGGCCTCTGTCTCTCTCCATCCATCAGCCTTGTTTATACCCTTTATCTCTGCCTCCTGGTGGCACTTACAGGCTCTCCCTTCCTGTTGGCCCTTCGACTTTAATTTCACTATCTGGGTATAGGAGCCGGTATCTGGTATAGCCAGTTCTCTGCCTCCTGTCCTAGATCAATTGCTGGGGACAGTGTTCACAGAGCCTCCTTCGAGGCACAGTATAGAGAATTGTGCAGGGCGGGGGATCAGGGCAGCACTCCTCTTGGGGACTTGAGACTCTTGACGGAGGTCAAAGAGGGAAGGAGAGCAATTTCACTCTCCTCCACGCAGCCCTGAGGAGAAGGAAGCCTTGCCTTCATTTTGATGTGGGGACTAAGTAAATGGTTCTTTTAAAGGCCCCACTCTCTTGCCTGGCTGTTCCCCTTTGTGGTGTGTGTGTGTGTGTGTGTGTGAGAGAGAGAGACAGAGAGATGAAGGTGTGTCATATATGGTCTTTATTATGTTGAGGTATAATACCTTTATTCCCACCATTCTGAGTTTTTATATACAAAAAGGGTGTTAGATTTTTGTAGAATGTGTGTGTGTGTTTAAGTGAAAGCCTTTTTCTCCCAGTCTCAGTATCTTTTATTCTACTTCCTGGCCAGGGACTGCCAAGGAAGGGCCCTCCACTGCCAAGGAAAGAGAGAAAGCACAGCTCTTAAAAGGGGGAAGAGGGAAGTCACAGCCAGCCACTTGGAAGAGGGTGCAACATCACCCAAAAGGTTGGGGAGAAGCTAACAGCTTAATTTCACTTGCTGTGGATATTGCATTTTTCTCTGATTTGATTCTAGGCAAACTGTGCTGAACATGAGGAACCAAGGGGTCTGCAGGCAGGTCTGCAAGAGTGCCCTCTAGTCCAACCAGCAGATGGCTGTCCCGTGCAGGTGCATGCTCCTAGCAGCCCAAATTCTTTCCAAAAACAATCCGAGATTCAAGCCCCAAGCATTCACTGAGGTCAGCTATTGTGCCCGGCTGGTGCTGGGCCAGCTGTGTATATGACCAGATCTCTGTTGTCAAGACAAAGACAAATGAAACAAACAAACGAAAAAACAGTATAAAGCCATCTATCACTCAGCAACAAAATTTGTGGTTTTTGCAGTTTTGTTTTGACTGCTACTCACAAAATTGTCCTCAATCGATAAAATGCTTGCTGGTGATACCAATATGTCATCAAAATTAATAGCACACCATGACCAAGCTCCATTTATTGTCACTCAACAAGTACTTATTATGTGCTTGCTCTAATCATGTTTTGCATTTATGAAGAACTTTAGAGTTTGCAAAACACTTTCACAAACACCCACTTTTTTGATTCTTATTGGGCAGGCAGGTTTGCAGGAGATGGACAGCCAGGCTCTGGAAGGTGAGGTGGTTTTCCCAAGGTCACTGGGTTAAGTCTGTAGCTTCCTCGTATCACCCACATGCCCTCCACCAGCCCCCTCTCGCCCTTTAGGCTCAGCCATATGCAAAGGATATAAGCTCACGTCCATGGGATTAGCCCACGGCCAGGGTGCCATTTGTGACCTTATGCATCCTACCCACCCCTGCCTTACACTCAGTGATGGATAAAAAGGCTCTCCTGCAAGTACTAAAAAACAGGAATCTTAGAAATCCTTTTCTAAATTTCATATAGATCTGCACACACACACTCCACTGCCCTTAGACTCAGCCTTGACCCTTTTGTGTGGAGAAGACCAAACTTCTGATCTGTGATCTTCCGGAATGTCTCCAGAGGCCCAGGATAAACTTTTCAAACTCACCTTCATTTCCGACTGAGGGTTAGGTTGTTTGCACAATTTTCCCATCCCCCTCAGCCCTCCAACTCTGATTAAAGCAATGG
>NW_006293313.1:3173038-3173634 GCF_000327345.1 Myotis davidii
GCTCCCTGGGAAGAGGGGACCCCTGTGAAAGGGTCGTTCGACCGCCAAAGGGGTCGCGACCCACAGGTTGAGAACCGCTGGATTAAAGTGTTGCTTGACTGCAGTAGGGGTCAGAGGAGAAAGAGGCCAAAGGAGGGAGGTGCTTCCATTACCATTTGGAGAGGGGGAGGAGGAGGGGAGGGGAAGGGGAGGCGGAGGGGGAGAGGGAGAGAGAGCATAAGCGAGCATTTGATGATCTTATTCTCTGTTTTAGCTGACTGTACCCTAAGCAGTGGTCAGCACACTGCGGCTTGCGAGCCACATGCGGCTCTTTGGCCCCTTGAGTGTGGCTCTTCGACAAAATACCACGTGTGGGTGTGCATGTACAGTGCGAGTGAAACTTCGTGGCACATGCGCAGAAGTCGGTTTTCGGACTGGGCAAGTCTATTTTGAAGAAGTACTGTTGATATTTGGCTCTTTTGACTAATGAGTTTGCTGACCACTGGGACTCTAGACAACGTTCAAGCTCATTAGCAGCCTGGAGAGGTCCCTGGGTCTTCTTTGTGAGATCACACTTTCCCCCTTCTGATAGAATTTGGAAAGAGGCTGAGACCCCA
>NW_006293313.1:3173784-3199267 GCF_000327345.1 Myotis davidii
GTCCTGGTCACCCTGAGCTGAGCACTGAGGATACCATAGTGAATAGGACATTGGCATTGGGAAGTCCTTTTCTTCAGGAAGGGAGACTTTCTTCTTATATTGACTGTCAGAAGATCAAACAGGAAACCAGGGAGGTCCCGGTTCTTTAGGGGAGAACAGGCCTGAAAAAAAGAGATGGACAGATAGGTGTCTGCTGATATTCTCCTGGTCCTTGGAGCATAAGGGGAGGGTCGAACACCTTTGATGTTTGTCCCATCAATCCATCTGTCCAGCACAATGAGCATTTTCATTCATTTGTGCTGTGCATGTTATTCCAAGTATAAACATGCATGTTCATTGTAGAAAATTTAGAAAACATAGGAAAATAATAAACTTGGGGGATAATAATTTGGGGGGTATATAACAGGTACATATTATTTATAATACATTATATATATAACACACATGTGTTATATATAACAAATTATACACACACCACACACACGTCCCAATACCTGAATTAACCTTTTTGTCATTTTAGTGTTTTCCCTTCTAATGGGTCTGACTCCATCTTTTTCCAGAATTAAAAAACATTTTTAAAAATTCATCCACATATACTCGAGGTACCATATGATCACAGTCCAAATCTTTTCACCCACCTGTCCTTCCTCACCATGATTTATAATTTCCCAAGCTACCGCCTCTTTTCAGACACACATGCCTTAAGAGGAGACTTAATTTTAATGCTGGAATAGCTTAAGGTAAGAGAGCTGGCTATAAAATACAGTATGATTCATCCAGGAGCCAAATGTATTTATGTATTATTTTGTCTGCCTTGTTGGCAGTTTTCAACGTCCTAACAGACCCTTTCATTAGAGTGCCTAGGCCAGGGTCAAGCACAGAAGTATTTCACACACCATGTACTTGTGTACAAGTGCACACATGCACCCTTAGGCCACACTCTACCCCTCCTTCCACAACACTGAACAAGGAGGGAGCAAGTGTGTGGTGGCCAGGACCTGCTCCGTGAAAGGTTCTGTTCTCACTAGAGATGGGGGCCCACCCTCCCGCAGCACCCACTGCCTTTCCAGGAGGCATGGAGGTCCAGCAGCAACAGGTAAGAGCAGGACAGCGGCTCTGTAATGAAGATCCTCGCTGCTGTTTCTGGAGGGAGAAGGCCCGGCTCACCCAAGCAAAGTAAGACAGAAAGAAGTAACCGAAGAGTGGCCTGTCACACCCACCCAGCCCAACAGCCCGACAGGTGAGTTAGCAAATGCTACATTGTAAGGAATTGCAAGCTATTTTCTGCAAAGTGGGCAAAGACTCTGGGATTAACGACTATGCAGTGTGATAGATGTTGCTAAAGAAGGCCATAAATTACCAGCCATAAACCTGGCAAAGCTTCTCCAATTGTGTGAGGCAGTCTGGGGCGCTGGCAGGTTCCCAGCCCAGGCGGGGGTAGGGGCTGGGGCGGGGGCTGATGCAGAAGCTGGCAATGCATCCCCCTGGCCACGGGGTACAGATGGTGAGCCTGGCGGCCCTCCAGCGATGGAGGCTGTGGAGGCAGCAGAGATGCTGGGCCAGCTCTGCCTTCTCTGAACGGCAGCCCTTAATCAGAGAGGCTGTAAAAGCCCAGACGGGCTGCAGCAAGATCCATGGAAGACCCAGCCTTCCTCCCCTTCCCTGGCTATGGGATGGTGGCCAAGGGGGCCCGTCCCTGGACGTGAGTTGTGGGATCTGACCCTAGTTATGTTTCATCTCAGGCCTTGAAGAGGAATGGGAGGGGTGATGGAGTAGACTGAGGACCTCGAATGATTTCTCCTCCCAACTTTCTGTGCCTGGGCTCCCAACCCTGGTCAAGTGTATCTAAAACAGTGACAAGGACAAGGACACTCGAGCCAGGACTGTGGCCTCGAATGCTGGCCAATCTGGAGCCGGCCCCAGTCCTGCTCTCTCACTCCCCACTCAGGCCCCATCCATCCCCATCCTCTTCTCCTACTTCATTGTGACGTGGAGAAAGGGACAGGCAATCACTGCAGAGAGAAGAGGGAGAAGAGAGGAGAGGGAAAAAAGGCCAGGGGAAGAGAAGATGGGAGTCTGAACCACACACAGGAGGGAGACAGACAGGCTGCCCAAAGGAAGGCCACATGCCATCTCCCAAGGTCTTCTCCAGCCCCCCCACCAAGTACTGCATCAAACATGATGCTAATGAACAACTAGTGGGAGATATGAGCAATAAAATATGGAACTACTGTCTGCCTCCCTCCCTCCCAGTGTTAGCTGTTATTTACACACACGCACACAAATCTTCAGACACATACGTGTCTGCTTACCAAATCACAAAGAAAAGTTTCAACAGATAATGGTGCCCCTCCTTTCCTGCCTCTCTGGTGGTGCAGAGGGGATGTGCCTAAGCCACACTGCCCGTGTGTGTAAGGGCTACCAAGCTGTGAAGGTGCAGCTGCCTCCCTCCAAGGACTTATGGTCACTATGTGCTAGTCACTAGGGATTCGGAGGTGGACAAAACAGACATGGTACCTGCCTAATGAAGTTTAGTAACTGAGCTATTGGTGGTCTTCACCAAGTATGTCTAGCTCTCTTCCTGCTGGACACATGGTAGGGCTGCACCTTCTGCCCCCTTTATGTTTGGCGGGTTGCAATTAGAGATGATCTGTGTCACTTCCAGGAGAGTCATTGCCAATGTGAGTCCTCCCGTGCAATGTTCATGTCCACAATGGACATGCAGCATGAACAAGAAGTAAACTTTGTTTTAAGCCACTGAGATTTGGGAGTCATTTGTTGCTTTAGCATAACCTAGCCTATCCTGACTGATACATTCTTATCAGGAACCAACACATTTATTGAGCATCTACTATGGACTTAAGAAGATGGTTGACTTCTTCTTCATGTGCATAACTTAGCTCCCCAAGCAGGTTGTGAGCTGGCTGAGGGCAGACTGTGACCAGGTGCATTTGTATCCATCCACAGTGCGGAACACAGGGCCTGGCACACCATAGATTCCATAGCAGAAGCCAACTACCACCGTAAGCACATAGATTCTCAATAAATGCGTTGGTTGCTGGTAGACATCAGTGGGGACAGGCTAGCTTACATATAGGACAGAGGTTAAGGACAACCCAACTGAAAGGAGAGAGCAAGCTGCAGCTTGGGTGAAGAAGGCAGACTCCTGGAGGTTTTGGACTTGAGTTGGGCCTGGAAGGACAGATTGAGTTTAGCAAGGTGGACAGAGGAGTATGGAGCATTCTGGGTGGGAGAGGGCCCGCGCCAGGATGCAGGAGGGCTGTGTGGGATGTGATTATGGGGCAGTCAGTGTAAACAGATGCTTAGCTATGGGGACAGCGCTGCAAAGATGAACCACTTGAGAGATCACAGGTGCTGGTGGAGAAGCGGGTTGGTGGGGGCTGCGGGGATGGAGGAAGGATGGGGCAAGGCTCTGATCCTGCCCCTGCTGCCCTGGGCTGTTGCTGGACACATCCTCATTTGGGGAGTCGTGTCCCCAACCAGCAGCTGTTTTTTCCCTTCATTTCCTGCAGAAGGTAATAACCTGTCACCGGAGCAAATAAAGTCTGATTTACATGAAATTTAATGCTGAGCATTTTCCTTTCCCCCAGCACTGCAGTGGCAGGATGGCTTCGCCAGCACAGCCCAGCCTGCCGTGTGCAGCAGTGGGACTGTGCTGGATGGAAGTTGAAGAGGAAATTACTCTCCGCTGACAGGGTCTATCGCCCCAGGCAGGAAATCCCAGTCACCTGGGCAACACCCCACCTGTTCTTCCTAAAAAGATGCAGTGTCAGAGGGAGAGAGCTTGAGGGAAAAGGGGCAGTCCAGTTAGAAATGTGCTCCATTTTCCCAGGCTCCAGTCCCTGGGCCTCAGCCCATGGGGACAGTGGCTGGAGTCCCATAAAGCAGTGTCAGCATCATCATTGCACACGCCATCGCCATCGGCATTACACCCCCATGAGTATAAGCACTCCGTCAGCGCCAGCCATGTTCATGCCAGACATAGTGGCTGCGGAAACATGGCGCCGCCCCCATGAATTTGTCATTAGTGGAGTCAGGTACTCACAGAAAAGCATCACTTGTTTCCACCTCATTCACCACCCCATCTCGTCTCCCAGGCTTGCAGATGCTCCATGAACTGTCCTGCCTTTGCCAATAGTCTTTCCACGTAGAATGTCTTCACGAATCCTGTTTTCCCAGGCCCAGCTTAGATGCCACCTTTCCATGCAGCCTCTCTCATCCTCCATACCGATGTCTCCCTGTCCTCAGTGCTCCCAATTCATAATAATTCCCTTTATTTTAGGGCATATCGCTGCTGTCCTTGAACATAGTCATTGAGGCACATGTGTTTGTTCACCACCGGACTCTGTATGGTCCTTAAGGACAAGTAGAAAATCCCTAATCATCAGGCAAAAAAGACCACCCCTTCTTTCCCAAGCAACCCCCCGGGGGTCTCAGTTCATTTCTCTAGGGCAGACCTGTAGGGCCAACGACCTGTGTTGTTCTAATTGCACAGGGATGAGAAATTTATGCAGATGGTTACATAGATAATGTACGGGAGGTGAACTTGAATTCAATTCTGAAGGCAAGAATGTGAGGCAACTGCCTTCAGGGGTTCAAGGACCGCCCCTACTGTTGGCCTGGGGGTTCTGTCTCATTGCTGCCTTTCTCTGACTTAGGGATTCCTGTTTTGTGAGTTCACAGGTCTGAGAGTCTAGTCTCTTTTTTTGTTCTTGACCAAGAGGCTGGAGGAGTCACCTGTCTCCATCTATCCCATGGCAGTTCCATTTCAGGACGCTCCTTGTCGCCTACTCACAGGGATCACTCAGTTACCCTCTGATTTGTCCGAGGCTGTAGTGGAATCCTGGGTAGCTGTCCTCTGGTTTTCACTGGGCACCAGGCACCCCCCACCTCCCCATACAAGCCTGAGTTGGTGTGGGTGCTCAGGGGATAGAGTCGGCTCATAGCCAGGATGAGGGGCTGGGGATGCGGCTGGGGCCCCCAGGCTGGTTCTGCCCATCTCCGCGACACTGTCTGGCGCATCACTGTGTGGGGAATCCGTGGCACAGCCCCATCCTCACTGCACTCCGACTACCAGCCGCAGCAGAGCGGCACTGAGGAAGATGCACTGGCCTGCCGGCTATTCAGAGCTGTTAGAAATGAGGCCCGCATCTCTGCAGGGGGAGATTATCCACGCTGCTGCTCATGCAGATCACTAAGAGCCAGTTGTCAATACTGCACACATTAACTCTGTGACCTTGAACGAGTGACTCCACCTCCCTGAACCCAGGCTTCCTCCTCTAATGTAGGGGAAATCGCCTTGAAAAGTTGTACGAAGCAGGAAATGAAGACCTAGCTCTGGGTGTGACACGTGCTGGCTATGTGTTAGCTCTAGTTATTAGCGGCAGAGGAAGAGGACCGCGTGCGTGCGCGGTCCTGGGTGCCTGGCTAGGCAAGTCCTGTCCCCTAGGGCAGTTTAATTGGGCTCACTTGTCAAGGGCAGGATGTGGGGGCGGAGTGGAGCTGGCAGGTGGCCGGGGAACCTGGAGAGGATTGAAGGGAGAGCTGAGACAGAGAGGGAGGCCTAGGGCATCTGCTAGATAGATACCTGGATAATAGCAAGGGGGGGAGGCGCTGGAGAAGGTAAGCAAGATTGATAAAAGAGATTAAACAGGAGGGGAGCCTCCACACGGCAGGGGAATATAAATAGACCAGAATATCAACATGAGAGATGCTGTGGATGCAAAGAGGCCATAAAACAGAATAGACAGAAAAGATAAACAATGCGAATGGCCCAATGGATAGAATATGAAAGTGACACGGGCAGGAAGAAGGTGTTACCTAGATAGATGCCCCCACTGAGCAGAGGGGAGAAAGCACTGACACAGCCTGTGGGTATCCCCTGGGGACTGCGGAGGGTAGAGGAGCCTGGCCTGAGACCCTGGCCGCAGCCCCTCCGGGATTGGCTGCCTCCTGCCCCGGGCTCAGGCCCCTCATGGCATGGGTGATGTGGCTTAATGAGGAGGTCCCTGGAGCTAAACCAGATTTAAAACAAACGGAAATGCTGTTGGGATTTTGTCACCTTTTCTGCACTTGCCATTGAGAGGAATTTAAATGACAGCCAGCACGGCAATTAGCGTGTCCTCCGGAGGCTGCTGAGAGGAAGAAGGACTTCTGAGCCCTCTGATGCCTGAGCCAGGTGGCAGGGCTGTGCCCACCCTGGAGAGCGGGGTCTTTCTGGGAAGAAGCCCTTTCCCCTCCTGCCAGGACCCTCTGCTGTCATCAAAGGTCCTGGCTCAGCTCACCCCCTGCCAGGCACTCTCTGCTTTATCGCAGTGGGACCTGTGAGAGTCGGGAAGCACCCCCCACACACACCTCAGAGCTTTACCCACTTAACTCTCTCAATCAAGCAGAAACAACAGACCAAGTGACTCAGAACACCTCATCGCTTCCCATCCCAAGTCCTGCTTATCCAGAGTTGAAGGATGAGGAGAGCTTCCGTCCCTCTTTCACTTCCTCCCTCCCTCTGTCCCTCCTTCCTTCTTTCCTTCCTTAAGATTATTAAGCATATAGCCAGCATTACATAACACAAGGCATCATTTAGGGGTACGGGAGAGCTACAGGCTGTAGGAATGATGAGGATTCAAAGGCAGGAAGGAAAACTCACTGTGTGTAGCTAGTGAGCTTTGGGGGACTTAGAAAGGGCAGGTGAGAAAGGCCTCCCAGGCAGAGGGGAGGCCGAGCAGAAAACAGGGTGCATCTGGGCAACGACAGGTAGACCGAGGCAGCGAGGGGGAGAGAAATGGGAAGTGGCGTGGGGAGAGTCGGGAAAGTTGGAGGGGTTTAAGGAGGTGTCAAGGTTAGAACTGTGCACTTTATCCAGCATCAGGGATAACCCACGGAGGGCTCTGAGGGAGCAGAAGCAAAGTCAGAGGTCAGGTGGTGATGCGTAAAGTGACAGGGAGGACAGGGGCAGGGGTCCACCTGGAATACAGAGGTGAGGGCCAGGGGAAGCACTACGCATGCCTCCTTCTTGACAAAAGCACCCCAAGCCCTCTTCTCTCCAGGGTCCTTTCTCCCGGGGTCGCCCAAGGTGTATCACTGTCCCCCTGCAGGCCTTGCCTCTTATCTTTCCGTGCCTTTCCCTTCCCCTTCTCCTTCCATGGGACAGCTTTCATTTAGGAGGAAAGTGGTCCCCATGGCAACTCAGACACCAGAGATCCCATAAAAGATGCGGAAGCCCCAACAGCCTAAGGAAAGGAAAGCTTGAGAGAGGACCCCACCATCAAGCTCCTCAGCTGGAGAGTGGACCTTAAGAACCCCTCCCACCCTGGCCCCTAGACGTTGATTCAGGGGAGCAGCTTCTGGGGGAGAAAAAGCAGGAAGGCGGCTCTGGAAGCTGATCATAGACCACTTGATGCTCTCATATGAGGTGCGGCCCATTATTTTGACAATTCTGTCGTTCTGTGTCAGTTCAGTGTTTTGTTCTGCACAACCCAACCTCTCCCCAAAGAGAGTGGGGGCAGGAGAAGCAGGCCTACCTTTTCCGTCTGCCCTGCAGCCCCTGGCACAGTGCCGCACACAGGGCACAGCTCAGAAATACCATCTGAATGAATGAATGCAGCCTGACACTACACCTTGGGTATCTATTTGCATATGGAATGTAATTAAGTTTCCAGAGATCCAAGGGAGGGCTGTCATTCAAAGTAATGCCTCCGCTGATTCTCCCACAGCTCCGAATATCCTTTGAACTTCTCTTAGCATTATCTTTAAGGCTAGTTAATGAGCCACACAAGAATAGCAGCCTTATTACATTATAATCACTCAGTGCACATGGAATAAGCCCTCCCACCTTCTGTAACTTTTAGCAAAGGGGAGTTTGTGGGACTCTATTTCTCCCTTTCAAAGAAGCCCTTTTGTGGATTATTTTCTTGGTTACACCTTCAGGATTGTGCATAATGTTTATTTTCACTGGATCCGATCTTATCTGCATAAAGGGAGGAGGGGAGTGGTGCGTGCATGTGGGCATGTGTGTGTGTGTTTGGAGTCAAAACAAGGAGATTTTGCCTGTGTCTGCCCCCCACCATTTTATGGCACGTGGGTCTATTTGCTCCAGCTGCTTTTTAAATCCTCACTGCCGTTTTTCCCTGCCCCTTTCCATGGAGTGGTGGGGAGTGCCTGGATATTCTTACAGAAGGAGCTGTGTGTCTCAGGCTCTGCTTTGAAAACAAAGATGAAGCAAAAAGGTGCACAGTTTTGATTGACGGTAAGATCCCCCAGGTTTGCACTCAGAACTCTGCCAGTCCGACCATCAGGCCTGGAAGCTCAGTGGCGTATGTGTGAGCTGACAGCTGCTTTTGAAAAATCCAAGAAATGACTGCATGGTGTTGTGCGGACCCGGCTTCACAGAGCCTGCTACTACCTCAGTGGTGGGGACTAGAACTCAACCTCATCCTCGCCATCTGTCCATGTCTGCCCAGTGCCTCGCCCAGAGCAGGGCCCTTCTGATGGTGTGCTGTGACTGCATCAAGACCAGCCTCCAGCCCAGTCTGCGTGGCTCAGTGGTTGAGCATCAACCTATGAACCAAGAGGTCACAGTTCAACTCCTGGTCAGGGCACATGCCCAGGTTACAGGCTCGATCCCCAGGGTGGGACGGGGGCATGCAGGAGGCAGCTTGTCAGTGATTCTCTCCCAACATTGATGTTTCTCTCTCTCTCTCCCTCTCCCTTCCTTTCTGAAATCAATAAAAATATATTTTTTAAAAAAGACCAGCCTCCACTGTACTGGCCATGTTCTCAATGGGGGTCCACCTGAGTGGAGAGCGGACGCTTCCTTAGCAAGTGGACCAAAGTCTCTTGGCAAAGAAACAGAGGTTCTATCTCATCAAAAACTCCATCTTCAGTAGCCATGAGCAGATGGACTGGGGCTTCTTGGAGTCAAGCATTTGCACTTGTCCATCTCCACCTCCAAGCTGGATAATTACAGTCGAGAAACAAGCCGTAGGCTGGGAAGAGTAAGGAACCCTCTTGGCAGCACTGGGTGATGGAAAGCGTGGGAGTTGTGCTCTCCACAGAGCTCAGCTGTGCAAGGGCTCCTTGCTGTGGCTCCACTCCAATGAAGCTTGGGAAGCTTTGGGGCGATTTTTCTTTTTAGGGTTCCATTTCCAAAATGACAGAGATTGGACAAGATGATCAGGTCTATAGAGCTAGTGGCAGGCATATATGACATGTCCTTTGTTAATAAAGGAAGAAGAGGCTAGTAACTTAGTGACAACTCACTATATTCTGTCACGTTCTAGCCATGGATAATCCTGTGCTAATCCATTTATATCCAGATTTTGGGGACTGACAGCACATCTTGGAATGTGGGGATAGTATCTCTGGCCCTGAATGAGCACAAAAACAATCAACTCCCACAGGCCAGAATCTAGGATTCATTAAAATGATGCAAATAGACCCACATGCTATACAATGGGGGGAGGGGGCGCGAAACAGACAAACTCTCCTTGTTTTGACCCCAAACCAAGTAAACACACAAAATCTAGGTGGTGCCAGGAAATGATCCTCTTCTTGGCTGCAAAATCTCAGCACTGAATCAAAAGTAGGTCAGTGTTCTAAAATATCACCACATGAATTCTCCTTTCTAGGTAATTCCTTTTTACCTTACAATTCCTTTACCTTTAAAACCAGACCATTGGGCTAAAGCTAATTGTCCCAGGACACCCAGGAACCACTGGAAAATCAAGACTTGAATTCTTGGCCAGGAATTCTTAAAAGCCAAGCTTGCTATTGTAAGAGATGGGCTCATTGCATTGTTGCACTGTTGTTTTAATGTCAAAAACCTAGCTTTGACTGTCAAGAGAAAAGACTGGGAGGACCAGCATGGAATTTATACTACAAGCCAGGGAAGGAGTGAAACATCAAGCTATAAAGTTTCCCCATCATACAGAGAACAGATAAGAAATTGGGGGAAGGGGGTGCGAAGAGAGTGGTGGAGGAGCTGGGGAAGGTGGGAAGAGGAATACACAAAAGTTGCAGTGCAAGTGTGGACCATGCTCCACATTGCACCTTGAGGTTGAAACTCTGGGAAAGGAGGTGGTGAAGAACCCCACATACTGGGCAGAGGGGCCTTTACCATGCTTCCTGCCTAGACCACAGACACCGAGGCCCATACCCTGATGGGAGTAATTGTGCAGAGGGAAGGGATAGAAGGGTAGGTGTGGGCAATGAGAGGTCCCGAGGAAATAGCTCTTCCCACTACCACCCCCACTGGGGCACAGCAGCCTCCCAAAGGACATGGAGATGATCCCCAGGACCTCAGTAGAACCTAGAAGGTGGATGCATCGGAGAGCTGGGAGGCCTGGCAGAGCAGCCAGGAGTAGGAGAGCTCAGATAAGGGCTGAGGCAGTGCAGCCTGAGAATGTCAGGGTGCCTGTGAGAGCTGGATGTAGGTCATCAGCTGGCTGGGAACATGCTGGGCTGACCCCAGAGCAATGACACATGTGCCACAAGAGTAACATGACGCAGAGCGGAGAAGAGAGCCTGGGCTAGAAATGCCTCTCCTGATGCCAAGACCACGCACAACTCCTCCTGCTGCACTCAGGAGCCTAGAGCACCCCGAGAGGGGTGAGAGGTGCTGGATGGGGTAGCAGATCCAAGGGTCCTCATGGGTCAAGATGCAGGGAGACGGCATAGTCTGGTCAGTGGGGCCATGGTGGGCCAATGGTCAACTAAGGAGGTGCAGTAGAGATGGAGGCTAAAACTCAATGATCAGGAGGACCCTGTCAGGTGGGAACAAGATCCTCTCTCCTCATCTACCCCTTCCTCTCGTGCCTGCAGCATTTCAGGGGCTGGCACAGTGAGTACCAGCCCCTGTTCAGGACCCCAAAAAGTCAAGGGACATCTCCAATTGAGAGAGTTCATGCAAAAATCAGTGAACTGACTCATCAAATTCAGACAAATATGTGCAGGAGTGAAATACAGGACCGACCAGTTTCATGAGGTATGTCACCTCAACCTACAACATGGACACGCCAAAGCACCAGCACACAGAGGCGGAGCAGTGCGGGGTCTAGTCTGGGTCTGAAAGGCACGGGGCTCCTCCAAATGCCAGCTATGTGGCCTAAGGAAGGTCTTGTCCCCCTGAGGCTCCAATATCTCATCTGTAAAACAAGAGGCTAATACAAACCTTAAAGAGTGGGCTTCACAATGTCATATCTGATAAGGGCCTAATCTCCAAAATTTATAGGGAACTCATACAACTTAACAAAAGGAAGATAAACAATCCAATCGAAAAATGGGCAAAGGACCTAAATAGACACCTTTCAAAAGAGGACATTCAGAAAGCCAAGAGACATATGAAAACATGCTCAAAGTCACTAATCATCCGAGAGATGCAAATCAAAACAACAATGAGGTACCATCTCACACCTGTCAGACTGGCTGTCATCAACAAATCAACAAACGACAAGTGCTGGAGAGGATGTGGAGAAAAAGGAACACTTGTGCACTGCTGGTGGGAATGCAGACTGGTGCAGCCACTATGGAAGACAGTATGGAGTTTCCTCAAAAAACTGAAAATGGAACGCCCATTTGACCCTGTGATCCCACTTCTAGGAATATATCCCAAGAAACCAGAAACATCAATCAGAAAGGATATATGCCCCCCTATGTTCATAGCAGCACAATTCACCATAGCTAAGATCTGGAAACAGCCTAAGTGCCCATCAGTAGATGAATGGATTAGAAAACTGTGGTACATCTACACAATGGAATACTATGCTGCTCTAAAAAGGAAGGAACTCTTACCATTTGCAACGGCATGGATGGAACTGGAGAGCATTATGCTAAGTGAAATAAGCCAGTCAATGAAGGAAAAATACCACATGATCTCACTCATTCATGGATAATTGAGACCTTTATAAACTTTTGAACAATAATAGATACAGAGGCAGAGCTGCCTCAAACAGATTGTCAAACTGCAGCGGGAAGGCCGGGGAGGGTTGAGGGGCGGGAGGTAGGGGGGTAAGAGATCAACCAAAGGACTTGTATGCATGCATATAAGCATAACCAATGGACATAAGACACTGGGGGATAGGGGAGGCTAGGGGACTGTCCAGGGCGGGGGGGAAAATGGACACATATGTAATACCCTTTGTAATAAAAAATTAAATTAAAAAAAAAGAGTGGGCTTCATTTGTGTCCCCCGAAAAGATACGGTGAAGTCCTAAGCCCTAGTACCTTAGAATGTGACTTAATTTTAGAAATTAGGTATTTACAGAGATAATTAGGGTCGGCCCTAATCCAATATGACTGGTGGCCTTATAAAAGGGGAAATGTGTGCATAGAGACAGCCACACAGAGGACAGACAGTGTGGAGAGACATAGGCCATGATGGGGCTGCAGGCTGCACGGGAGGCCAAGGGCTGCCAGGAATTGCTGACAAATACCAGATGCTAAAAGAGGCAAGAAAGGGTTCTCCCTTAGAGCTGTCAGAGAGAGATTGGCCCTGCTGACACCCTGATTTTGAACTTCAGGCTTCTAGTACTGTGAGACGATAAATTTCCATTGTTTTTAGCCATCCAGTTTCAGAGACTTTGTTATGACAGCCCTAGGAAACTAATGCAGATAGCTGCAAAGACTGAATGTATCATGTCTACCACATAGCAGATTCTGAAAAACTGAAAGTTACAACAATAAATACCTGCTGTCTGCTGTTCAAATTCCTTTATGACTCTGGACATGGGGGCCCAGAATCTTCTGGCTTCCAGACAACCTTAGTGTGTATCAGCATTTTTACTCTTATAACTATTAGAACAATAATACTAAAATGACATTCTCAACATTCTTCCTAGCCTACAGCCTCATTTATTTATTTTAGGCTTTGGGGCTTGTGCTAATTAGGACAGCTGAATTTATATTAACTGCAAATGAACTTTCGTACATCTCCCACCAAAAACCTATCGGCACATAGCCCCCACTGTGGATGCTCTGGGGTTTTCCCCTCAATTGCACCAAAACGCTCAGGACCAGTGAGTCTGCCCAGTGTCCCTGTACCAGCCACCTTCAGCTATCCCCTGCTGAGTAACGATGACAAGACGGAACATACGCATGAGTATTTATGATGTGCAGGCATGTTCTGTAACCCATTCAACCCTCTGAACAAAAATTAGTGAAGTTGGTGCAGTTATCCACATTTCACATTAAAAACAAAAACAGAGGCATGGGAACTGGGGGAGGGTTAAATAATTTGCCTGAGGTCATGTAACTGATACTATAGAACCAGGATTTGAATTCAACTACTGGGACTTAAGTACTAAGCCATGATAACTGTCTTTTGCTGCAAAAGTAGTTCTTGAAGTGGTCTGGAAACAAAACTCAAATGTCTTAGAAAAAATACTGAGTGTCTACCATGAGCCAAGAGTATTGCAAAAACATGAATGCATTAATTCTCTTGATAACCTAAAAACAAAACTATTACTATTCCCATTGTATGGATGAGAAAGTTGAGGCAAGGAGAAGTTAAATATCTTAAGTGAGGTCCTACAGATCATGTCTGAGAGCTGGAATCCACACTTCTTTCTAATTCCAAAGACCATGCCATTCCCACCAGGTCAGTCTTGCTCAAAAGACCAGGAGACTGTAAATGTCATGTGTTACAGTCTCAGACCTAGACAGAAACTGTTTGCAGAACAACCTGGTAAGTGGTGCTTCTCAAGTTTCTCCAGTTGCTGAAAATCTGTTCCCAACCAAGACCAGCCTGCCTTCCTGCCTTCCTTCCTCCCACCCTCCCCTTCTCCCTTCCTTCTTGTTATTCATGAAGTAGTCTGGAATGATGTTTCCTATCATTTTCTTGGTAGTTCTGTTCTCAGTTTCACTTGGGTTTCTTCTGTCTCCTTCTCTTGTCTGGGCCACTATCTGTATTCTTAGCTTTTAAATTCCTTCATGGGTAGTACCTTCAGCCTATAAGTAGGCCCCACAAATGGCCCTGCTTAGTGAGGCTAAGGTGATAAAAGGGGCTGACCTCTTTGAGTATGTTCCAGAGGCTTTGGGGAGAAGAGCCACAGAGCCACTAGTCGCCTGAGATAGTCTTTAAAGGATAAGACAAACCTTGCAGCTAAGAAAGACAGTGCAAATTCGCTCCGCAGTCACTCCTGGCAAGGAGACCATAGCTCTGGGGGTCAGCAGCTGCCAGGGCACAGCAGCTCCTTCTTTATGTACCAAATTTGCCTTAAATAATGGAACACCAGCCATACCACATCAGTATCCTACAGCTCCGTGGGAAGTGATTTCATATACAGCTCTTTATTTTCTCAAACATTTTATTCTGACATTTATTTTACAACCAAATATCAAAGACTTATTTCTCTACAAAGCTTACATTACATCGACATGATTTTTTCTTCAAGAAAACAAACCCATAAACAAATCATTGAATGAAAAAAGAAAATGTTCTGTGTCTTTGTCGAGCTTGGCACATTGCCACAAAACTCCAGCTCCCAAGATTTGCTGGCCTGGGGCATGTCTAGCCCATGGCAGGTCCTGATTCTTAATAAATAACTGTTAAATTAATTCAATTAAGGAAAGCGAAGTGGCATGATAAACAGAAGGTAGGCTTTGAGCTCAAATAGATCTGGAATCCCAGTTTTGCCCCTTGTCTAGCTGAGTGACCTTGAGTGAATTGCTGGATGTGATTGAGGTTCTCCTTTGTAAATCTGGGGCCAAAAAAAATTACCTGATTCACAATGAAGAGTAAATGAAATAATGTGCCTACATGTCTAGCTCAGTGCTTACATATAAAAGATACTCAAACTGCTCTCTCCTTTTTGCCAATGCACCTACCCACCAGGCTGGGTAGTACACTCCAATGGAGCATTGCCCAATCAGAGCAAGAATCCAGGACTTTGTACCTCATGTCAAGAGCAGTGGTTCTTGATTCTGGCCTCACAAGAGAATTGCTTGGACTTTTCTTTTTATGTCAGAACCTAAACCGCATCCCCAGAATTTCTGATTTAACTATTCAGAATGAAGCTTGGAAAACAATATTTTTTTTTTCAGTAGCTTCCCAGGTTATTCTAACATAGAAAGGGTTGAAAAGCACTAGACAAGAAATAGAAAACCGTTGTGTTCTGCTGTGCTCTACTCAGCCTTGTAGGCTGTTGCATTTCATTCTGCTGCATTTCCCATGAGAGGAAAAATAAACGGTGAGGACCACTTGCATGGGAAAGGAAGTTAAAGCTGTGCATAAAGAAAAGACCTCTAGGGTGGGCGTGGTGATTTGCTTGACCAGTTGATGATGGTCAGGGGCCAATGGTCACACTCTTCAATCATTTGAAGGGAGATTGAGCTTTCCTTGCATGGTCTGAAGAGATCAAGCTCTACTATTCATAGGTTCAAGTCAGATAAAACCAAAGGCAGAAAATTTAGTCACTAGAAGAATTTAAGAAAACATTGCACAATCACTTTATCAGAATAGAAAGAAGGGGATTCAAGCATTGGATAAGCAGTTGAACTAGTATTTAATGGCTTCTATCAACACTCTGTGGTAATAACAGTGTAATTAATTTTGGG
The DNA here is from genome assembly GCF_000327345.1 of Myotis davidii. NCBI lineage: Eukaryota > Metazoa > Chordata > Mammalia > Chiroptera > Vespertilionidae > Myotis > Myotis davidii. The sequence goes on from NW_006293313.1 coordinate 3,189,355, forward strand.
TGATTTCTTGGGGCAAAGATGTTTACTAGTATAAAGTAAAAGGATGAGGAAAATCAAGCCATCATTCTGTGTTTCTACACCTTGGGCTTAAATGAACATATCCTCAGACACAGGTGAAGCAAACTTGGCACCCCTAAAAGCTGCAGCCAAAGGAGTGCATTGCACAGAGGGAGGGGTTGTTGAAATTATATAGACCAGTGTTTTATGTCATTCTTGTCCAAGCACTGCAATTCTTTCACCCCCTTCAAAAAAACAAACAAAAACAAATCCCACACGGGAATCTGGTGAAGGATGGCAGTGGGGCTGCTCTGGATTAAGTGGTGTGGGGATCTCCATCTCCTTCATGTTCCCACCAGCGGCCCCCGAGGAACCTGCTCATAGCCTTGGGGCTCCATAATACAAGTTTTGAAAACTGTATTTTGTAGATGAACCCTCTCTTGTTACATATGAATAAACTGGAGCTCAGAATGGTTAGGCAACTTGGTCAGGATCACACAGCTAGTGAAGAGCTGGTCCCAGACCCAAACTCTTTACTTCAGAGTTTAGTGCCTCTCCCACTAGCCCACGCTGATGCCTTTAAATGGAGACAAGACATGGCTATATCGCCACTTGCTGGGCATTTACCTATAACAACAATGATACATAAAAGATCCAAGAACTCACTTCAACTAAAAATGTCAACCTTTCCCTCAGGTGCCCATTCTGTGTTGCTGGTAGTGGAGACAGATTTGCTCTAAGAGTTAGTGTTTTACTCCATGTCCCCAGTGACGAAGGTCTTTTGTTTGCATGGCTACCAGCTAAGGTTGGAAGGGGAAAGAGGACACTTAGTCTTTGCATCCAAAGCCAACAACTGGTCCACAAAGAGGGGATCTTAACTCTTGGCCCCATCACAAGGTGCTCCAATTAATTGAGCAAAGCACATTTAACTGACATGAGTTTGGGTGTTACGTTTCTTTTCTCTAAACCTGGGAAAGGATTTAGAGACTTGTACCAAAAGGCAGGTCACTGAATGGAAAAGGAGTTCATAAGGACACATGGATAATTTTACAAGTAAATACCAAAACTTTGGAAAATCAGAAGTCCCAATGGCAAAGTTTCTCCAGCCATTCATTCACATACTCAATCACTGACTCACTCATTCGCCTCCCACTGGTCCCGGTCCTGCCCAGGCATCGGCAAAGGCAGGAGGAGACAAAATATAAGTAAGACATATCTGTGTTCTCAAGGAGTTCTCAGGCTAGTGAGTATGCCAGACAGATAAACAAGTAGCTGAAATATAATTATTTCTGGAATAGAAATAAGTGCAAGTGACATTGTTGGTACAAGGAAAAAGGGATTCACTTGGTTGAGGTGGATAGTGGGCATGGCAGAGGGGAAGGGCATTCCAGGCCAAGGACAGTGTGTGCTCAGGCACAGGGAAAGTGTACAATGGAAAGATCAGCCCTTCCTTCCAGTTGGTGGGAGAGCAAAGGGAAAGCATAGGAGAGAATGGTGGAAGGTAAGCTTGCTCAGGTAGGCAGAAGCCCAGGGGCTACAACCACTGATTGAAACCTTGCATATGTTTGGTGCTCTGAGTGTCCCCACAAAACATTAGTTACAATCTATGCTCTGAGAAACTTACTCTAATTACAGCAGACGGAGCATGTCATGTGGAAAAAAACAACAACAACAATAAAACCGGGTAACGAACAAGGGATGCAGGGGACAGATGGCAAAAGGACAGTGGTTCAGAGGAAGGTGCTGTCAGTCACTCTGGCCTGGGGAGGGGAGATAGCAGAGAAGGTAGCTCTTAAGTTTCACACTAATGGACTGGCAAAGTCCCAAGATGTCCCGTCCTCCTGGCCACCTCCTCTGGGAGTGATGCATGTCTCCATCTCCAGGGTTGGACTGCCTCTGTTCACTCTTCTTTGTCAGTGCAGTCTAGGAGCTGCAGGAGGAAGAGTCCTCCGCAGCCCTAACTTGGAAAGCAGCCAGGGCTCTGTGTCCCTGAAACATAATCCCAGCTGACTCTCCGTGCTGGGTGAGCACAGCCAAAGGTATAAATAACAGCAGCAATGAACCCCTCCCAGGACTGCTGTGGGATTAATAAACCCTCGAGGCCCTGGCACTCCAAGCCCTGCAGAAACTAGCGCTTCAATTGCTATTATGAGCAGGCTCCCAGCCATGGCTCCTTCAGAACATGCTGTTAGATCACCTCTCCACCACTACTACTGGGAGCCATCAATCACTGCTGCCTGTCTCCTAACTACAGCCTGGGAAGGTAAGGGGAGGGGCTCTGAAAGGACCATGTGGGGGAGGGCATGCTTAGGGCAAGAAAAGGTCCCAGCTGGCTGACCTTCTCTTCCAGAATAATGTGAGGATGGAACATGGGCTCTGAGTCATCCCACCTGGGTTTAAACTTGGTTTCCCATCTACTGGATGGCCAGGAATAGGGCTATTGATAAACACCCCATTCTCTAACTAGGCGCATGGTAGAATTTTCCTGCTCGGCCCCTGTGGAGTCAGGTGTAGCATGTGACTTGCTTTGGCCATGAGTAGGAGAGGAAGTGATATGGAAGTGGGGGCTTTAAAAACTTGTGCAAAATCCATCACATTCTCTTCCCCCTCCCATGGCAACTGAGGAAGCACATGTCAATTTTGATGTAGGCTGGAAGTCCAAGTGACCAGGATAAGCAAAGACAGGGGAACAGGGTGGAACTCTGGTCCCCACAAAAGTGCCTTCCCCTGGGCTCGGACAAAGCTCTACACACCAGATAAGGCCCAGCCTACAGAGATGCTTTGAGCCCCCACCTTTGTCCCCAGTGTCCCAGGATTCTCCACCAGGCTCAGTGCACCTCCCTGGCTCAAGGCAGCCACCAACTCCCTTCCCAGTTCCTATTGACAGATAACTAAGGAGCTCACACACCACAAGGTGTCTGGGGCAGTGCCCGCATGTGTCCATTGTTGGCGTGATTATTAATGTCGCCCCACTGGACAACATTCCATGTAGATAACTGCACCCCTGGGGGAACCTGACGGAGAGATGCCTGGCTCCCTCACAATACCTGCTGGTGCTGAGTGAAGTGGTCTTTGGGCCCACTCTCTCCCCATCACTCATCTGGGCTGATCACTTTCCCCCCTACATTACTGTTTCTTTTGCTATTAACCATTAATCAACAAAGAACATCACATGTGTGACAGATGAGGCAACTCTTAGTTTCAGGCGGGGCAGTGATTTTAAACGTCCCTCCTTCCCCTCCCTCCTGCCTGCTCCTCATTAATAGTTAAACAACCACTTCTTCAAGGAGTGTTTCTTCTTCCAGGAGTTTCTGGCTGCTGTTTACTGGGCATCTACCAATGTATGGTGCTGGAAGGTGTGCCGTGCTGTCCTTGCCCATGGTGGAAAGGAGGCGTTTAGCTGCTGTGCCTCTCCAACTGGGGGTTCCCCTTGGATACCATATGTTCAGTCTCTTCTAAAGAGTGTTGAAAGGGGCAGCATGTATCTATAGGAGGAGTTAGGTAGTGATCAGATCCGAAGGTGGCTGGTCCAGGGATCGCATCTTGAATGGGCAGTATTTGCAGAGACAGCATCCTTTTTGGACTCTGTGACTCTATGTGGGAGAGTTAGGCAGAGAGTGCTGACGGAGGTTAAGGGGGGTGCTCAAGTCAGTCCCCTACCCTCCAACCCAACCCTTCACACTGCTCACACTGTCCTTGTAAACCAAGGTTCATGTTGAGGCAGTTAGTGAAGAAATAGAAAGTCAAAGACAGTACAGAGATGCCAGTCTGACCCAACCCAAGCCAACAGTTTGTGCCTACAAACACAGTAAGAAAATAAAAACCATTTAAATGTCAGTCCCTCTGGGATCTACCAAATGGCACTATAGGCGAATAATTGTCTGCAAACAGAGTCATATGACAGAAACTCAGTACCCTGTCAGCCCAAGTTTCAGAAGTTGCAAGTTTCAGGAACTAGCAACATTATATCGGCTCTCAACTCCCTCATCACCATGGAATCAATACAATTACATTTCAAAAGGGGCTGCCCCGCACAGATCCTGTCCACGGCAAGCCCGGGGTCCTCCTGGGTCTCTGTCCTTGTTGCTTTGTATAGCGGAGGTGTGTGTGGACGTCTTCGGAATGGCAAGCAGGGCCAGGATCATTTGTTTTCTCTGAGACAGAGCAATGTTCCCTTAATTCCCCCGGTATGGCACCAAGCGTCTTCCCGAACAGACCAAGTACAGGCAGACTAGTCCACAGTCACCACTCCAGAACCCGGGATGGCTGCAGTGCTGAATTCTTTTTATTAGGCTTAATTTCCTAGTAACTACTCTACCCCTAAAGCCATATTGTTGATCTTGGGAGAGTCCAGAATAACAAATTAAGGGCCAGGGGCTGTTTTCTCAGGTATCTTCCTGTTCCTTAGGAATTCCTGCTTCTTGATGTGAATATTTTTTATCTTTCCAGAGTTCCCTGAGTCCCATGACACACTTTCTCAGGGAACAGGGGAAAGCTGAGGGTACCCAATACAGTAATGTAATGTACTAGAGTCTTCCTGGTGGGCAGTGCAAATGTTCGTCCTGGGGCCTGCAGAACTTATGTCTCTCTGGCTTTTTTTCTTTTCTTCCATCCATCTGAATTTATATATCAGTCAGTACAGAGAAAAGCAAAGGCTGCCTGGACAATTCAGAATGCTCTCCCTTCATCTTTGCTTTGGCTCTTGCTGTTCGTTCCTCCTGAATGCCCCCTGCCTTTCCCCTTTTTTCTTGGCCACCAGAAATCCACCCAATATTCAATCTTTCCCTTATTACTACTAGTCTAATTTACGCTCCCCTTTCTACCTGCTAAAGAATTTTTTTGCATCTCTTGTTCTTGTGGTTAATCATACAGTATCTTGTCTTGCGATCTGTTTCAGGCATATAACATGATTCTCCCAAGTGAGATACAAGCTCTCTCAGGACAGCAATTATCAACAACAGATTTTGGATTGTCTTGGCATTGGTAGGGAATGTCCTGTGTCGAAAAAGATACCAAGAGAAGACACAGACTTGGAAAACGAAGCAAAGAGGGCAGAGATTTTTTTTTCATTAACTGCTTAAAACAATTAAGGATGAACAGTGCTTAGCAGTTGCCTAGGCTCACGCATTCACTTGATAATTAGAGGTGATAGCAAATATAGAAGCCTTGTGCGTGCCCACACATCTACCTGAACCAAAGCCCAAAGGAAGCCTCACTTCAGACCTTGCTCCTCCACCCCATGCTACTGGCTCAGCAGCAGCTTAGCAGTTTGGAAGCAGAAGGCTGGAGAAGCTGAACTTTTCGGGCTCCTTGGAGAAGCTGACTGGGAGGGTAAAACTGGGAACTTGTTCACTAACTCAGGGGACTTGGGGGGACTTGGAACCACCTCCCTTCCTCCAATGCTCAGGAGTGCTGGCTTTCAAAAGCCTGTTCTACTTTCTTGTTTTAAGTCTGTAGTGAACCCACAATATTATCTGATCGAATTGGACTGAGGTGAGTAAAACAATGGAGACAGTGTTTGTTACAAAAGAGGGCTAGGATCTAGCTAAAAAATGAACCAACAATAATAAAGGATAGGGTTTATAGTGCCAGTATCCTAGTATTTTATATATAAAGTGGACCTGATTCGCAGGCTGGGATCTAGCTAAAAAAATGAACCAACAATAATAAAGGATAGGATTTATAGTGCCAGTATCCTAGTATTTTATATATACTAGAAGCCCGGTGCACAAAATTCATGCAGGGGGGAGGGGATGTGTGTCCCTCAGCCCAGCTTGCACCCTCTACATTCTGGGACCCCTCAAGGGATGTCTGACTGCCCGTTTAGGCTCGATCCCAATCCTGGTGGGATCGGGCCTAAACAGCAGCCCGATTGCCCCTACTGCCCTCCCCTGCAGGCTCGGTCCCCCACAACTGTCCTCCCCTGCAGGCCTGATTGCCGCCAACTGCCCTCCCTTGCAGGCCTGATTGCCCATAACTGACCTCCGCTGCAGGCCATCTTGTAGTGGCCCTCTTTGCTCACATGGGGGCAGCCATCTTGTATGTTGGAGTGATGGTCAACTTGCATATTACCTCTTTATGAGTGAGTGAGTGAGAAAGAGAGAGAGAGAGAGAGAGAGAGAGAGAGAGAGAGAGAGAGAGAGATTCTCTCATTTATTACTCACAACATCCTAGGAGGTAGGTGCTTTTATTATACCAACTTCATAAATAAGGAGGGTGAGGTACAGGGAGAGATATTAAGCAAGTTGATAGAAGAAGAGGACCACCAAGATTGAGAAAAAGAAACTGGCAGGATTCTATGATTCTTCTGTTACTGTAAGATACTTGGGTCTTAGAGAGATTCATTTTTCCCCTCCACTACAGTTTCATTGGAAAGTTTACATTAGTTTAAATCCAAGGTTGAAAACAATGGGATTTAATGTGTGGTTTGGCTACACAGTGTTAAAAAGATAATTTGTGAATAAAGTTTAAAATTGGGAAATGGCATATAGAATTATTGGGTTTTTGGCTTCTCTTGGAAAAAAAAAAAAACGGAAGAAACCTCAGAACTGTATTTCTGCACGGCAGGAGGTAGCTGGGTCCTCTGGTTCCCCATGACCCTTTCTGCTTCCTGCCACTCCCAACACAGAGGTGAAGGGGTCAGAACACGCCACATGAAAATGTGCCACTCGGACGTAAGGACTATCTTGAGCTGAGCGCAGCTGAGACAGAACAGACACAAGAGGAGCTCTCTGCCCTCCCTGTCTGCCTGAAAGCAGAACATAATTCCCAAGGAAAGGTATCCTTCCTGCACTCCCCCGCAGGAAGGGGAGAACAGCCTTATCACAGGAGACTAGAGGACAGGACATCCTCACAGACTAGACTCAGAGAGCGCTTACCTTCCATTAGCTTCTCCCATTACCTTCCCAGTTTGCTGTCCCTAAAAGCCTACACCCTGGTTCTTTTGTATTCTCACTTCTCTATAAAACTATTGTTCTTCTCTAAGAGGCTATATAAGCTCCAAGTTCTAACCACCCCTTTGAGTTACTCATCACCGAGTCCCCCCACGTATTCTGTGCCGTGTGTGTGTTAATAAACCTCCGTGTGTTTTCCTGCTGTTCGTCTGGCTTTTGTCAGTCTAATTTGCAGGGCGCTAACCAAGGAACTCTGAGGGTAGAAGGGAAAAATGTTCCCTCCCCACCAGAGGCCAAATGTAGTCGTCACAACACCTGACTCCTTCCCTCCCTTATATGGCCTGCCTGGTCCCCAAGTCTTTGCAGGTTGAGATCCCTATGGTGTCCCCCTTCAGTGAGTTCTACAGCGGTCTCTTCTGCTTCTCAGGGACTGATTCTACCAAGAAAAGGGACTTTGAGTGGCTTCTGAAAACAAATGATCTTTCTAAATTGGAAGGATGAATTATTGCCAAAATAACAAACTTCATTTTTCAGTGCGGGAAAGAAATCAGTGAAATTATTTCTCTAGAAAAAAACCATTTTGACATATGGAGAAATCAGCCTCTGTTCAGCTGATGTTTGAATGGCGGCTTCGAACATCAGAACCCTGCCAAACCAATTTTCCCCTCTCAGATTTAACACTGCTCCATTTATCTCAGTGGGAGCGGAGGACCAGCTAAATTTGAAGTCATAAAGCTCAGGCTTTTTGAATGATTTTGGTCAAAACAGCTCTTTTGTAAGCAGCCAAAGTGTGCTTATTTAGTGTTCTTCCTTCTGAAAAGAGACGAAAGAGAAATTTCTAAAAGTTTCCAAAAACATTTCACCTCGGAGTGGATTGGAGAGGGGGAGAATTTTGGCTGGGAAAAGCACGCATAGTTCCCAGTGTTATCAGCTCTCAGAAACAGGAGATAGTAATGGAATCGGGGTTCCGCCCCGTCACCTTTAATTGGGGTGGATGCTTCTGAGATCCCTATAATAACGATGTTTCTCATTTACAGCCATTTCTTCTGAATATTTCAGAAAGCTTTCCAAACATTATCTCATTAGATCCTCTCAAACCCCCTGTGAGGTAGGTCCAGACAAGAGAGATTATCCCAGAGGTACAAGGTTTCCTGGAGTAGGGGTGAGATGAGCTGCCCAGAATCCCAGGCCAAGTTCCCTTCAGGCTAGAAATAGAGCTCTGGTTATAAGATTCTAGATGAAGGCTCCTGTGATGAACAGTGTTTCCTAGGGGATGTCAGGAGTGACTTTGTTCCCCACTCGTCCTTGCACGGCTTCCAGAGGCTCATGCAAAGGAAATACACGTCTGGGTCTCCCCCCTGGAACGTGTGGACAGAGGAGGCATTGAACCGCACTGCATGCCTGGCCTGAATGTCTCTTCAGTCTCAGACGCCCCAGCTGCAAGTGACCGTGCTAAAGTTCAAGTTGTACCCCAGCGATGAATTTCTAGAGGCTTGCCTTTACTACCCTGACTCCGGGGCCCATTTTCCGATGTGAAGCGTCTCTACCTAATGATGTTTTAAATGGGGGAAGAGGCCTGTTTGTGTGGGATGCTGAAACAGATACCTCATTGAGGGGTGTATTGGGAGTGTGTACGTGAAGGGCGGTATAACTGGACCAGATGCGTACATCAGCATCGATGCACTGACCTCCAAGGCAATAGGCCTGATCAAAAAGAAAAGTAAAAAAAGAAAAAGAAAAAGTGGATGACAGTGGGGGAGAAAGAATTTTAATGGGAATAGAAATGACTGGTTCTTCTATAAGAAAATGTTTCCTCTAGGTTCAGAATTCTTGTTTCCATTCTCCCTGTCCTCACTAGAGAACAGATATAGAAAGGTTCATAAAAATTAAACAGACTGTTGGGCCCGCAAGGGTCTTTACACCCAAATTCTCAAGGAGTTCTCAGGGATCCACATCGTCTTTGGTCATCTCTTCTGCATCTCACCTTTATCATCAACAAACAGTTCTTACAAGTCTACCACCCAAGGGTGCAATGTTGTGTATTAAGGACACCCAGAATAACATTAGGCAGTATACAACATTCTTGCTTTGAGTGAACAGGACATGTACTTAAGAACAAAGGTAAAAAATAATCGTTTCTGGATACCGAATGTATGAACATCTCTCAGGAAGTAATTATCACCAGCAAATGCAAGGTATTTCCTTACTGGTGATTTCACTGTAGACCTCATTTAGTTCAGTTCCTTACTTCAGTTCAATTTAACTATTATTTATGGATCATCTATCAAAACAAAAGCCAAGTAGGTTAAGTGACTTGGTCAAGATCGCATCATTAGTTATCCATTGAAAAAATAATAACAAATCAACCCACCAGAACTAATGTTGCTATTTTTCATGGGACACAAATAGAGGTTATACTAAGGGCTGTATGAATTCATGCAAATGAAATCCAGTTACAGTCTTTAGCAAGCATGTGTTCTATGTCTTCAAAGCCTTGGGCATGAGCATGGAATACATGCTTATTGAGTGTACAGATACTATATAAATGGAAGGTGGAGAGGAAGCAGAGCATGGTAACGATGAGAATAAAAAATTTTAAAAGATCCTGAGGATCTAAAACTATAGGCCAAAAATGAGTAAAGAGACGTTTTTAAAGAAAGTATGAACTTGGCATTTCGTTTCTTTTCTTTTTTCTTTTTCTTTTTTTTTTTGGGGGGGGGGCTTATCCAGGATATGAAGGCATTAGTTTCTAGAAGTCAGTCATGTAAGGACAGAGTGTGGGTCCCACCTGACATTGGTCCAGAGATTTTAGTCAAGTGTGTGTGCCTGTCATTCCCGGAAGGGAACACACTCAAACAGCCAGTGACTGAATAGAACCCCATTAATCCAGGCACCTGCTGTTCAGTGGCACATGTGACTCACTTCTTATCTGTGACAAATCTCAAGACCCTCAGACCTTCACATTTTCTGGGATGCTCTAATGGACTGTAAACTCCCAGAGGGCAGCCATCCAGCAAGGGAAA
>NW_006293313.1:3199288-3221121 GCF_000327345.1 Myotis davidii
ATAGGGTAGATGCCCCTTGAAACCAATGCACTCTTAGGTGTCTCCAACTCTACATGAGCTAAAGGGCTTCCCCAACAGGACAGGCAGGGCTGAAGCAGTGGCCTCCAGACTCCACCCCAGCACTTTATCCTTTACCAGACAAAAACCTGAAGGGCGGGCTGCAACCACAGCAGAGATGTGAGAAGGCCTGGGGGTCTTGGAGCAGGAGGGAGGATGGTTGAGCAGGTGAAAGAGTCTCAACTTGGCCAACGTGAGTCCCACCAGAATCACTGCTCTGCCCTTTAGTCACTCCCGGGTGTGCGGAGCCGAGACTGTCACCGCAATGCCTACCCGGCCCATTGCACCGTGACCCACAGGAGCAAATGTACCCCCTTCACTTTCACCTCAGGTACTCAGAGGGCTCCTGGAGCTGTGTTAGTGTTGCCATGACAACAGAAGCGGACCATTAGCGCATCATTGGGAAATGTGAAGATTTGTGGGTCTGTAATTCACAGGTATGGCTGAGCAGTGGCAGAGGGATTAATGGGGTCTCAGCCAGCACCTGGGCTGCGCTAGTGTCATCATTAGCGATAATGAGACCCCACCTGAAGGTGGCCAAACCATGAAACCTGTGGTTCCTCACAGGGGTGAGAATGGGATGGAGGTGGGGAGGTAGGACAGTGCCCACAACAGCCCAGGCTTCCCCTAAGACAGAGCTGACAAAATCCCTGCCACCAAGTGCAAGTCTCACAACTGTTTTCTATCCCACTTAAAATCAGAAAATGTACTTCCCAGAAGGTAGGGAAATGCAAGAGGATGGTTTAACCCAAAAAGGAACCACCCCTTAGCATGGAGAGGTTGGCCCAGGCTGACGACTAAGATGGGAAGGGGTGGGCCAGGGGAGATGGAAGGACTTCCATTTGAAGACATCCCTAGCTACCCCAGCCTCCTTTATGTTGCCAGCATTGTACATAGGCAGCATAGTGGTTAACAGCACAGACTCTGGAGCTGGACTTGGGTTGGAATCCCAGCGTTACCACTTATTAACTGTGACCCTGACCGGGTTACTTAACTTTCCTGTGTTTCCAAGAAGTCCTACACCTGTATAATGAGGATAACAATAGTAATTGCCTTACAGAATGTTGTGAGGAATACATGACTTAATACATGGAATATTTAGAATAATGCCTGTCAGATAGGAAGCATTAAATATACATTAGCTATTATTCGTAGAATCGTTATTATTAAGAGTATTAATCTAAACTTGTCTTTTAAAGTAAGAGAGTTGGAAGCCATGATCTTCCACTGTCTGTGAGACAGTTCAGCAAACAGTCCTGTGTATTATTCCAGGATTCTGATATATATATATGATTTAATGGCGATTTTGTTGTATCGTAAATCAGCAAGATAGATAGGGGACACCTTAACAAGCCAATTAATTAGGAGTTGTTTATTGCGCGTGGGTTCAGAGTAAATACCTCTGTCAAATTCTGAACCCCCATATAGAGGAAGTTCTCTCTATTTATACCTTTTAGTCTCTTTGTCTGCAGATTCTACAAGCGCTTTGTGTGAGTTATTTTTGCAGACAGTTTGTAACTTTGGAATCATAATGAACAAACACTTGGCATGAGAATATGGGAATTATTATCAGTATTTGCCTATTACGTTAGATGGCTAGCTTGCAAGGTCAGACAGTTAAGTTTTTATTTTTCTATTACTCAAACTAAAACAGTTATTTTACAGAATAAGGGACTATCTAAAAATAACAGAGTAGTTTAAACAGCAGTTTCAAGTAGCAGTTTTTCCAAAGGAGGAATTGCTATGCTTCAATTTGGCTTAGCAGAGAGCAAGGCTTCTATTTACATCCTATGTAAGCTGCACCCCCAGATGCTGACCTTATTGGATCCAGGCCCCACAGCTACAGTACACACAGGGCTTGTACATAAAGACAGGGCTGCCATGGTCAGGTGAGTTGGTTGTGCTCTGCAGTTGACAAGTGAAAAGGAGTTGAAATTCAGTCCAGGCTCTACTCTCCAAGCCATCTTCCCTGTTTGAGGCCAAGTCTGCCCAGAGCAGTGGTTCTCAACCTTCTGGCCCTTTAAATACAGTTCCTCATGTTGTGACCCAACCATAAAATTATTTTCGTTGCTACTTCATAACTGTCATGTTGCTACTGTTATGAATCGTAATGTAAATATCTGATATGCAGGATGGTCTTAGGCAACCCCTGTGAAAGGGTCGTTCAACCACCAAAGGAGTCACAACCCACATGTTGAGAACTGCTGGCCTAGAGAAAGGAGCACCTTTTCATGATTTTCATCAAGATACCCTATGGGCTACCTGCAGGCTTGAGCTTTGGGAAAGTCAGAAAATGCTAACCTGAACCACACACACACACATACACACACACAAAAAAAATAGTAAAAGGGATGGGGCAAGTCATAAGCAACAAAGGAACTTCTGAGGCTGTGGTTGTGGTCTTGAGTGAAACAATTTCTTGTGTTTTCTCATTATGAGATTTTGTCATCCCTTACCCTTGTCTCTTTGAGCTGACTGAAGTTGACTCTGGCCACTGTTTATATAGAAGAGAGCCATTCGGTTTATGTCTTTGGGGTGCAGGGGCACAGTGTGTGATTAGACTAACTGGGTTCTATGCACGAGGGAAGATGCCACTGGTGAAGAAGGGAAAGGTAAATGAGCCAAAAGTGGAGAGGCACGAGTTCCAGTCTGGATCTGTAATATTCAAAGCTGGGAAACTTCAATAAATGTACAACTGTTAAAGTTTAAGTTTTTTTTAAAAAAATCTGAAAATGGGGAGAGTAAAACTCACTGAGTATTGGTGGGGATAAAATGCTCTAAGTCACGGGGAAATTATGAAACACTATATGCAGCAAACAAGCAGATAATCATAGGGTTTTAGAGCTGGGAGGGGTGGTGAGGAAGAAAGAACACATATAAGTAAAACACATGAGAACAGCTGAAAAGAAGCCAAGAAGAAACGCACACTGTACAGTGAAAGTGTCTTCTGAGAAAATGCCTGGCCCCCTGTGGGCCTGCCCTGGCACCCTTCCCACCGAGCAGGGAGGCCCAAGGACCTCTGGGGGAGACTTCACCTGCTGAAAGAAGGGCAACCAGACTTTCCTCTGAGTCATTTGGAAGGTTTATGAATATGCTGTTAATTGATTAACACAAGTATTTGCTCTCCAGGCTGTTGCCATACACACACACACACACACACACACACACATACTAGAGGCCTGGTGCACAGATTCATGCACCAGTGGGGTCCCTCGGCCTGTGGAGATCGGGCCAAAACTGACTCTCCAACATCCCCTGAGGGGTCCTGGTTTGCGAGAGGGTGCAGGCCAAGCCGAGGGACCCCACTGGTGCATGATCGGCGCGGGGGAGAGACCGCAGGAGGGCTCCAGGGTGTGTCCAGACCGTCTCACCCAGTCCCAATTGGCTGGACCCCAGCAGCAAGCTAACCTACCAGTCAGAGTGTCTGCCCCTTGGTGGTCAGTGCATGCCATAGCAACTGGTCCAACTGTCAAACAGGCAGAGGGACAATTAGCATATTAGGCTTTTATATATATAGATTATGAAGCAATTCACAGTAAGGAACTTACCAAAGGTCACACAGCTAATGAATGTCTGAGAAAAGGGGAGAAGATCCCAGTGCTGGGAGGCATATTACCCTTTTACTATATAGGATAGAGGCCTGGTGCACGGGTGGGGGCCAGCTGGTTTGCCCTGAAGGTGTCCCGGATCAGGGTGGGGGTCCCGCTTGGGTGCCTGGCCAGCCTGGATGAGGGGCTGATGGCTGTTTGCAACTGGTCACACCCCCTTCAGGGTGGGGGTCCCCACTGGGGTGCCTGGCCAGTCTAGGCGAGAGGCTGAGGGCCATTTTCAGGCTGGCCAGTGACTAAAGCTCCTAGCCTATCCTATTTTTCTTTTTCTTTTTTTATTCTGGGATTTATTTACCTTCTACAATTGAAACTTTGTTGCCATCCTGCTTGCTCCAGCTCTGAGGCCATGGCCTGCTGAAAGCAGGTATCTGGGGTTTGTTTAGCTTCTATAATTGAAACTTTGGTGCTTTTGGAGCTGTTGCTTTCGGAGCTCAGAGCCAGGCTGTGGCAGGCGGGGAACCTTGGCTTCCTCCATCACTGGAGCAAGCAAGCCTCCTGCTCGCTTCAGCTGTGTGGCTGCTGGCCGCCAAACTGGTTGGCGATTAATTTGCATATCGCCCTGATTGGCCAATGGGAAGCGTAGCGAAGGTATGGTCAATTACCCTTTTTGTCTTTTATTTTATAGGATACCTTCAAACTACCTGCTGCCCAGCTTTAATCGAAGAATCAGAGGCAAAAAGTAGTGTTCCTGTAATTGTCAGAAGGACACACCAGCTAGTCACTCCTCTCTATGTCATTGGTCCTCAAATTTTGTTAGGAATTGTTAAAATCTGAGATTCCCTGGCCCCGCCCCATAGCTTCTGATTCCTAGGCCTGGGTGGAGCTCGAAGATCTTCATGTCTAATAACTTCCCAGTTGACAAGGATGCTGTAGGTTCAGGGCTACACTTGGAGAACCACTGATGTAAATAACATCAAGTTCATCCACAGGCCAATTCTACAGCAGGGAGATGCATACTTGTAGCATCTACTGTGTTGATTCCTGACCTGTAGGGAATCTTCTCCTGAATTCCCACATCCTCCTCTTGCATGGAGGAGTAATGCAAGTAAGAGCTGGAAAAATGAGATGCCAGCTGCTACATCTCCCAATCCCCTTATATGAGGGTCCAAGAAAGAAATATCTGTTAGTTCTCAAAAACAGGAAAAAGTGCTTACTTACTCCAGAATGAGTGGGATGATAAAGCTCTGCCCCGTCAGGCTACATGACTTCATTTGGCCACTAGAAAGCTCTGAGACCAACGGGGCGCCCACTTCTAATCAACAGGCACAACCTTACGGCACATGTTTCCCAAAACTAATCGTCCCTGCCATGTATTTTTATTCAACCTCATTTTCCTTTTTCTTTCTTTGCTTTAGTAAGTTTTCTCAAATCCTACCTAGAATATGGAAAGAGTAAATAAAAACATAAATAATGAAATAAAGAAATGTTAGAATTAGGTTAGAATTATGAGCACGCATCCCGAGGGGACAAGAAATAACAGTGTGATGGAAGCTGGTGTCAGCAAACACGTGTTGTCTGTCTGTTTAAGTGCTGTAAGTAACAAAAGTGATTTATCCAGGATCCACCAGCTACCTGCTGTCCACCTGGCACTGGGGTATAAATTTCCTGCTAAAGCTACAGAGACCTTTTCCTCTAGTCTTTTCTGCTTCCTGCACTTAAAGCATCAAGGTACCTGCCTTGGTATTTGGTGTCAAGTTATCCAACCTGAAAAATCAATACAATGACTTTGCTTCAAGCCCAGTCACTCCCACTCTCAAAGGAAATAGTACGGGGTCAGCAAAAAATTATAAAAACATGAAAAAAGATGGCCTGAATCATTAATAAAGAATTTTTTTTCAAGTTGGGATAGGGTGGGTAATTCCCTCCCCCCCCCCTACTTTTAGCAGTCGCTATAGCAACTCAAATTGACACCAGCCAGGGCAAGCTGTGTTAGATTTTTACAGGAAGCTATAAATAATGCTTCGATGAATTCCAACTAAAAATCACAGGGGTGGCACAGAATGATTCTAATGGTTAAGTAATAGCCATTTCTGAAGGAGCCCACATCTCTGGGGTTAAATCAGGGGCGCTGGCTGCTTGGCAGTCTGAGTGGATCACTCTAGACTTAGCATCTGTGAGTGGTGGGGTGTCGGGAGCCCTCTGACCAACCCAGCACTCTTTCAGCCCTTCCAGGAAGCCTGGATGAGGCAGAGTGAGCCCTTATGGCCCTCTCACCCCACCTCATGTGTGGTGTCCATGTGGCTAGACTACAGGTTCCATCAGGGGACAGGCAGAAAAGATTCCAGCAGAGTCAGCACAGAAACCAAGTCCTCTTGGATTTTCAGGTGACTAGATTATAGGAGCATTGAAAGGCTTCTAACCACCTGTGTGGTTTGGAGTGGTCCACATCTGCTGTCTCTGGCTCCCACCAAGAGGACCTATCAGATCCTGATCAACTCTGACCATCTAGGTTGAAGAAACCAAGCCATAGGGGGCCCAGGGTGGGAAGTAGGACAGTACAGCTCTTCCCCATCCTACTGCCCTCTCCTAATGAATTCTTCAAACCGCCTCCAGAGGTGGAGATGGGCAGAGGCGGGCCAGCCTGCTCACCAGCGGTATTAATCACGCTTCATCCCTTCAGCCCAGCCAAGATGGATGGCCCTTCCACAGGCCAATGTTCAGGTGCAGTTCTATTAATAAGCTTAATTCAGTACTTTCCATCCTCACAGGAGCCTCCTCCTCTCCCAGCACCTGGCCAGCCATTCGAGGTACCAGTTACATCAAAGGCCCGGCATGGAGTTCCAGGCACTCTGGGTTAGAGAAGTGCTCTGGCCTCAGCAGGCCTTTTATAGCTGGGAAGGCTCAGGTTGGGAAAGGTCACCAAGGTAACAGTTGACAGGCAAGCAGCAGAGAAATAACACTCTTCCTTGCCTGATGCTCTCTGGCTGCCCAGGGAGAAGGAGATAGGCTGACTCCACTTGCTACAGGTTTTCTTGAGAATCTATGTTGGTACCATCCTTTCCTCTCCTCTCTTCTCCCCTCCTCTCCCCTTGGTCCTTCCAGAACCAGTCTGTTTTGTGTACAGCTGATGGATTGATTCTGCTTTTTGGTAGGGCTTTCAAAGGCAATTCCTATCCTCCCATGCATGCACCACAGCCCCCCACCCCCTAGTCCTGGCACCCTCTTTCTGTCACCCTTTGCTGTGATACCAACCAGGTGACATGGCCGCCTCTGACCCAAAATGGTACCTATAAGTGCCAGGGGAAAGAACAGCCAGAGATGGATAAAATGTGGCTTTTGCCCCCATAGAGTTTACAGCTAGAGAGGAGAAGAGAAACCATATACAAATGAAACACCCAGGGAGATGAGCCTGACAAGGTATAATTAATGGGTTGGCTTGTATTTCATCTTCTTTTTTTCTTCTTTCTCTGGTGTACCAAATGAAGAAAGTGTAGGCAATAGGTCGAGTGACAAAATGGCAGCAGGACAGGGAGGAAGGACTATAGCTCATTCTCAGATTGGGCAGCCAGACCTCACAACATAAAGGATTGTCTATAAATAAAGAGTAAATCCAACAAAAATCACAAACATTGGAGTCAGACAGACCTTGCTTTAAATTTCAGCTCTTCCATTAACTAGCAGTCTGGCCTCAGGAAAATTATTTAACCTACATGAATTTCCATTTTCTTATCTGCAAAATGACTATGATCATATCTAGCTCACTGTTGAGAGACTTATGTGACTCAAGGAGGTTAAGTGTCTAGCTCTGTACCTTGGTCAACGTTGGTCCTCCCTATGTGACTCAAGGAGGTTAAGTGTCTATCTAGCTCTGTACCTTGGTCAACGTTGGTCCTCCAAATTTCTGGTTCACTCATTTATTTTCTTAGACATTCACCAAATACATAATGAGTATCTGTTATGTGCTAGACATTGTGCTAGGCCTGACATACATCAAGGAAACAGACAAGCAAATGCACAATTATAATTCAGTCTGTTAAGGACAAGGATGAAGGAAGAGTGCACCATGGGAGATCAGAGAAAGCATCTCTACTACATTCTTAAAATTTCTTGCCCCATGCCCTTAGTCACTTGCATTATTTTTTTCTCCTTCTTTCTTCTGTTTTAAGATTATCCGACCAGCCCAGCCAGTGTGGCTCAGAGGTTGAGTGTCAACTCTTGAACCAGGAGGTCAGGGTTTGATTCCTGGTCAGGGCACTTCCTTAGGTTATGGGGCTTGACTCCCAGTAGAGGATGCGTGTGGGAGACAACCAATTGATGACTCTCATCATTGATGTTTCTATCTCTCTCTCCTTCTCCCTTCCTCTCTCTGAAATCAATTTTTTAAAAATTAAAAAAATATTATCTGACCAATTGTTTTTTTCTCCTTTAGCTGATAAATCTCTAATGCTCTAAGGAATCGCTGGCCACTTCATCTGCCCAACCAGCAAGCAAGACAGCGTTCTCATTTGTCCAAGTTTCTTTCCTCCCTGCCTGGTGGTCCTTACGATTCTTCAAGAACAACCCCTTGACTGCTCTCTGCTGCGTGGCCCAGCAATCCATCAGGGGAGTTGGAGGGAGAGGTTTGGTGTTGGGAAGGGTTAGGCACAGCTCTGGATTGAAAAAAATCCATGGTAATGAGCTGAGGGAGACCAGAGGCAGGAGCAGATTGAGAGCTCTTTGCCTCATATATTCTTCCGTTCTTAAACAGACAATAATTTATTTGATGTGAGCTGAGATTTATTTCATGACTTACAGGACTAGAGATTTGGGGGCAATAAAAATTTGTCAGACTATTCAGACCTGTCATCTTCTGAGAGCTTCTTCAGGCGCCAAGGTTTCCTTAACTACCTAGATAAGTCTTCCAGACGACTGCCCAGTTCTCTGTCAAGGGAATTAGTCTGATTTCTACCGGGCTGCCAAGCAGGGCTCCGTGGGCCAGCTGGGCCTGCAAGGACAGATACTGGGCCTAAAAGAGGCCAGACTGGGCAGAGAATAATGAAAATAAAATGAGAAATATGATCTCCTCAGTGGCATGGCATCCCTCCAGTCTCTAAGGGCTGAGATCATCGCAGGGAAGTGCAGTGGCCAGATGTCCTTGGAAGAGACCTGGACTTGAATTTAGGAGCCTGGAGTTCTAATTTCATCACCAATTCGTTTACATGGCTTTGGGCAAATACTTTCGTTTCCCTGTGCCTCAGTTTTCTCAGCTGTGAATTGGGCGGGGAGGAGGCAGGGGGGAGGACTCCTAGGATCCCTAGGATGTTCCTCAGCTGGCCACAGAACTCTGAATTTGACTGACTAATATGCTGCACACCCTGTTCACGGTGGCTCTGTTGATGCTCTGTCCTGGCCCCAAACTCTGCCAACTTCTGTGGGTCTTTACTTCTCATGCCTAGTTCTCTTCTAAGGACAGAGCCCTGGACCACAGGAGCTACCTGGGAGTTCACTGTCACGAGCTCATCTCCCTCTGGCCCTTAGCCAATGCCAGATGCATGTTAGAACCTGGAAGCCCCAGCAGCATTGTGTCAAGCCTGAACCAACTCTGAGATGTTCTGCACTCCAGAGCTCCCCTGCCAGGTCAGGACAAGACTGGGACTCCGCCTGTAATACCACCTTTGCTGGTGTCTCCCCCTTCCTATCCTGCCTCCCTCTCATTTAGTCCACGTTCCCCTGAGCTGCTTTCACGTGAATCCTTGCCCTGGGGTCTGCCTCTAACCTTCCTAATGCAGTGACCCTTTAATACAGTTCCTCATGTTGAGGTGACCCCCAACCACAAAACTATTTTCGTTGCTGCTTCATAACTGTAATTTTGCTACCGTTATGAATCGTAATGTAAATATCTGATATGCAGGATGGTCTTAGGCAACCCCTGTGAAAGGGGTTGACCGCCAAAGGGGTCGCGACCCACAGGTTGAGAACTGCTGCTCTAGGAAATCTAACCCAGGACCCCTTTCAAATCTGAAGAATTCCTAGAGTTTTTCTGTTAATAAAATATACACCTATCTTCTCTCTTCCTGTTCCTTTCTTCCTAGGTCTCCAGCATCTCTGGCCTCTATGCCAACTTTCCTTTGACAAATGGTAGAAAATTGTTGAGACTGAGTGGCTTTGAGACTATAGTTCAAAACTTGCAAATGGCTCAAGTGAGAAAGATGATAAAAGATGAGGCTATCACCTTTAACTCCTTAAATCCTAGAAGAACTCTGGCATATGGTTTTGCTAAACATTTATGCAAGTCCACATCCAAACCTATGACTAAAACATACATGGACATCTAATGGGATGGGGACTTCTTAGGAAAAGGTCAAAATTGGAAACATTTCTCCTAATTCTGAGCAGCTAAAGGACCCGTCCTTTAAGGCACCTCTCCTCTTCTCACCTGTGTTGTATTTGTCTGTGGACACATCTTACCTTCCAGACTAGACTGGATGCTCCTTAGGACAAAATTCTCATCTGATGACTTCTTATCTCTGTTTCCTCCTCTGTAAAACTGAGGTGACAGTAACTACCCTGTGAGGTAGCGTACTTAAGGGAATGGTGAAAGTTGCAAACACACTGCAATCAGTTAACTGATGCTGCTGCTGTGCCCCATGGGTTCTATGGTCTGAGAAAGAACAGAGGCTCTCAGACTAGAAGCCACTGGGCCTTCCAACAGCCACTTTGCTCTCTGCACAAATTTTTCCCTAGACTGCAGCTCACCCAGAAGTGCCACAGGGCAATATGATAAATAGAAGGGAAAACACAGACACTGGGAATGGGTCCATGCTTTGCCTTCTTTTTCAGTGGCTGTTGAGGCTGAAGTGAATTGGGGCGGGGGGTGGGGTGGACCTTTTTGACAGTCTTGAAGAGATGTGAGGGTTTTGGAAAACAGTAGCTGGACAGGGTAGTGATGTCATCTAAGGTGTCATTCTCAGGGGATGCCTTGCAGATGTCCCCACACTCTTGGACTTGACTTCCACTTTGCAAGCATAGAGACAGCTCTGTCACTGGCCAAGTAACACAGGGCCCTGGGTTACCAACATGTGTTAACTGAGATGAATGTGAGATAGAGGTAGATGCCAGGACAAGTGATTAAGTTACAGTGAGAAGTAGTTGTCACACAGCCAGAGCACTAAACACTGCCTGATTCAGTCATTCTCTCCCTGTAGTCTACATGGGAAGCTAAATCCTAATCAGAAGGGTACTTTGATGGGGGCAGAGATAAAGCAAAAGGAATGGAAGTGATCTCATAAAAAGTCACTCAACTGAGAGAGCTTGAGGATTGTCACATGAGAGGGATAGTCTTCCAATGAGAACATAACCCTAGGATGCTACTGGAATTTGGGTTCGTAGATAACATCCAATTACATGCAGCCAAGTGAAAAAAAAGACGGGCTGAAGATTGGGACCTAAATATTTTGAACATGAGCAGGAGTTTTTCTTGATTCCAGACAAAGAGTATAACCCACCAGCTCAGGAAAAACATCTCTGAGAAGGAGCCTGCCCAGGTCTCTGCCAACTGGGGGATAAATCTCAAAGCACCTGGCAACGCTGACTTTCCACCCGAGCCCTGTGGCCCTGGTAAGAAATGCCCATCCTTTTCTGTGCTGCTGGGGACCACCTTCTTCAGGGGACTGCGATGAGACTCACAGGTGCCCTGGTTTACCTATGACAAGCTACTCACAGACCCTCTACATCCCCATCCTTTAGTTTTTAAGTGGTTAACTGAACTGCTCGTCCCCTCTGATAAACTAGAGCAAAATGCTGGTTAACCAAATTTTGGCTAAGCTTCTCTCCTTCCCCCAAATCCCTGAACTTTGGTCAACATACAATTCTGTGACAGCCCTTCCAGAATGTGAGCTGGCCTCAGGGTCACTCTGGTCTCCTATCGCATCACAACACCCTTCACCCCACTTCCCCATACCATGTTCCCTCTAGCCTTGTTTACTCCTCCCAATAAAAGCAAAACTCCTTTTGCCTACCTTTGGGATGCTTGCAGATCTATGGTTACAGCAGAAATAGTTCCTTTCTCTTCTCTGAAATAATCCTTTCTTATAAAGTCTCTCCTTACCAATTTGGGCTTTTTTTTTTAATTGAATTTATTGGGGTGACATGTTGGGCTTTTTATTTCTTTTTATTGAATTTATTGGGGTGACATTGATTTATAAAATTACAGAAGTTCCAGATATACAATTCTACATCACCTGTACACTGTATTGTGTGTTCACCACCCCAAGTCAAGTCTCCTTCCATCACCATTTATCCCCCTTTACCTTCTATACGTTGGGCTTTTTAAAATTTGACACACCTCGCAGTTTCTCTGAGTGCCCTGGAGGATGCTACCACTGGGATTCCCTCTGACGGGGCAGGAAAGGAGAGAGGGAAGGAGGAAGGACAGGGTTCTTGAGTGCTTGTGCTGTGTGCGCTGGCTGGCTGGTTTTCCTCTCTGTGGGAAATATTACATCACCTTGTCACTGGGGCTGCTTAGTGCTCCTGGTTGGCCTGGTAACCCAGCCGACCAGATGCTCCTGTCCAGCTCCCACTTTAAAGGTCACCCTTTGATGTTTCTGTTCAAAAGCCTCTCCTCCTTGCCCTTTTTAACTTAAGAAGTTGCAGAGTAACTTAAGCTGGCCTGTCATTTGGGAAAAAAGCAGTGTTGCTTTTGATTCCTGAGCCTGTGGTCACTCTTCAGTTTGTCGTGTCTGTGTGGAGTGACGGCCACCAGGCCCCTTCTCTAAGGTGTACTTTTTTCTCCTCAGGCACCTAGCCTTCCTTTCTGCTCTTGACCTCCTTCTCTTTCCTTCTGCTTGTCCTGACCCATTAACAAATGAACTAACTAACTACATAAGCAAAGAATAGTGCCTCCTTATCCACATGTGCACTTTAATCAGTTCCAGTTACCCATGGTCGACATAAAATGGAAAATCCAGAAATAAACAATTTATGAAATTTATATCACACACAATTCTGAGTAGCTGATGAGAATTCACACCATCCGCTCCATCCCGCCAGGACCTGAATTCACCCCTTCGTCCAGCATCTCCACACCCCCATGCTCCCCACTGTTAGTCACTCAGTGGCCCTCTTGGTTATCAGATCAGTTATGAGAGAGAGGGAGAAAGAAAGAGAGCGCATGTTCACACAACTTTCATTATATTATATTGTTATAATTGTTCTATTTTATTATTAGTTATTGTTATTCTCTTACTGTACCTATTTATAAATTAAAGATAGGTATGGATGCATGTATATATAGGGAAAAAGACAGTTTACATAGGGTTCAGTACTATCTACAGTTCTGGGAATCCACTGGGCTCTTGAAACATGTCCCTCGTGGAGAAGGAGGGACAGCTGCATATACAACACTGCCTCTACCTTGGGGGTGGTTCCAGGCCCTGCAAACACATAGACACAGAGAAGCTGGCAGAGAGCAGGGGAGACAGACATATAAAGTAATATAGCACAACACGGTGAATCCTGTAATAGCGATATGAAC
Organism: Myotis davidii; assembly: GCF_000327345.1. NCBI lineage: Eukaryota > Metazoa > Chordata > Mammalia > Chiroptera > Vespertilionidae > Myotis > Myotis davidii. The sequence goes on from NW_006293313.1 coordinate 3,212,405, forward strand.
AGAATAATAAAGTGCTGTATCTGAGTTTAAATCAGTGGGCGAGGACAGCGAAGAGCAGACAAGCAACAACTGGAAATGTCTCATGTTTTCTATCTAATACTCAACCTTCCTCAGGGCTCTTTGGGTGATTCCTTCCTTAGAGGACACAGGGTGGATAATATAGTTCTCCATCTCTCATTAGGCACCAGCTAGAGTCCCTCCCAGGAAGGAGCTTGAGAAACCCAGGCAATCTGGATTTTGGAGAAGCAGCCCCACAGTTGGGCTTGTGGGTAGAGGAGGTGGGGAGCTCTGGCCTGGATGCCCTTACCATGCAGCCTTGTCTCTCTACAGTCCTCGAGACTCTCCCCCAAAGAGGTTTCAGAGATATGGGTGGGTAGGGCTCCCCTTTACCCCCCCCCCCACACCTCACTGTTGCTCATACACATCTTGCGCTAAAAGGTGTCCCAGCAGAGGTGGTCCTCACGGCTCTGAATGACCATGTGGTGCCCCCCACACACCTCACTGTTGCTCATACATATCTTGGGCTAAAAGGTGTCCCAGCAAAGGTGGTCCTCACGGCTCTGAATGACCATGTGGTTTTGTTCAGGAGATTTGAGTGTCTGTCTGTCTTTGCATAACTGGTAACTTTAGCAGAAGAAAATCAGGTTGTGGGTATCAGCCTTCAGAAGCACCCAACAGGGACCGGCACCGTCAATGCGTCAGGCCTCCGCTGTCACACAGAGGCTAGGCCCGCAGGCAGTGCTGAAACTGGGATTTTCCATCCACCTGAGCCCTCGACTACTGGCACTGACAGATTCATTTTTTCAATTGGAAAAAAAAAAAGCCCACCTTTCTTAACATAAGACATTAATGCAGCTGTTTTACAAATGAGTTACAGACCTTCTAACCTTGACAAGGTACCCTTAAACTTTCTGCAATGCCTTTAAAATCCCAAACCACTTCTGAGATGAGAGGAAGCTGAGAAAGAGAGAAAATCAGATTGTCTTGGAATATAAACTCTTCCTAGTTCCCTGAGGATATATTGGCTTTCTTTAAAATATTTTTTCCATCAATAAGCTTGATTCCAATCATTTGCAAGCGTACAAATGCTTTTGTGCATCTGGCACTGTGCTATGTGCTGCTGTGCAAACACATCCCTACAGTTAAGAGGGACTGAGAATTTATGGGTCCAGTGCAGTGCCTGGCACTTTGGACAGCTTTAAAAAACACTTGATAAATAAATGGATTAATCAGTAATTTGTGACTGGAGATGTTTGGTTCACATGCCTGGAGCTGCATGTTTATGAGCGTGGGGAACCAGTGAAAACACTGCCAAGGGAGACTGTGCAGGGACCCCCCCCCTCCCAACCCCTAGGCACCGTTTAAACTAGAGCTATCTTTCTAGAATGGAGGCCAATGTAAGGGCACAACCCCTCCAACTTCCTGTGGTCCTCTCTCTACCTCTGAATCTCTGTCCATAGGTCCTATTTTGCTACTCAGTGTCCTAAGTCCTCACCTTAGTACTTTCCTCATTCCAGTGGTAAGTCAATTGCCAAATTTGGGGGAATTTTCTGAGTCATTTGACATCACATTAGTAGCCTGAAATTGGCCATGATGGGAGCATTTATACCATGGAAATTGGCAAATCTGACAAGTCAGCACAGGTGTTCCCTCCCCCACCCTTTGCCCCCGAGCCAACCAAGCACACCCTGCCTGCTTTCTCCGCAGACCTCAGTCCACAACTAATCTCATTGTCACCAGTGGACCTGCCCTCTGTCCTCTGATGCTACAGGTCTTACTTCTCTGCCCAGCAGTTTGCCTGCTGTTTAGTTATTACTACAGTCCCATTACCACCTCCTGGCCAGTTGGCCCTCTGACCTCCGATTAGGGACTTTGGGTCAGGCTGGTGAGTTCTCACCTTATCAAGTGACTGCCCTCTCCCTTCTTAAAGAAAACAAGGTCAGCAGAGCCACGGGTGACATCTGAATCAGGCATTCTGCACATTCAACTTCTATCCAATCTTTATTAGAAGATTCCTATTAAATTAACAAGACGGTCTGTAACCAGGGAGTGTCATAATTTAGATCTCAGTCACATCCATCAGAGAGGTTTTATGGTACTGGGACAACACATTTCCTCTAGAGAAACATGAACCCAGTCAAATCCTAACTGTGTGGCTTGGGAAGTTACTGAACCTTTCTAAGCCTCAGATTTCCTATCTATAAATTGGGAGCGATGGTATTTACCATGCCTGACTACAGCTATTATTGGAGATGATGTACACAGCAGGCACTCAATAACTGTTAGCTACCATATCTTGCTTACATGATTGTTTTGTCATTTGTCTCACAAAAGAACTGAGTCTACACTAATAACTTCCTACTACTGTCAAATGGGAATGTGGTGGGAGGAAAAGTGGAGTGTGGAGAAAGACTAGGAGGCTCAAACATGACAAGGATGAGCTGCGAGGGAGGTGGAGCTGAGCTGATGCTAAAATTAGGCCCCCAGACCAGAGGAAATGGGATTTCTCCCCCTTCCTCTCCCAGCTGTATTCTCTCTCTCACCATCTTCTTGGTAGAGCTTTTGATTTCTTACTAACTCCTGGGAATGTTTCTTTATAACTTTCTTATTTCTTCCATCCTATCCAGAAATTTGTTGTCATTACCATCACCATCAAATCAGACTAGTTTTAAAAGTTCAAACACTTAGACACCCAAGAGCTCTTCCCCCAGAGCCCTGGATCCAGGACCTGGGACAGCTCCCTCAGTAACCAAGCTGGCTCCAGCCTCCCCCTGCTGAGTCCCCTCTCTAAACACCTCCTTGGTATTTTCTGCCTCTTGGAAGGGGGTCCTTGTCATAGGGCTTCTCAGGATAAATCTATTCTGTCCCATCTCTCATCCTGACTGTGGCCTCGACTTCCTCAATTGGGCCAATAGAGGATACACGCATCTACTCCCCTGCCAAATTGCCTTTATACCTTAGCCAGGAGGGTCATGCAAGTTCAACAAACGTGGTTCCTTATGATAATTACTGGGGAGGTTCCCTGCAATCACCCAATTTGTAGGTTTGCATTCCTTCTCTTAAGTAGCAGTGGAAATAGGTCTTGGGCCCTGTTTACGAATGTTTATTGCCCACTAATCAGAAGCGGAGCTACAATTAGACTGGAGTTAGAAAGTAATGGCAGCATAGTTACCATGTAATTGAAGAGTAATGGCAGGTGATTCTATCTCGGGCCTTGAGACTGGAGTGATATCAGAAGAGCACCTCCTCTTCAGGGAAACCACAAATACCAATGCAGTGTCACTGCGGAGGCTACAAATTACCCCAGCACGGCTCGGGTCCCCCCACCCCCAGGAGCCCCACTTCCCCGTGGTTCCCACCGTGGTTCCAGGACTGGGCTGCATGTATACTGGCAGCAGCTTTGCTGCCTTTGTTCCGCGCCAGTGACGCGGCTCTGTTTCACTCGGGGTGCCATCCCAGCTGGCTAAGAGGAAAGCGTTTGTTCACCTGGTCCCCTCTCCTGGCAGATGCCTCTCTCCAGCCCAGGAGCTCTGCCTCGGGAGAACTACAGACAGCCACAGGGCCACTGCTCGTGGGAACTCCAACCTGGTTGGCCTGAATACACCTGCTTTGTCATCTACTGAGGAGCCCAAAGCTGCTTGTCACCTGTAGGAGCATATGGCCTGGTTGGGGGGGGGGGCGCGAGTGCAGCTGACCTGGTGCAAGGACTATTGGAGGCTCCACTTTGAACAGTGCCATTCATCAGACACTGCCCTTGCCTTCTGCCTAGGAGCGTCCGGCACGCAGGATGTGGTTCACTGTAGAGGGCTGGGGATTCAGCTGGGTACTGACGTGACTATTTGGTTTTCCATCTGGCTGTTCATTAGTGTGCAGCTGTGCCTCACCGGCCTCACTGCCCAGATAAGTTAGTGGAAGAGCAACTAGAGAGGAAGTGGCTGCCACAAAGAGGCCCTGCTGCATGGGCATGCTGGGAGGGTCTCTGTCAACCACCGAGGGTACATTCTACCCAGCCCCTCCTCCAGCATGGTCCCCTCCTCCACATCCCTCCTGAGCCATCTCAGGCTGTCCAGCTTCGTAATGGAAAACAGACCAAATACTTGACCATGAGCACCTGCACTGGCAGTCACTGCTTTTCAGCCTATTGTCCATTGCTGCTCAAAGAGGGCACCTAGAACTTATAGAGTCTTTGCCAGGTGTGGCCTCCCAGGGCTTTGCCCAGAGTGGCGAGTACATCATCGAGCCCGGTTCATTACAGGACTGTGTTAGTTTCAGGAGACCAGAGAAGTCACACATTATCCCACCTGATGTACTGGATGGAACAAAGCTAAGCAGCTCATCAGTCTATCAAGGGCTGGCCTGGTTGGGGAGAAAACACGTGTCCCCCACCGCTGGCTTTGTACTTAAGAAGGGAGTGAACCAATACAAGCCACGGCAGCATAGAATTTAGACCCGAAGGGTCTTAGAAAATTATCCAATCTAGACCCACCATCTCACAGATGAGGAAATAGGGCCCCAGAGACTTGCTCTGAGATCCACACTAGCTGGGGCGGAACCAGGAAGATACACCAGGTGTGTGGTGCTCGGGAGGTTGGTGGTGATCAAATATGTGCCCCTGCTTTTCCCCTTCAAAACACTATGATAAACAGAGCCTGCCACCCCTAAAGCGCTGCACACATGAAAGCCGTGTGTTGGAAACAGCTGTGGCTTCAGAATAAGAAAACATTCACCCCAACTCATTTCTCCTATAGTAGCCCAGTCTCTTGCATAAGTCATTGAACTGAAACTTACCCATCTATAACATGGGATAATAAAACCTACCTCACCAATTCAATGGAGGGAGGATTAAATAGGAAGTGCTATGTAATCCTAAGAATTTCACACAGATGGAGTCATCTTTGCTAATAACTCTTTCTTTGGCCATATGGGAAGTCCAAAAGGTGATTTCAGGGGGCCAGAGGTCAGTTCTGGCATAGAGCCCTTCCCCTGGCTTGTAGAGATTAATAAGTACCATGTACAAAGAGCCGTGGGAGCTCAGAGCAAAGAGTGTGGACTTCTGGCTAGGACTGCTCTCAGCATCATCACCAACCACAGTTACAGAGCCTCTACTGGGTGTGAGCTGGGCTCTCGGAAGCCTGTTAGAATTGGGGTAGGCAGAGAGAAATGGGTGGAAGATATGCAATGTCCAAACTGGAGTAATGTCAGGAAAAATTTGGCCCAGTCATCTCACCCCACCCCAGCCCCATTCTCCAATCTGGCATTCATCAGAGTCAAAGCAATTTGTCTGAGTTCTGGTGGCTTTCCTATCCTTTCAACCCCACACTCCCTCCAGCAGAGCTGCTAACACCAGAAACGCAGCCAACAGGCAGGAGGGAGAGAGGAGAGAAGCAAGGGGCTGAATGAGCCAAAGCTGCACAATGGGGCAGAGCAGGGGTGAGCGGTGGTTCAGAGATGAAGGATGCAGGATGCACTCATGCTGCACATGAGGCTGACCTCTGACATGCAGTGAATGCTCCCGAAGCCACAGCACCAAGCCCACTCTCTGGGGTGGCAGGCGTGTGAAATGCCCTTTCATGGAAGCTCATCCTCAAATGAGCTTGTGTGAGTTAAAAAAAAAATCTCTTCTAACCCTGGCCAGGTGGCTCAGTTGGTTGGAGCATTGGCCCAAGCACCAGGGGGTTCTGGGTTCAATTCCTGCTCAGGGCACATGTCTGGGTTGCAGGTTCAAATCCTGTCGGCGGGGTGTGTGCAGAAGGCAACCAACCAATGTTTCTCTCACATTGATGTTTTTCTCTCTCCCCCTCACTTCCTCTCTCTCTCTCTCTCTCTCTCTCTCTCTCTCTCTCTCAATCAATCAATAGTGAGCATATCCTCGGGTGAGGATTAAAAAATATATACTATCACATTTTTAAAAAATATCTTCTAGACTCCAACTTGCTTTGTATGTTAAGTTGTTATTTGTAGTCTCATGCTGACCTTCCAGGTGGATGGGCCCCTGACCCGCAGGCACATTTCATGTTCCAAGTGCTGAGAGCTGCCTGAATGTCTCCATTGCCATGTCCTGTTGATTCTCAGTGTGAAACACTATCACTCTGCTGCTGCTCTGCCTTGATTCAGCCCATCACTGCCACTGTCCTCGCCTGCTCACTGTAGGAGGGCAGAGACCTCTTCTTCCCAGCTGACCACTCTATTCTGACACACTGCAGCAACTCGGTATTTATTGTTGACCAGATGATGGACAAGATTTACTGTAACAGGCCCCTGGACAGCTCCCTGTCTACATCTGTCCTCGCTCTGGCCTGAAACTGCCGCCTGATTAATCTTCCTGATTCAATCTTCTAATGCCTCCTCAATGCCTACTGAATTAAGTCCAAACTCTTAGTTTGAATTCCCTGCTGGCCACGACCTGGCCCCATCTGACCTTTCTTGCCTTGCTTCATAGATCTGACACCCCCAGCAGACTTAGCTACTAACCACTCCCCAACTCACCTCTGATGTTTCCACCTCTGTGCATTTAGGGACATGTTGTCCCTCTCAGGCCACTGCCCTCATTCCCAGATGCATAATGTAAATTATAGTCAACTTTTATGTGACTTAAATTTCTTAACTTATTAAATGAACTATAATAGTCCTACCTCATAGGGTATTATAAAAAAAATTAACATGACATTTGATAAATAGCAAGTGCTTGACAAACTCTTACTATTACCAAGTCCTACCTGTCAATGTCAGCTCAAATCTGCCCTCATTCAAAATTTTCCGCAGGTCTTGGTTTGCAGCGTGGCCTTGCCTGGACACCTCCAAGCCCAGGACAAGTAGCAGCCTTCTATAGATCACTTTGTAGCTCATGCCAGGTGCCCCCAGGCAGCAGCTGACCTTGGCCTGCACCTCCCAGGAGGCCCCAGAGCCAGCACACCTGCTTCAGACCACATGGAAGTACCACCCAACCACCTCCACATTCCAGGGGCGGACTTAGGGAGCACCAGAGCCCTGCTGAAGTAAGTCCTATTGTATGGGGAGGGCCCCTGCACAGCTGAAACTCCACAGTGGTGGTCGCAGCCAGTCCTTGCAGCTGATTGGCCTGAGCATTAATCCCTCTCACTGATATGCCAACAGCAATCAAGACTCAACTTCAACAGGAGGGTATACACAACCCACACAGGGTGGGGTGGGGGATGGGAAGGTTCACCTGGAGTGCCCTATCATTGGACCGTATAGGACACCTACTACATAAGGCCATGCTACCAAGCCTGGGAGACATAGCAGCTCTACCTAATTCATAGAAACAAACACAGGGAGGCTGACAAAGAAACATGTCCCAAATGAAAGAAATGAACAAAATTCCAGGAAAAGATAAACTTTCCTGCTCCTCTCTACTTGCTCCTCACTCTTATATGCAATCTACCCTATCCTTTTTAACGCATTTACAAACTTGTCCCATGCTTTGGTCCCATCTTTCCTGCTAGATGACAAGCATAGATCTGTATTACAAAGAGGTTAAGGGTAGGGTCCTAGCTTGAGTCTACTCTGGTTCTCATCCCAGTCCCCTGCTAAAACACTTTGGACAAGTTACTTAGCCTCTTTAGACTTGTATCCCTTCTCTGTGAAGCAGGGATAATAATATTATTCGGTCCATGAAGATGTTAAGAGCATTGAATGAGATAATCCACACAAAGCACCAAGCACAGTGCTTTGCATATAATATGTGTTGGGTAAATGTTAAGTATTATTGTTACGATACTTTCATATGTTACCCACCTAGTGCAGAACACTGAACAGTAGACAAATATTTGGAGAATGAGTCTTGGAGACTTGGAACCAGGAAGGCGCATGTTGGGCAGAAAAGCCTATGTGCTCTCATTTCCTTATTGGATGCTCCCTGGTAGCTGCGAATCAGAGGTTTGCAGGTGCATGGCCCAGCAGGTCATGTGACATCTCTAGCACTCCATGTTTAGGAGGACAACATAAACAGGAATGCAGCTGGAGGGGTAACCAGGAGCCACATCTCTGCTACGGCAGTCACAGGAAACTCACAGAAAGCTAAAGGGCACAGCAGGTTCCTGGGGTGAGGAGCGGGGAGCCACCAAGAGGCACATGGAGAAAAGTAGAGGTGCCTCGTCCTTGGTCCGAAGGGGAGACCACCTTCAGTTGAGCACTTCCTGTGTCTTGGTTAACTCCAGGTCTCTGGGGGACTATTGGATGGGGAGAAGCTCAGGGGCACATCTGGATCTTATCCTCAGCTTGACCAGGGGTATGGATGCTCTGACATCGAGGAGTTAACCACCCTTTGCAGCTTAAGAGCTTTGGGCAAAAGACCTCTATTTACCTGGGAAAGCTCCCAGGAGCCTCCCAATAGCCACAAACATGACTTCTATGATCCCCAAGTCAGCCCTAGTAACCCTTTTGGATGTTTTATTGTTTCTTCTAAAATAACTCATGACTGTAAAAAAGAACAGGGTGATTTTTCTGCCCATTCTGTCTAAAGACATTTTTTCCCAAGTGTTAGGAAAAACAGAATATCACTGATGTGAGAACTGTATCAGAACCAGAGGCTGGCCCATCGAAGGAAATACATAGGGAATGTGGAAATGCTGATCGAGGGGGTCATGGGGGAAGTGGGTAGCCTGGGCGGGGAATGCTCTCTGGCGCTGGCCCACACTGGGTCTGCCAGCAGCCTCTTGGGAGAAAGGTTTTCTTGTGCTGCAGGCCACCCCGCTGCC
>NW_006293313.1:3221201-3263198 GCF_000327345.1 Myotis davidii
AGCGCCACCCAAACCGGCCATGCCTGCAGCATGCAGTGCAGTCACCAGAGAAAGTGGGAATGAGTAGCAATCCTACTATCTGCCAGAGAATGTTTCCACATCTGCTAAAGGGACTCCCACTGTTTGTGGCTTCCCTTCCCCTCACCTCCCCTCCTCCCTCACCAGAGCTGGTGCTGGAGAAAACCACTGGAAAGACCGCATCAGCTCAGCTCTCAGCTGACTGCTCCACCCTCACAGGGTGCCTGGTTCTGGGGTCAGCATGGGCTTCTGCCCCATCTACCCACCCTGACTGAGGTGACCTGAAACTGGACCAAGAATAAGATGGTGACAATTGTCTCCTCTCCCTTCTCTCCTCCCCCAGTGCAGAAGTAGACTTCAATACCTATAGCTGTGCTAAAGCCCTCCTCCACCTCCCACCCAGGCATTCATGACTGTGAACTAGCAGCTTCCAGAACATTCCACCTGCCTCCAGTTCCCTTTCGACTGCTCCTTGGGTGCTAAAATAGTATCCTCTCTCCTGCCTTTCAGTTGGGCTCTGACCTTTCTTGTAGTTATGATTCTCATTATCATTGCCCACCTCTAAGATCAGTCCTATTTTGAAGTTAACCTGAGGTCTTCCTAACGTTTTTATGTTACGTGTTCTTTGGAAAGAACATTTACTGGTGCCTCTGTTAACATTCTAGCTGACCAGAACCATTCTAGCTGAGCACTACTGAAACCCAGGGACAGTGGGCTCAGAGCTGGTGACTGCCATTTGGTAGCTGAAGAGCAGGGACTGACAAGGGAGGAGAAGAGACAGAGGCGGAATGGAGAGGGGCTCGGGACAAACTTTCTCTTTAGTACTTTGCAGTTTTGCCCAGTGCCTGCCTGGAGGGAGATGAAAAGAGGAGACCCACTTTCCCAGTGGTAGTGGCAAGCAGGAAATCAAGGGAACCGCCAACTGATTCGATGTGCTTATCAGATCGCGCTGGGCCTGCAAAGGGGCTTCCTGCTGCCATCAAGGTCAAGTCCTGGAGAACACGTATCTACAAGACTGCAGAAAACAAAAGAAATCTCGTTTTCTCTCGGATTTAATACTACCCTGTGCTCTGAGAGTGCGATCCTATCAGGGCTGGAGTGTAATAGCCCAGCTGGAGTGGATCAGATTGGAGTTGTGATAGTGCCTGCAAGCGCCTGCGTGTCAGGCACATCCGGCCCCGCTGTCTGCAGTGCTCAGGGACTCCGACAGTGGAGATGACGGGCCTCTTCTCCATCGCCACCAACTAGCCTTGTCATCCCTTTGCTTTAACATATGGTCCGCAGGACGGAGGCACTGAACGTGTCCTACAGATGCAGGCTAAGGTGTTTCTATCACAGGTCCCCAGGGGGGAGAGGGAAACAATGCCAGCTCAAAGCCTTCATCTGGGCTCCCAGGAGCAGGTAGGAATGTCAGGCTGAGAGGGTGTGATGGGAAGGACCCCTGGCAAGCAGCCTATGAACAGAACTCTGGAGGGAGGACTACAGAGTCTGAATGTGGTGAAATGGGCAGTGCATTTCCCGCTGGGAACAAAATCCTTGCTGTAAAGCAATGGAGAGAGAGGGTGGGGACAGATAGGACCGGCCTTGCTGAGGCCTCTGCAGTCCTGAGGCTGGGGGCAGGCCCTGGGTGTCAGAGGGATGGATCTGGGAGTGCTGCAAGGGCTGCAAGAACTGAGGGCCTAACGAAACCTCAGTGTCAGCACTGAGAGACCAAAGCCAACACCACAGGCAAAGGCCAACATGGAGATTTGGACGTCAAGAATTTTATAGGTTAGAAGTAGGCTTAAAGGCAAGAGCCAGATGATTGCTAAAAAATAGTTGGGGTGCTGGAAGCTCGCCTTTACACCTGCATTATCCTTAAAGAGCTAAAGTAGGTAGATGGCAGTCATTAGTAGGGTAAGCGAATAGAAATACATGCATGATAACTACACAAAATGAAAGTGACAATAGTTGAACACATGGTTCCTCATTGTGCAAATTAGTTACTATCACTCTTTAGGATAGTAACCTCAGAAACTTCTGATAATACATATTATGTCCGGGGAGAGACTTTGATATAACCTCTGCCCAAAGGTCATTCCCCAGCCACCCTATACACAGAGCTCTTTGGGGCCTGGGGGCATCCTCGCCATGCCAGCTGAGCTGGATGATGGAGTGAGGAGTGAATGGTTACCTAGACTCTAAGCACAGATCTGAGCTTCTATTCTGCTTTGTGGAGAGGAATCCTTTTCAGGCATGTGGACAACAGGGGCTCTCGCCCCATCCCTAGAAACTGCAGATCAGTCACATCATTTGATAGAAGCGTCCCTGAAATCATAGTTCATTGAGAAAGTGTGTACCAGTAGAAAATCATAAGTTGAAAAAGAGTATGTTGTTTTAATTATTTGTAGTAATAACAGCCACCACCATGTTCGACATGTTCACCACAGAGCTGACCTGGGCTCAGGTACTATACAGAGGTCATTGTGGTTCCTACAACCATCATGTTCAGGACATGACTCCAGACTGACTCACTCCCTCCCTTCTACCCCCTCCCTTTCATTTTTAGAAAAATAGGAGGGTTTGACAGATAAGAGGGTTTTGGCTTCTGTTTCAAATATACCTCCTCAGGTATTTAGGGATTTCCTATCACAGTATTTAGCTGCCTGTTAGAACTCCTTTTAATGAATAAAACACAAGGTTTTAGAGCTGCCAGGGCTATTTCATGCTGAATTCACTAGTGCTCCTAACTCTTCCTGGGAGCTCAGCTGAGCTCTGCTGGCTAAACAAAAGGGAGCTCATGAATGGCAGGTTGGCTTTCATCAAAGGAGGGGTCAGGACAGGGCCCAGCCCTCTGCACCATAACAGTGCTCATCTGACTACTCTGAAGTGAAGGGATGGGGCAAGGAGATTAACTTCATTAATTTCTAGTTCTTCCAATTTACAAGAATTAAAAAGATTGATATTATCCAGGATTGAGAAGGATGTGGGGCAAGGGATGTTCTCAAATGTTGTTGGGGCAATCTTTGTGGACCATGAACCTGGGATGTCCTATTAAAATTAAACTTGCACAGGTCTGATCAGCAAACCCTCATTATGAATTTTTGTTTCAGAAAGATATATGTGTATATATAGCTCTATGAGTTATATCTCTATATATCTATAGGTCTATAGATTGGGGGGGGGCAAATTATAGGGTACTATGTAGAGAATGATTCCATTTGCCAAATCAAACAGGAAAATGTGTGCATGTGTGTGCATGTATGCGTGTGTGTGTACATGTGCAGACATCTAGAGTTGTGGAAGGAAGCATGTACCAAACTGTGAACATGGGTCTTCTCAGTTGAGAGGAATTCGAGAACTCAGAAGGATATTAGCTCTTTCTTTATACACTTATGCACTGTTTTACATATTATAAAAAGCATAGAATGCTTTTTGATTAAAAATGAAAATTTAAAATAATGTTTAAAACTATTTAGAATAACTAGGAGGCATGTCAGGCCATTACCACTCGTCATTGCTCTGTGTCAATAGGCAACCCCAGGAAGGCAGTTTTGCTCTGGAGAGACAGGTGTGGGATGAAGAAAATAACACCAAAGTGCCCCAAGGGACCTGTGAGGAGGGATCTCGGCTCTGTGAAAGCTCCAGGGCCTAGACCTCCAAGGGCAGCCTCATCTAAGCTCAAACAGCCCTCTTATAGCGCAAGATGAGCTGTGTTATCAAGAGGGCTTCTCTGCTTGACAAATTTTGCAAACAAAAGAAAAGCAGCTTTATCAACAAAAGCAGCTTTGGCCAAAGTGCTTAGCAAATCTGATCATTATAAATGGTGTGAGCAGAGCTGGTTTCTCGGTTCTGAGACTCACCAGCGGGCCTCCTCCTGTATGGATTGAGAAAGTAAGACACCCAGGCACTCACTATGTGGGTGTTAATGCCATCCTTGCTTGCTCTAACATGAGCTCTTATTTCAATTTTAGATTATTTTATTTCACTTGGAAAACAGGGTCTGGAGGGTTAGAAGAGGTTAAACAACAAAACTACCTGCGATCTGAAAACACTGGGAACCATGAACTTAGGGTTGCCATTTTTCTATGTAATGCCAGAAACTATATAATTATTTATATTTGTAAAGCACCTACTTTACAAAAATTTGTCGGCATTAAAAATAAAAGGGGGTTGGGGGTAGTGGAGGTGGGTAAAGGGAGGGAAATGGGGACAGAAGCAATGAGCGCATGATGCAGTGTGCAGTTGATGTTTTGTTGAGTTGTATACTGCAAATCTGTATGATTTTGTGAACCAATGTCACCCCAATAAATTCAATTTCAAAAGTAATAGTAATATCAATTTCTAAATACGTTTAGAGCTGTACACCTTAACTCATCTAATCCCCAAAATAGCTCTGCTAGGTTTAATTGTGCCTTTTGTACACATGACAATATGAGGTGGGAAATTTGTGACCTGCCATGACCATACAAGGGGACATTACAAGGCTAGAATTCAAACCCAGAGCATCTGATGTTCATGACGCAAATCTAGAACTTCTAATACTAAACTGGGACTTCTTGCTGCACCAAGATGCCCTTCCACATAACATTATGATGGCCCTTTCCCGGAGTGGGACAAGTAGTCTTGGGTATAGTTCTTGGCCATATACTTCCTTATAGGGAAGAAACTCACACAGTTCCCCAAGCACCTGTCTCCATGCGTTTATACAAGCTGCCCCCTCTATCTAGAATGCCTACCTCCTCTTCTCTGCTTTACACTAATTTATTACTCAAATTAAGACTTGGCTCAGTTGCCAAGGCAGGGCTGTCGCCCGTGGGTTTCAATTCCCCTGAATGCTTGTCTCTCTATGGAAGATGATGCTAGCACTGATAATAAGCTTGCTGAGCCTGCCACTGCGATGCTGCTCTGCCCCCTTTCCCGGTCCATCCACCCAGCTGCCGATGCTTCATCCCGCTTCCCCATCAGCCCTGCCCTGCCCTCTGTCTCACCTGTGGGTCTTTCTGCCCTGTGTGGGGGGCCATCTGTTCTGCTGATGGGCCTTCATCTCCTTTCACATTTTGTTTTCTTGGCTAAATGACTGTCTATCTCAGACAAGTGTTTTATCTCAATAAGCCAAGTGTGTGTGAAGAGTGGAATGTACCAGAGAAAAATTCCAGAGAGTGAAAAATGTAGTAGTTGGTGGGGATTTAGTGTACCACTGCAAGGGACAGGACTCATGGGCTTGAGATGTTAGAGCTGGGACGATCACAACACATCGCCTAGTCCTCCCTGTCTCAACCGTCTTGAGGTCAGGTGTAGAAATGAGGCACAGAAATGGAAAATGCCTGCTGTGCTCAGTACCTCCCCCTTACAGCACCAGAAGTCAGTCCCAACTTTCCTCTGCTCATCTGATGCTCTTTTTTTTTGTGATAAACAACCACTTTTCATGGCAAATTATAATTTTATACGGCACTACACTAAAAAAAAAAAAAGAAAAGACTTCAAAAGAGGTTGCCATGGCTATTCTTGGTTGCTCAACCATCCTCATTCTCTCAATGGAAAATGCTCCCACACCAATACTCTATTGTCCCTGCTCCCTCCTCAGCCCCGCCTCAGTCCCTTTGTAGGTGCTGGTGAGACTGGCCATGGGAACCAGGGACAAGAGACCTGCTTCCTCAAGCAGTTAACAAGATACATCCCCAGAAAACAAGAGGTCTGCTGCATGCCCATATGCATCCTGAAGTTAAAGGTATATAAACCTAGTACTTGATGAGTCTGACTTGGAGGTTGGTGCTGACTTAGAAGCCTTGGTTAGACCTGACGGATCTGGAAATTGTTCACCTTTAAGCAGCCTGGAAAGTTCCACCTTGAACATGTTCACCCTCACGTGGGTCAACTAAAGGGACCCTAATTTTCTCTTGCAGACTTGGACCCAGGGTGATGGATGACCTCAAGCGGTTTGGAAATTCTCTAGTGAGGATTTGTCCTGGTTTTAACATTTGACTGTAACACCAGGCAGATAATTCCAACATGCAGCAAGAGTGAGCTTTCTTATCAGGACTTCATATCTACATTTATAGAACACATTTTATCAAGTACTTGGCAGGAGATATAAAGTGGCAAAGTGGTAATTCTCTTGTATTGAGCAGATTTGAGAATTTTTAATAAAAACTCCCCCAAATCCAGCTGCATGGATAGACAGTATTGAGAGTGTATGCTCCATACTGAATTAACTCCATAGAAACTGAGTTCATTACACGAGTCCTCTGCAACCATCCCATTGTCCACACGCGTGTGCCATGCTGGGCTTACCCCAGCTGCAGAAGACTCTCAATCAAACAACAGATCTCATTCATCCTGGACTCTTACAGCCCACAGAGGACTACAGATTACTGAGAAGAGAGTTGGCATTGTCCACATTTGGATTCTTGTGTTTATTTCACAAATACAAAAAAAAAATCAATTTCAATCCAACTGTTTGATGTTTCCCCACAAGAAATCAGTTATGCTGTGTTTTTGAGATCTATTTATTACATGTTATTTCACCTCAGCAGGCTACTCTCAGGCCACACCATGGGTACCAGTCCCACCCCTCATGCCCTCTCTATCCAGGTCCCCACAACTGCACCTTCTGTCCCTTCAGATGATGCATCATCTGTGCTCTAATTCCCAGATCAATCCAGAAATATGAAAGGCAGCATCAAAATGGTTTCACCCACAAGAGTTAGCATCCTCATTCTCTCAATGGAGAGGTGGATGGGTTAGCATCTATCACCTTGTTGAACTATGATCCAGCTGCTCAACACTAACCATTTCCTCTTCTGTTGTCACAATCAGGCTATGGCACTTTTAGGATAGTCCCTGAAAATAATGGTTGTGATGGTAGATAGCTAGCACTTAAAGATGGCTACCATGTTTAGGCAATGTCCTAAGCACTTTACACTTATAAGCACTGTTAAGTCATCCTGCCAACAGCTGTCATAGTCCATCCCTGAGAGGCCCATACCCTCTGTCCCTGGGGCCTGTGCCAGGTCCCAGGACTGGATGTCCATTTCATTTTTTATGATTTCCCAGTTATTTTTATGTTCCTAGTCCCTCTTCTAGGGCTAGAGATCTGCCTCGAGACCCCAATTCTAATGATTACATTGTCTTCTGCCTGATTTTTAAACTCCTCTGGAGCCCCACCGCCTTCCCTCAGAACCACAATGTGCTTCACTGTGTGACTCTTCCCCACGGTGGCCTTTCTGTTTGGGCACTGAGCCTCATCAGCTCTGACAAACCCAGGCTTGGTTGGGGTAGGTCCCATGCCAGGTCCTCACCCGAGGCAGATTTGGGGGGTGTGGCGGGGGGTGGGGATAATCACAAGATGACAAGACTATCCAACAATGAGTTCCTTTCGGAAACTTCATAACTAACATGCACTGAGTATGACTTAAAACCAATCCCATTTATACCAATAATGAAGAGAGTGATAGTGAAAGTCCATCGTGGATCTTACAGATTCAATCTTGAAAATTCTTAAAAATAGACTTAGTTTGTATGAATCTGGTATTTAAGAGAGTAAGTAGTAATGAAAGGTGGCTAGGACATTCTGGATAGCACTCTGGTCTTGTCTTCTGTTTATTTCTTTTGCTCTCCAGCATCCTGAGTTCTAATGGCCCCTGATAAATAGCATGCTGGAATATGATTACAGAGCAGACATTGTTATTACATGATGTAGTTGTCAACTGTGCAGCCGTTACTACCAATGTTCAGGGATCCATAATAATGAAAGCAAAGATAACATGGATAATTAAAACTTAAAGAGAATCCAATATCATTTTTAAGCTATTTAGTTTCTCTCACACCAAATCTTTGCTCCGAACTCACAAATAAATAGACTACATGGGGCTGTACCTCGTCTTCCTAATCAGTGATGGGACTGATTATAAAATCATCAAAAGACAGAGAATAGCACAAGGAAAAAAATAAAGAGGCCCTGGGTAATCCACAGCCTGACTAATCATGCCTGCGTGACAATGACTATATTTTCATGATAGGTTCATCTTAAGGAGCCAGAATAAGCCAGGTATCTGCTAATCAGTGCCCAGATAATTAAATATTGGATGAACTTCTGTGTGGTTCCACGAAGAAATCTCCCACTAAGGGGAAAATGTCAAATCTGATGTCATCTGGACTCCTTTTCACTGTCTAAAGCTTCTCTCAGCTGTGACTTTGGATTAGATCTCTTTGCTCACGCTTATTATCTGTACATGTGGCCTCATGATCACCATCCGACACAGCTCTGCAGAGAAGGAGATGCTGAATATAATGAGGGTGAAGTGAGTGTCTTCCCCAGCAATGACGAGCTCCTTCTCCCCACCCATCTCCAGTGAACCTTGGGAGAGACTTGTGGATTTGCAGGGTTCCTCCATTACTTTTCAGCTTGCGTACGAGCATCTCACTGCTTCTCTTTGTGGAACATAACTCACACAGCCGGGTGGCTGTAGTCCAGCTCTGTGGAATAGCAATGTCCCCAGGCCCTGAGGCTGAGATCTTCTCAGGATGGGGAAGAGACAGTGAGGACAAGCTCTCTTTTATGCAGACGCCTGCTGGAAGAGATGTCCACAAATCCGTTCTTGTTTAGCTAGACAGGAGAATGAATCACATGAGGATTCTCAGTCATTAACAATAACTGATTATGACACTTGGGCAGGGACACTCTTCAGTGACTTCCAGAGACTGTTCATACTCCTTCCTGGGAAAATGCCAGGCTCTCTGTCATTCTTGTATTAAGACCCCAAATCCACTTGGGCTGAGTCTCCTTTGATGGCTTCCTGGCAATGAGGCTCCTGTGCACCTGTCCTCAGGCTAGGACTTAGCACAAAAGGCCCAATTCAACACCTGTTTTGCCTCTTTCATCTAGACTTGTGGAAATTAGTCAAAGGAAAATAAAATGGGGAAAAAAGATGTATCTGGAAATAATGTTAATATACAAGATTCATACTTTGATGTCTTACATACTAGCAAGATGCCAACCACAAGTTTGATTTCAAACTTCCTAGGAGCCAATTTGAGACAGAGAGTCAGTTGTGTGGTTTGTATTGTCCATAAGATAAAAATAAACGAATTGTCCAGGAGTAGTATCCAGGTGACAATATCAAGTAAGTCCCCCTACGTGTCCTCAAAGGTAGGACATAGTAACAGAAAGATTAATGTAGTACCCAACAGCGTCCTCCATCACTCAGTGTGGAGAGAGTACAAGGGGTGGCAGAAGGAGGATGCTCAGCACTACGGTGACCTCTTTATATATTTTTGTCTTTCAGCTAGGATTTTTAAAAAACCTTCCTCATGTCTGATACCGGAATAAAAAACAACAACTTTTCACTAATGTAGCCCTTTGTTCATGAAGCTAGGTTACAAATGGGCTTGCTCTAGACCAGTGGTTCTCAACCTTCCTAATGCCACGACCCTTTAATACAGTTCCTCATGTTGTGGTGACCCCCAACCATAAAAATTATTTTCGTTGCTACTTCATAACTGTAATGTTGCTACTGTTATGAATCGTAATGTAAATATCTGATATGCAGGATGTATTTTCATTGTTACAAATTAAACATAATTAAAGCATAGTGATTAATCACAAAAACAATATGCAATTATATATTCAATGTGTTTTCTGATGGTCTTAGGCAACCCCTGTGAAAGGGTTGTTCAACCCCGAAAGGCGTCGTGACCCGCAGGTTGAGAACCACTGCTCTAGACTCTAGGGTTGTGCCAAGAATTCTTTGTATTAAACAGAGAGGGAAATGTTTCCTGAACATAAATTCTTTATCAGGAAAGCCTCAGAGCACAGGTTAAAGATATGAGCTATCCAAGTCTATCACTACAGGACGAAAATGAAATTTTCATGCCCAATTCAGTTCAATAGATAGTTATTGTGTTAGGTACTGTTAAGTTAATATATGAAGATTAATAAAACTTTGTCGCTGCTATCCAGTAGGTCACAACCAGAGGGGAGAGAGAGAGTAGACTCAATAATCCCTACCCAGGGTCATGCCAACTCTTAAGGATACTCTGGCAGCAAAGTGAAGGGGTTTCGTACCCAACTAAGGGGGATCAGAAACAGCAATTTGAGGGGGAAATCCTTGAACTGAATCTTGAAGAACACTTTCATCACCGCTGCTCCTAATCCATGAGAGAGAGCCCAAGTGTGTGTAAGGGCACAGGCATTTCGTGCCTGCCAATGCACATAGTCCACATGTGTCTGTGGAGTGAGTGCTACAGGGAGATGGTGTTGCAAACCTAGGGACATAGGGACCATCAGCATAAATCAAGGAAGCATGATATAGCAAGAAAACTGGTATATAACTGAAAGGAGGGTAGGGAGAGGGAGTTGCAGGAGACCCATCGGGAGAAGAACCCAAAGGCCATATCCACGTGGAAAAGGAGCTTGGACTTTTTGTGTTAAGAAACAAGGGGTCACAAAGTGGACATGACAACATCTGCATTCTGTGTTACCACTAAAGTACCACAGAGGAAGGGTTGAGTTGGCAGCCAGGTGGAGTAGAAAAAGAGTGGGGACCTGGAGACTGGCTAGCAGGCTGCAGTGAACTATGAAAAAGGACAGAAGCCTGAGATAGGGCAAGGGTTGGAAAAAGGGGAAAGGGTTGGTTTTGAGAATACATCCTTAGCAGAAACATTAACAGAACTTTGTAACCTATTGAGTGAGAGGTGGGGAAAGGAGTCTAAGGTGTTTCTCTCATTTCTCATACCAGTAAATGATGATGCACCAAGAAGATCAGAAAGAGAAGCACATGCATATTCCTGGCCTTTCACCTGTAAATGGGCCACTATTAGATAGATAGTAGCCCCTCATGCCCAATTTCATAGTCACTTTTAGCATCCTGGAGATATGCTCTAAGTTGCCATAGAAATTTCTCCTATCAGCCTCTAGTTAGAAGGCAGTGCTATGAGTGGGAAGTATTTGGAAATAGGAATTGGGAGTTCCTGGCCTCTTCTATGCTACTGCTGAGTAATAGAAACATTGGTCACCACAAGTCACCAACTGCCTGTAGCTCAGTTTTCTCATATGTACAATGGGTGTTTGACAAGGCCT
The DNA here is from genome assembly GCF_000327345.1 of Myotis davidii. Taxonomy (NCBI): domain Eukaryota; kingdom Metazoa; phylum Chordata; class Mammalia; order Chiroptera; family Vespertilionidae; genus Myotis; species Myotis davidii. Next base: position 3,232,279 of record NW_006293313.1, read on the forward strand.
GCACACCTATCTTTACAGTCAATGTAAAGACCAAACACAGTAGTTTACTGGATCATGTTTTTAAAATATGTGTACTATGCAAAGGTTAGGGACAGAGGTTACTACAGGAGGGGAAAGCAAAACAAAGGATGGTAAGAGAGGGACTTAGAAATGCAAAGGCAGCTCTGCAGGACCCAGAGAACTTTTTCATTGCCGCTCCCCACCCCCTTCTTTTCATTTTCTTTTCAGTAGGCAATAAAAATACACAGAAATATGACCACAGAAGCGCTGCCAAATTCAATACTCATAATAACTATTCAATATTCAGCAATACACATGCAATATTGCAGATGGTTGTGGGATGTGATGGTCTCTTTCCAATAGTTCCAAAGGGGAAAACAAAATGTTATAAGACAACAGCCAGTCATTTGATGCATCCTGACTGTTTAAGAGACATAAGAGTCAGCAATCATGTGCAAATTAAAACATAATTATATACACAGACTACCCAGGATTAAGTAACATTTCACAGATGCATGCTAAATTACTAAACATCTTTGGAAATAAATTGTGACCATCATTTGCTATTATCCCAAAAATATTATTACCAAAACAAGTCAAAGTACAGAGATACATATTGCCTAGTGAGCTAAAGGTATGCATGTCATAAGAGATTATTACCACAAATTTGAGGGGGGTAGGTGTTAGTCACTAAGTAGTCATTTTACCCCACAGGGTTAGTAAACAATTTATGTAAATGTGCACCAATAGACACATTGCCCAACAAAATTCCATTCCTCCCTTGGTAATGCAAACTATTTAGTTTTGAGGTAGCCAGTCACAGTTTATTACAGATCTAATCAGTGCCACCCCATCGTAATCTCTAGCTGAAAACAATTATGTCTATCTCAGTCCCTGGTGTGAGTTGTGTCACATGGCAACCTAGTCAGATGATGGCTATGGGCAGAAGGGTCAAGTAAATGGTGGTGTTGGGTTTATTAGTCCAGAAATTGGGAGGAGAGAGACAAAGTTGGATGAGGACATACATTACAAAGTAGACCAGTGGCTGATTCCTCGCTGTCCCCATTCCTCTGCACCCCTTTCCCAGTTCCACAAAGCCAGGCAACTTAAAGAGATGACCCTATGGCCAAGTCCTGGGGCCATTTTGTGAACTGAGGTCCTGACCTCTGACTGCTTTTCTACACAATCCCCAAGACTAGAACACTCCCCATCATCTCTGTATACCCCCACCTGGCATGGTGCCAAGCACATGACAAACAATCGGTGCATGTTTGCTAAACATAGGAAATCTTTAATGAAATGGAAGCCATTTTCTGGCCTTGGAATACCCTTGCCCATTAAAAGTTCCCAGTAGAAACCAGGCCATCACCAGGCAAGTTACCCTCTAACTCTGTGTCACATGCCCTATTCGTGGACAGGGGAGGGAGGGAATGCATGAAACTGTCTCTCCTCTCGCTTCGTGTTCCTGAACACATTTTATTCTTTACGTAAGTTCTTTTCCTTCTTTCAGTGCCTTAGGAATGAGCCATTAGTCAATGGTGAAGTGAACAAATTAGCAAGTATTTATCGAGTGCTAACTGGGTGTAAAGCTCTGTGTTAAGTTGAAAGATTGAAAGATTTTTTAAAATTTTTTAAAGATTTTTTAAAATTTTTATTAATTCCAGCTGAAAAGATTGAAGACATACAAATGAAGTAATTTGGAAACAATAATAAAACATGTGTTTAAATTATCATGAAATTTATGTACAATTTATGCACTGCTTACTTTCAAAACTATCTTCATCAACATATAATAAAACACATATATGCAGAAAACAATTAAAATAATAAGAGCAAGAAAATGAAGCAATAAGATTGGTACCATTGTGATTTAACCCAGTTATTAATAAATGGAAAGAAGCAAAGGGTAGCTACAATTCAGATACATGCTCAGTAAAGTCTAAATGACGTAGAGAGGGTGCTTGCCTGTCAGTCATACCAGGGAACAGGGCATTAGCCAGAATGAGAGTGGACACTGCAAGGGCACGAAATCTGAAATACATAAGCTCCTGAACAATGCGAGTTCTCTCTCTTGGCCCCCTTGCTCTCTGGGAACTCTTGCAGGAGGTGGTGCTCCCCTGCAATCACCCACTTGGTTCATGGACCCCACACAATGGAATGATGGACTAGAACTAGTTTGATGCTGTTCTGGACTCAACTCCACCATGGATTGGAAACTCTGGACACTGGCTTTGCTTCTAGCTCTGCTAAAGCTCCAACTGCACCTTTTCCAGGACTGGTTTAAGAGAAATGGGACTTTGGAAACTGAGGGATATAACGCTATGTAAATAAAAATCATTCATTCTCCCATGTGAGTCTCACAAAATCCTTTTTTCTCAAGATATGGTAAGAACACCCCTCCCACTAGCAACAGAGAAATTCCACCTGTGCAATTCTCCAATAACAAGATGATTATGCTACCAATTTGGGATGAGTGGTTGATGCCACCAGCATGATGGCTGGTTTTAAGACTCTCAGCAGCCACGGCAATAAAAGAAATGGGAACATGGGGCAGTATACTAATAGACTCTTCATGATGACTTAGGAGGAAATGTCTATGGTGCCAAGAGAAGCAAACATTTTCCTGGTATTAAATTCTAAGAAGAATTTATAATGTGAATCATTATATCAGGAACATTGAACAACACAATGGACAATATCTTCCAAAACAATTTTTAGAGAAATGGGGAAATGTTCATCAGTTGGCTAATTCTTAAAAATACCTTCCATAAAAATCATGGGCATGACAGCCAACAAAACTGAGTGAAGACATTTCCACAGGAAACAAAGTTAACATGGTCCAGGAATACAGGTTTCTCAATGACCTGACAAGAGTCAGGCAGAGAACTTAATAAACGTTAAATTATGTTGAGTGGAGACTCACATGCTTTAGATAAACATGCAAGTATGTCAAAGCTGCTATTTTGCTGTGAAAGTTAAGAAAACTAACCATTACTCTTGTTTGAACTAAGGGCCACACGAACGGCTTGACACAGATTTTTCCTAATTCCTGGATGCTAGGGCAAGAAGTTGATTTTTTTGGTAGTATATTAAAGGGTGAACATGTTTGGGGCAGAGAGGTAAAATAAAGATATTCTAGTTCCGCGTCATTTCAAAGATCAAAGATTTACCCTACAATTTTCCCTTCTTCCATCATAACTCATGTCTCTACAAACTTCCCACCCCATGGTCACTAAAGGGGCTCCCCATCTGACTTGGGTAATTCTTCTGTTAAAATGTTACTTAGGACACGAGGCCAATTTTACATATGGACTTGGCTGCACTGGCTGGGTCCCTTTTGACTAGAAACAAACTGCATAAACAGTGCTGGCCTGATGGGTGGGCGGAGCACCACCATGCTGAGCTGGCATAATCTGAGGGCCTGGCCACAGAGTCAAGACAGAATTCTTGCAAATAACTTTCCCTATGGCCCATCAAAAAGCTTCCAGCTCCACCGTCAGGGATGCACCCTTTGGGCTCCCTATCTTTAAGAGGTTGCAATTAAATAGTATAAACAGAACCTTAATCCTCTACCATCTGCTGATAGAACCAGAAGGGTCACAGGCATAACCTGGCTCAAAGATCACAAGCTTACTGATTGCAGGCCAAATTCGTCCTGCTGATGTGTTTGTGTGGACTGAAGAGTGGTTTAAAATATAAACTTTTCACATAAAATTCAATTTTTTCAGTTCTCCTAAAAAATTAGAATTTCTGGCAACACCAGGCCTATACCACCTATGGCAGCAATCAGCCAATGGAGCAGACTAGCCCCTGCCCCTTTAGTCACAGCAGGCTTTCTCCACTCTGCCGACTCCCCACCACCCCCTAGTGTCTTCTCCCAGGCCTGCTGCACCCATTTACATGACATGCCTCATCCTGTGCCCATTTTTTCTTTAATCCTTCATGATCCAATACTCTTATTTTATGCCCTACAGAGGAAAAGAGACTTGCTCAAGTTTGTACATCTGGTAAGAGGCTGAGCCATAGGTAATCTGGCCTTCCCAGGCCCCCAATTCTCTCCATGGCAGATCTAAGCCCTCAGCAGGCAGGATGAGACAGGTGCCAGTGGAGGTCAAGCCCTCCACAGGGAAGTGGAGTTAGGGAAGCTCCAAAGACAAGTTTGGCTCAGTTCATGTTGTTCTGCCCTGGGCAGGTTCTGCCTGCAATAATATTTTACAGCATCCTCCAGAAAAATCAATTGGTTTAAAATAGCAACTGATTCTTGCCCTGGGTGAAAATGTTAGGCATATGCAAAAAAGGGAGCATTGTGTTTTCTTTAAAGCTCTTTCGAACCTGTGAACAAGTAGAATTGTTCACCACACACGCCCACACACACAAAAAAAATCGCTCAACAGTATTTTCTTCGGGGAGAGACAGATTTAAAATTTAGGAATGTGGGGGTTTATTTAATTCTTTAGGAGCCTTTCTTTCAGCCACATAATGCCTTTCTTTGATATAATATTCGAAAATACGCTTGTCACTACTTTATGCTAAAATATAAATGGCTCATGGTCTCTAGCTCTCTTTTAGGAGAAAGAAGCGAAGTAAGGGGGGTGGGGGACCTGGCGTAAATGGCTCTGCCTAGATGAAAAAGTGCAGGCAGAACATTTCCAAGCTGCTAAACACCAGAAGGAGATAAGAGGTGGCGTGTGAATTGCCAATTATGATGGTAACAATAATGAAAATAGTCCCACTGTGCTTTGGAAAGCCCCAGTCCTGGGCTGGCATGAGCTCCAAAGCTCAGGTGTTCTTGGGCAGCACAAGGGCAGTGGGGCCTCCCTTACCTGGAAGCCAAGTGATTCCAGGGCTGTGGGTCAGGAATGTGAGGCCCCGAGTAGCCCCCCAAAGAAAGGGCTGCCTCAGTCCCTTAGCTTCTATTCTAATCGGCATGAGTTCTTTCCTAAGGTGGAACCCCGGGGTTTCCAACCTTTTCCACTTCAGTCGCTGGCAGGTACCCTCCCTCCCCCAATGTGTGCAGTGCAGCTGGCAGGAGCAATCAGCTTTCCTTCACCTTCTTCCCTCCTGGAGAATACCCGCTCCTCCCTCACCTGTAGGAAAATTCCAGCCAACCTTTAACTTCTCTTATCCATGAAGCCAAAGCACCCCCACCCATGGGAATTATATTTACGCTTTGCCCTCACTACTGGCTGCTGCTGCAATTCCTTCCTAGCACTTACTTTATTCTGCCTGGTTTTATACGTCTGGTTCAGCTGTCACCATCCCTAACAAGACTTGAGTTCCTTGAGCCCCAGAACAGTGCCTCAGCTATGTTTCCACCCTCAAGCCTGCAGAATTTGGGGCAGTAGTAAGCACTCAATGAATATCTAATGAATCTAGGGCTCCACTTTTTAAAAAGCAGCTGCTTTGCTGGAATGAGAAGCTGTGTGATACCAGCTAGGGAGGAAGGAAGTCAGTCAGGTTCAAACAACCTCGAGGGGCGACTTCACTCCCACACTGACCTCTCCCTCCGCATCACATGGTAGCAAATGGCTTGGCATCCTGAAGCTGCGATGGCATGATTTTAATTATGCGCATTTTCTTCCTTTCTCTGTCCACCTCGCAGAAGGGAGCATCCCTAACTCTTCTGGGTCACTCCCCAGCCACACATACACCTTCTCATTTCATCAATAGTCACTGCAAACCCACTTTCCCATTCACTGCAAATACACTCGGTCTTCTCCCCAAGTCAAACAGTCTTCCCGTCCTTAATGTCACCTTCTGCGCCCCGGCCTGTCCACCCTCAGTCTTCCAACCTCAGTAAATGCATCACCACCTGCCCAGTGGCCCAGCCTGAAACCTCAGACCTAGTCCTTCATTTCTCTTTTATTCACGCCCTGTCCTGGTCCCATAGTGGCCATCCTCGCCAGCTCTGGTCCAGAGCAGCACCCCATTGGCCCACTTCTCGGCCCTCATTTCATGCCTGGAGCACCAAACTGGACCCCCATTTCCTCTCTTTGTCCATAACCTGGATCCCTCCCAGAAGTCAGAGGAACTGTGATGCATGCTTGAGCCACCCTCCTCCTGCCTGGGGCCCTCACAGGACTCCCCACCACCCCAGGATGAATTCGAGGCCCGAGTGGTCAGGCCGCCACCTGTCCCACCTTCATGCTCACTTCTCTCCGGCTGCTCTGACCTCTGCTTTTCCTTCAACCTTGAATGTATCCAACTCTCCATCTTGGAGTTTTCTACTTGCCATTCCTTCCGGTCCTTCCCAGGCTTTCCTTCTCTGCCCTCAGCTTAGAATCACCTCCCATGCAGTTCCTTGAGCCCTATTTAAGGACCTCCTGCCTGCACCACTCTTCATCCCTGCACTTATTCCCCACACTCAGAAAGTATGATGTCACGCTAGTGTCTGCTCATGCAACGTCCCTTCCCCCTGTCTTGGTCAGGGCAGACATCATCTTTCTTACTATCTGATGCAGCCACAGCATTTAGCACAGATCCCAGCATGTAGAATGGGCACAGAGCAAAAATGACTGCCCACAAGTGAGCTTTTCAGCTCAGGAGTCCCGTCTCCACAACCCCGCCCTCAACTCCACACAGACTGATCACCCTCTCTTACCAACCTCCTGAAATTGCTCCTAACTAGCAATCCAGTGACCTTCTTGCAGCCCTCATCTCCCTCTGTGTCTCCATAGCCCTTCATTCATTCACAGCTATTTTTCCACCCTCACTGTCCACTCTTCATACACATGTGTTCTAGAAATTTCCACGTGATGTGCCTCATGTTCAACCCCTGCCCTCTCTTGTCTCCATATCTTGGCAAGTATAATTTTCTCTGCCTGAATGACCTTTTATCTTTTTTTAAACAGGTAAAATATGATTCTGTTAACATGTGTTAAGATTATAAAAGATTAACATTGAATATAAATACAGCAAAGCATACAGGCAAGAAGAAATCCTTCTAAACAGTGCTTCTTCAACTGGGATCTATAGACCCTAGGGAATCCCTAGGTGCCTTCATTTTGATATCAATCTTTAAAAAACAGTTCACAGAAGCATAATCTATTGTTGAGCTGCCCACCTAATCACCAAGTGCTTTGATGTGACTACAATGCCTGTGCTTGCATTGTTGTTTACAGTAACCATGGCAACAAGGAGATCTGGCTTAATTGGCACAGGCTAATGAGAAACTAATAGTGGAACAGCACAGCAACCACCCCCTACCCCAGCTGACTACTGACTCCTCTTCCAGCATCAAATACAAATACGTAAGGACCAGGGCTAGGCTCTTGAAAGCAGGAGACAAAGCTGTGGGAAGGATCTCAGCTCAGGCAGTGAGGTCAGCATGTTCTTAGGGGAGGGAGGTGGGGTCCCCTAGGGGTGAGGGAAGGGGTGGGAGGCAAGTGTGGAGGGTCAAATCCAGAGAGCAACATAAAGGCCAAAAGAATGAATGAATGATTTAAAGGAGGGAAATTCGGGCACAACAAAGATTTTTTTAAAATAATTTTAAGAATACTGTGACTAGCTATGTTTCAATAAAATTGAAAAAAAACTACATAAAATGAATAAACCTTAAAATATACAAATTATTATATTTATTACAGATATTGAAAAGATAATTGAAGATATTCTTCCAAAGAATCCCAGGCCTGGTCATTTATGCAGGTACATTCTGGGCAATGTTCAAGCAATAGATAATTTCTACATCATATATACTATTTCTGGAAAAAGAATAAGAAAGATGCTTAACTCACTCCATGAGGCTAATATGACTATGAGCCTAGAAATGCATAAGGATAGTACAAGAACAGAGATTATAGGTTCATTTCACTTAGGTACATGAAACAAAAATCCCAGATAAAAGATTAACCAACTAAAGACAACAGTGAATGGAAACAATTAAGAGATTATAGTCAAGTAAGACTGATCCCAGAAAAAAAAGGGTAGTTTAACAACAGAAATTTATTCTAAATCACTATATTCATATAGTGATTATATTATTATTTTAATATATTCTGAAAAAAACATTTAATAAAGTATAAAACTATATATAATTTTAAAATAACTTTCAAAATACTGAAAATAAAAGTTTCTTAACCTGATAAAAGTTACATAATAAACTCCAGAGCAAGCCTCATACACTTAACCCAATAGATTTTTTAAACTATGGGATTATATTTGTCACTTTGAGTTGGCAAAACATTTTTTAAAGGACTTTAGAAGCACAAACAACAAAGTAAAAAAATTAATAGATTTCTATTCAGTGGTGACCACATAGACACAATTAAAAATAAGTAACAACTTGGAGGTGATATCTCAAAGTATAGAACCAATAAGAAATTAATAGCCATGACATAAAAGAATCCTGCAAACCAGTAAGAAAGGAAATCCAGTAGAAAAGCTGGCAAAAGCTATGGGTAGAAAATTCACAGCAAAGAAAAGCAAACTGGCTAACAAATATGTGAAGAGATGGTCAACTCACTGATTAATGGGGGGGGGGGGACCAAAAATGCCAGTTAACACAATGATAAAATACTTTACACCTATCATGCAGACAAACATTAAATCAGACCCTCTCAAGGCTCAGCAAGGAAGTGAGATGAGAAACCCCAGGTGCTCCTACTGGCGTGGAATCTGGCAGCGGCTCCCGGGAACAATCTCACTGAAATCATCCATGTGCAAGGATGTCATAACCGCCGGCCTGTTCCTGGAGTCACGCTCCCAAGAAACTTTCACACGAGTGGATGAGGCGATGTGCCACAGCTCTCCTTGTGGCAGCTGGAAACTGAAGGTGGCCTAGGTGCTCGCCCTGAGGGCCCGGTGGAAGTGGAGTCGGTGCTTAGCATGACATGCATGTCGTCAAAAGGAATACTGACAAGTTCACTCAGCAACACGGGCCATTCGTAAAAATATGGCAGTAAATGAAAAAAGTCAGAAGCAGAATGAAGTATATGTACATAAATTAAAACCAGACCACAAAACAACACTATATACTTTACTAACAAACAAAAACGGATGTCCAAGGACACAACTCACACATATTCAAGTAGGTGCGGATGGGAATGGGAGGGTATTGTGGGGGGGCAGGGCAGGAGGAATGTAGAATAAAATGGAATAAGAAAGAGAGGGGCCTTGTACTGACAAATCATGATCGCTTGCTGTAATTTAAGGGAAATAATTAATCCAGTTTGGCATATCTTGAGTTTACAGGGGGGGAAAGTTGTAGAAATACTGGGTTATTACATAAAATACAGGGTGGGGCAAAAATAGGTTTACAGTTGTATGTGTGATACTGAGTTTATGCCTGTATTATTTTCCATACGAACTGTAAACTTTTGCCCCACCCTGTACAGATACCTTAAAGCCAGAAGACTTGGCACCACACTGCTCAGTAATCAGACTTGCTATCACTTTGTAAACGGAGATTTCTTGTGAGTGAAACAACAGCATAGCATATTACACTGATGTGGTTGATTTCAATGTGGGAATTTTTCTTTAGTTTTGACTTTATTTATAAATTTATCTTTGTTGTATAATTAAGGTTTCCAAGTGTTAAGACTGTAGTGTACTTCGTGATATGTTTGCATAGATCTAAGTACCATTATAATAAAAATAGTTTAAACAGAGTCCTTGAGAATACTTTTCTCTACAAGAGACCGGTTCCTCTTTACTCTGGAGTGGGAAATGCTACTTGAGGGTGGGAGAGTTGAGTGTCATCCTAAGGCACAGTGGTGTGGTGCCCTAACACATCTAGGTATTTCCTTTGCTCCTTCCCTAACCGTTTTTAGAGCGGTCCTGTGAATTCCCCCCATTCCTTCTTGCTTATTGCCTGTCAAGGTGGTGAGGCCATAGTTCCCTTTTGATATTTAAAAATGAAACTTTTCAAGAGCAAGGTGCTGGTTTTAGCTGCAGAGAGTCCTAGATGTTTGGGAAGACAGGACCTGTGTGCAAAAGCACTTTGGAAACTGCGAAGGATTATCTGCAATTTATTATAATGACTGTTGTCATTGCTGCTTCTCCCACTGCTGGAAGCAAAGAGCCTGCTGTGACCTATGTCAGTGAATTACTCTGGTCATTCTCCGAGTAGGGACAGCCTAGCCATCACCTTGCTGATGCCCTCACCTGTGAAGGGAAAGGAACAGGGAGGTCTGGGACAGCTTTGTCACCTTCGTTCTGAGCTGTATTAAAGAGCACACTGAGGAGGCTGCTCAGGGTTGGGTGGGGCAATGGAACAGGATGTCTATACAGTGCTGCTGCATATGCCGATACAATTAGTGCTTGGGCCCCAGGGATTGAGGGTGCTGGAATCCAGCCAGGACTCTGTTCACTAAGCCTTGTGTCCTGTGCAGGATGGTGACCACCCAGAGAAAGAGGGAGGGTCGCCCTACAACACCAAGTCTTCAGTCCATCTGCCCAGACAGGGGCACCTTTTAAAAATCTGTGCCTGCAGGGGGGAAACGGGGAGGGGGAGGAGGAGAAAGAAGAGGAGGGGGAGAGGTGTGTGTGTATGTGTGTGTGTTTCTAATTTGTCCCAAGCTTCCGTCAGCTCATTAAGCTCTATGCCAGCCTCAAACTCTATGCCAGCCCTGCCCCAACCCAAGGTGCCACACAGACCAACAGTGACCTCACGGTGGCCATCAGCTGTCAGACAAATTTATTTTTCAGTTCTTCTTGACCGGCTGGGTATGAACCAGTGACCTCTCTGTAAAAATCTCCCAACTCCATTAACTCAGCCACCCAAGAGCACAGCTCCTGGTTACCATTTAGTACTGAAATCAGAGCCTGTGTGGGGCCTATTGTACTGGGTGCTCTGTTTAGGCACATGCCTGGAGGGGCTCTGAGTGGACTCCCCCCACTGCCTACCCTCCATCCTGTCCCATTAGCCCAGGCTGGGTGAGAGAAGAGGGAGGGCGGAGTATCAGTGGAGGGGGGGTATCAATGGAGGAGAGTGACTGGTCCCCATAGGGTGACAGGTCATCAAGGCTGAGCTGTCTATCATATCAGCCCTACATCAGAGCTGGCAGAGGTGAGGAGATGAGGATGCTGTGGGTGGAGGGCATTCGTGAGTGAGAATGTATGTTTGAGCCTGAAGTTGTGCACATGTGTGTTGCATGCTTGTGCTTGTGTGTAAACGGATGTCATATGCATTAATTTGATTGTAATGAGGATCTATGTGTGGGGTGTTTTTGTTGTATGTTTGTTGTAGGAAGCTGTGCATACTGAGCACAAGAGTGAGACTGAGGGATCCAACGTTGGAGGAAGGAAGTGAGAAAGGAAGACACAGGAGGTAAGGAAGAAGAAGAAAAGACGCAGGGAGAAGATGATGGAAGAGAGAGAGCAATTAAGAGGAAGGAGAAGAGACTGCCTTGGGGGTGGCTGGTCCTCAGAAGCAGAGGCTGGAACACTCTTTGTGAGATGGATGTTCTGAAGTCCCCATTAAGGTCCCAGGTGAATGAGGGGATGGAGAGAAGCAGCAGCAACACACAGATCACCAACACCTGATGACTGTGTCACATCCTAAGCCTACAGGGTCTCCCAGCCAATGCCCTCGCACCTCCAGGCTGCACTCTCAGCCCCCAACAGTCAGACCAGCAGCTCCCAAGTCAGGGGACTCAGCTCCCAACTGCCTGACTCTGCCTCTCCAGGCCCAGTCTCTTAGCTGCCATGGGGGAAGGGCAGTGTGGCAAGGAGACACTACTCCCATCTGATCTGAAGCGAGGAGTGGTTCAATGGCTGCCCCAGAGTTCATTCACTCTCATTGCATGAAGGGATGAGAGCGCTCAGAGCCCAGACATTTAGTGGGCAGCCAGCCCTGCAGGTGGTTAAGTCAGTTCTGTGTGCTCCATGCGGAAAGGGGTGACAGCCCAGAGTGACAGAGAACAAAATGAACCCTGCTGCCCACCCTACTGCTGGCCCAGCCACTGAATCACAGGCTGCAAAGACCTGGCTGGGAAAAGGACTTCCATCAAGTAAAGATGACATTCTCAAGGGTCTCAATGGCTGAAACTTTTTCAGCCAATGCCCAGGATTGGCAACACAATTTCCCCATCTCTCTTCCCCTGCGATGTTTACACCACTCAGTCTACAGAGAATGTTACCAGGGATCTCCATAATGTCAATGACTGGCCCCATGACCTTGGGCAAATCCTTTCCCCTTTCTATACAGCTCAGTCTCTCTGTCAGCAAAATGCCTGTGTATTTCCCAGACTTGCCCCCCTGTGGGGGTAATCAAGTGAGGATGGTTATGAAAGCCCTTTAAAAAGCACGGTCTAGTTCATTCAATTCCCAATTGTCATCATAGACATCGGGAAGGGAGTTGAAGTGGGTGAGAAGGGATCTGGAGACCATGGTGCCTTGGGTTCACAGGAAGCCCCTATTGGAGTACAGGAGGGGACCTCAGTGAGAAAGTAAATGGGAGAACAGTGGGTGCTGAGCCAACAATGAGAGCCCAGAAGTGGAGGGAAGTTCACTCCCTTCTCCATTGTCTCAGCGGAGGCTTGTAGAAGATGCAGACCCAGAGGTAGGGCCTGAAATAAGGGAGGAGACTCCAGATGGTGCATGGCCCAGGTACAGGGGTGTGCTCCCAGGAATGACACTGGTGTCACTCAATCCATAGCTTGACCCAAAACACCAAGCGGCTTCTCTTTGTGCCTGAGCAGAGGCCATCTGGGAAAACCCTGAGCTCAGAGCATGGGGTGGTGACATCGGAGCACTTGATTGCAGGGACATCAGAAAGGCTTCACTGACAAGGGGACTTGGGTTGAGCCTTGAGACAGGAGAAGGGCTCCCAACCTCTTCACCAGGCGGCTCAGCACACAGCCAGCCCACCCAGGGAGAGGCCTCCCAGTTTGACAGCTGAGAGCCAGGAAAGCAAATGGTTTCCTGTAGGGAGGGATTTTGCTGCAAATCCCTAATCAATGAGGAGAAATTTAAAGAGATTAGGGTAGCTGCTGGCTGCACACATCCTTCCTCCCTTCCCCACTGCCGGAGCTTCCTTTCCTTTGACTTTGGTTTTCCCCTCTATTTCCTCCCATCTATATCTATCAACTCTTCCTCCTTCCTCTCCCTTTCATCCCTCCCCTCTTCCCTCCTCTTCCCTGGAACTTCCTGGGGCCTCTCTACCCACCCCTCTTTCTCTTGCCCTCTCTCTGCCCTGCTCCCCACCTATCTGCCCCCCTCCCCCCGATTCCACAGAAGCTCTCTGTCCTCAAGGGGATGCTTTCACTGTTTATTAATTTATGACCAAACAAAACAACCTTTTGAAAGCCCAGAAGAAGACATTCCTGCCTCCATCCCCAGCCTCTGATATCACCCAACCCAGACGGTAAATGTCCTGAAGAGCCTGGTCCCCCAAAAGTGACCTCCCCATATATTAGGGGGAAGGAATCAACATTGGAGCATGGGAGTTAGAACCAGAAACCACAGGTGAGCAAGAAGGGAAGATGGACTCAGGCTCATGAATATAAGGGTGGTTGTCAACACCCAGATTTGGGCAATGATAATCATGGTAACACCTGACATTTAATGACACCTTGTGCTTATGGTGTATCAGAGCTCTCTCCTGTAGGTGTCCTTTCCCTTTTCCTGTAGGATCCCCACTTTCAATTGCTGCAGCCCTCATATCACAGCCCTCCCATCCATCAGGACCCCCTGTGAGCCCCACCTCTTCCATAAAACCTGGTAAATTGATTCCTGTAGCACTAAGCATCTGCCTCTCACAATTTGGCTCCTGATAATTTACTGCCCTGTCTCTTTCTCTTGCTGCTTGTTTTGTCTAACTCTTATCTCCCAACTATGGCTCCTGCAGGGCCCAGACCAAACCCAATGCTGCTTCTATAACTGGCTCAGGGTCTGGCTGGGTGCCGTATATCTGGTAGGAGGTCAATAGTATATGATTGATCAGTTGATTGTAAGTCTCATTAAAACCTATGAGGCAGGCACAAGTGAGTATTCTTTCTGTCATGATGATATCAAACAGAATGGGGTTGGAGGGTATCTGTTACCTGTCCTCTGGATCCAAGGAAAGCATCTATTCCATTAATCTTGCAAGACTTGCCACAATCTGGGTGTTTGGGGGTGGGGAGAGGAGCTGAGAAGGTCTATGATAGGTTTCCTCTGGGATGCTTGTCCCCTCGGGTCTCACCTTGCTCAGCTGCTTGGACATAGAGGTAACATCCACAGAGTGAAAGCTCAGTGTTCCAAGTAGAACGGCTGAGGTTTGAGGTTTGGTTCCAAAGAGAGCTGTGTTCAAATCCCAGTTGGACAAGCAATATCTTCAAACCTCCTTTTTCTCTTCTGTGAAGTGGGTTTAATTTCTACCTCCCTTTTTTGTTAAAAAGTACTAAATTATATAGTTTATGTAAAACCATTGGCACAGTACCTGGCCCTAGGTAAGTGCTCAAAAAAATGTAGATACTATTATTCTTTGAAATCACCTGGTCCTTCCAGCCCCAGGCCCTCCTCTATCCTCTCCTCGTTCCTGGGCACAGTCAGCCATCAGGGACAGGCCACTTGGAGTTTGGAGTATGGGGAAATGTCTGCACAGGCACAGATTGAGGTCAGGAAATTCATTTCACGTACACCATGACCTCTGTCCCAGCAATATTTTCTATCTCCAGGGGCACAAGGCTGGCTACTTCATTAACCCCTGAGAGCTGTCAAAGCCCATTTGGGGATTTCAATAACATTAGGATCTAGCCTTTCAGGGGCTGAAAGTCTGAAATCCAGGACTGGAAGCCTGGTGAGAGAAATCAGATGAACTGCTGGGACTGTGGCCTCACACAAAAAGGAATTAAAAATAGGGGGGCTGCATCTGAACACACAGAGGAAAGAAAGTGATTTTAGCTTAGGTTGGCATTTTGTGAACTCAGATAGTTGGGGAGTAAATAAGTTTTCAATCTTGTAATTACTTATCAATTTACTTATTCAGCTACCATTCATTGGGCACCTACCATATGGAATAAAAAGTCAAATAAACAGTATGAAAAGTGATGAGCTGAGCATGCCCCGGGTGCTGGGGGAACCCACAGGAACAACTATATAACCTCTGAGACAGGGAAAGCTTCATGAAAGGGGACAATTGAGCTCAATTTTGAAGAACTAAGTTAGGAAAGTGCAATGGTTTCAGAGGGAAGGAGAGAGGGATGTAGATGGGAGGGATGGGATGGGCCTAAACAGGTATTGGAGGAGGCACAAATCATCAAAGGCTTGTATGCTAAGCTAAGGATCTTAATGATATTTTAATGGGGAGCCAGTGATGATCTGGATACTGTATAGCCAAGTATAGAGTCAGCTTTATGTCTTGGAAAAATCACTGAGAGCTCTCCATGGGGAGCGGCATTGGAGAGAGAATGAGTTGAAAGTTATTTGAATAATTTGGGCAAGGAATGGTGATGGCTGGAACTTGGGCTGCGACGTGAACATGAGGAGAGAGCAAGATGGAAAGACACAAAGAAGATAGCACATGGTTACTGAATACGGGGGGGGGAGCAGCACATGGTTACTGAATATGGGGGGCGCTTACCTAGAAAGAGAGAATGGCCAAAGTTTCTAGCTTGAGTGACCCATTCACTAACATAAGAAACAAGGTGAGAGATACAGGCTTGAGGAAGAGCCAAGCAGATTTGCTGTCTTATAGGAAAGCTGGCCATGCTGAGAGGCACTGATTTGCCAAGAATGAGGGAGGGAGTAGGGACTACACTGACTCCTTCTGAGTTGGCAGAGGCTATTTGGCAGCCCTGGCACTTCCACCACCTTGCCAGGACTCCCGAATGGATATGGAGATGTCCTTGACTCGGCATTGTGGCGGTGACAGGTGATAAGGTTGCCAGATAAAAGGACAGCCAGTTAAATTTGAATCTAAGATAAACAACAACCTTTTTATTAGTGTATGTCCCAAATACCACATAGGATATACTTACACTATATATATATTTACTGTTTATATGAACTTCAAATTTGTATTTTTATTTGCTAAGTCTGGCAACCCTACAAGGACCCACCTCCAGGTCCTGATCCTAGGAAACCCAGAAACTTACACCTTTGCTACTAGCAAAACAAGTTCATGGGGCAGCCCTGGCCAGATCCATGGGCCCTGCCATGTGCTCTCCTTGTCCAAAGAAACCTGAGAGCTGTGTACCTTTGTGTGTGACAGGGGGCAGTGACCTTCCACTAACGGCATTGGCCCAGTGACTCAGCAGAGTGGATGGCTCCTGAATACATATCTGAATAAATAGATGGATGGAGAAATTCAGAATCCTGCTCCACAGTGACTTTGGGCAAGTCACTTATCTCACACATCCATATCCTCAATACTAAAATAGAGATGATAACTATCTTCTTGCATACCTATTATAAAGACCCAATAAAAGAACTCAGATAAAGCGTCAAGCACAGACATTCAAATGCTCCATGCCTGTCCTGCTCGCCTGATCTGCTAGTTCCCATTTCCAGCTTATCTATCTGTAGCCAACATGAACAGGAAGGAGACTCACGGGAGTGGCATCCTCACTCAGCACCCACTTTGATTGGCCCATGAGCTGGAACAATCCAGGGACTGGTGATGTGGAAGGAAAAGAGGTGAGCTGACTTCCATCACTTGGTTTTATATTTTTAGTGCAGTGAGTAGAAGGTAGAATAACCCTCAGTGCTGATGTTCTCCCTAAGTGATAAACTGAAACTGTCGTTGCCATTTAATGTCCACTGACTGACAGCCCATGACCCCGCCCCCTCCCCTGCAAAAGCATTTCCTACAGGCCTCCTTGGTGAAGCCAGCCTGTGTCCAGGCCAAAACCCTGTGAATTCAGAGAACCGAACTGTAACAAGGTCAGAAGACACACAAGTCCTTTTGCTGGCAGCACCTGACAACCTTCCAATGTGCTTGCCGTGCCCAGTGCCCTGGGCTCCCAGCCAGCTCAAGGTTTTCCAAGGAGGAGAAAGCAGGTGCCTCCTGCAGTGTTTGGATCTGATTCATCATTGTCATCAGCTCCATTCATATTCCCCTTTCAGTTCTGAGATACCTATGAAATCCTGCTTCCCACTAGGATCCTCTCCACGCTTCCCACAATCAATGCACTGACTTCTGATTCCCGGTTTGCATATCTCGCAGTCTTCCCTCTATCTGGACATAAGGCCCGCCACAGCACTGCCCCGGGACACGTGCTCTGACCACTGGATCCCAGGGTCCGCACTGTCTCCAAGTTCCTAGAGCAAGTGTGCCCACACCCCTCACAGGGGTCCTTAATACCTGCCTCCACCGGCTACTCAACTACTTCCCCTGAATGTCGTTTCCTCAACCAGATGGTGTGCTCTTAGCAGGATAGGTAGACCAAGCATTAACTATCCACCAGCATCTACATTTTCCCTGTCCTCCTCAAGCCTGAGCCTGTCCTGTGCGAAACAAGCACCCACTGGACCACGATTAGAGAACCAATGAAAGAACAAAAGTGCCAGAGAATTAACTCAGCTCCAAGTCTTGGGGGGAGGCAATGAGACAGGCAAGGGTCTTGCCCTTCAGGGACTCATATGCTGGACAGACAAGGTGATTCTATTAGAGAATGGACAAGCATTCGGAAGAACGAGTCAGTGCTGGTGGACAGTTAATGCTTGCTCTCTGTGGAAGCCCAGGGGCAAGCATAAGTGGGGCCCTGGAAGGACAAGAAAGGGAGCTCATTCAGTTAGTCAGCCACTGTGCTTTCGAGGGCCTCTGGGAGGTGTGTGCTGAGAGTGTAGAGACCAATGAGCCACGCTCCTGCCCCACAGGACACACCATGGAGAGAGCAGATACTTCCCCTTGCCACAGACTTCCAGTCTCCTTGGAAGGTCAGATTTCAAGATCTGCTCATATGGAAGGTAGAAGTAGAAAGAATTAAGGGTGAAAAGACATTTTTGGCATGCTCATCATAGTAAGAAGCAGTCATTGCATAGTTATTACTAGTTAACAAAGCCACAAAAGATGCATCCAAAGAATAAAAAGTTCAAAAACCGCATTGGGAGATTAGAAGTGGCAAAGCACACGATGTGATCAGGCCTGGGAGGTCCCAGAGGCACGCACCGCATTAACTGCAGCCACACACTGGCCTGGCACTGGTGACCAAACTTCCCATCACATATGCTTCCTTCCTTCCCCCTCCTGGTGGCCAAGAGGGAGGGGGAGAGATAGTGTGGTGGGCAGGGGACTGGGGACACTAAAACCGTCGTCCATTCAATGGTCAGGGAGCAAGGGGGCCTGTGTGCTTCTGCCTGGCAGAGGGAAGACTCACACCTGGCAAAAGTTACAGGGAAAAAGATGACCTTTCTGGATTTTTAAGGAAGAAAAGCAGGGGATCCAGGATGAATGCTCATTCTCTTTTCTTTTCACCATGAGACAGCTCCCCTCCTGCGCAAGTCTCTTTAAAATGAAATACAAGAAAACAGTTCTGAATGGCAGCTCTGGCCTACAGCTGGACCCCTAGAGACAACAGCCCAACTCCATCAAATTCCAGACTTTATACTCGAGCCAAAAAACTCCCCACCAGCCTTAAGCCATCAATCTTGCTCTTCCTCATCCCAGCCCACAGATGTGCCCATGCACACACACACACACGCCTTACCGCATTGCCCTCTGAGGTTAGGGGAAGCAGTGACACTGTAGGCTAGGTAAACAAATATCTCCTTTAAGATAGTGCTTAACGAAGGCCAGATACCTGACCCTACAGAAGTCTGAGTGTCCTACGTGTGAGGGGTGCTGGGAGGGCAATGCTGTGGCCTCCATGAGAGCCTGCCCCAGCTTTCTGCCTCTGGGTCCTGCTTCTTCTCCCCAGCCCCCTAGCAGAGAGGAGAGTGCCAAGACCCCCAGCATCAATCTGCTGGGCCTCGGAGAACTGTCCCGCTGTGATGGATTTTTTAATTGGATTGTGACAAACATTTAATACCTAATAGAGCTCTTACCAGCACAGTTAATTAAGAATGTGACTAATCTAATTCAGTGGGAGCTCAGAAAGAGAGAAGGAAAGGAAAGCCAGAAGGAGGGAGCAGGATTGGGGAGTGGGGGGGTGGGAGTTGGAAAATGACTATTGAACTTGTTATTCCTTCAGGACAAGGGGATTCCAGACACAGAACGCAGGGCGACTGTACCAAGTGTGCACGGGAGAAGCAGAATGTTGGCAAGTCCAGAGCAGTCAGGCGGACAAGCGCCTCTCTTCTCAGCCTCCCGCTCTGTCCCAGGGTGCACATGGGCCTGTTGCGCCAGCTTGTTAGCGATGCCTGAGCAAACCGGCCTCTGTGGTTCCTCTCAAGCCAGACAGATAGCTGCTGAGTGTCATAAGCCTGCTTACTGACCCTGCCTCACAGAGAGTAGCACAACCTGGCACTGCCAACCCCAAGCTAGTGGGTCCCATGGCATGCGGATAGCAGTGTGAGCACAAATGCAGCATTCATAACTCCCTCTGCCACACGGGTACCCTCAGGCACAGCCGCATCATGTGGTGTGTGGCGTGTATGCAGGTATCCATGCAAGCACACAGGTATCCCCATGGGTCTACACAGCAGAAATCCACTCACTTGCACATGAGACACACACGGTGCTGATATTCAAACACTCAGGGGAGTGTCACGGGCACCCTCCTGTCTGCAATAGCGGCCTGGACCTCCTGCTACCTGCTTCCCTGATAGGAGGGGGCTGTAGCATCAGACAGTTGTCACTTTTGTTCTGGCCAGTGGCCCATGCAGGCAAGTGGAGAGAGGGGTCTATGGGAGGGCACTGAACTGGTGTTCGTGGGTGAGTGGTTATAGACCCTGGAAATGGAAAAGTGCTCTGGAAACACTGGATGTTGTGAACGTGGACAAGGGAAAGACCAGTATCAGGGTTACCTTTGGGATGGGGAGGGGAGAGTATTACTTCCTGATAGACCTGGTGCCATAGTAACTGCTGGGAGGACTATTTTGATTCTCCCACACTGCATGAGCTTTACAAATGGGAGGCTTTTCCTACTCTGATCTGTAATGGCAGGTGATCAGATTAGAGCAAGAAGGTTGTGATTTAGCAGTTCTGAGGTACTCATATCTCACTCCTGTGAGGCAGCCAGAATGGAGCTACCTTTTTTAAAAATTTATTTTTATTTTATTTTTTTATTGATTTTAGGGAGGAAGGAAGAGGGAGAGAGAGATTAAAACATCAGTGATGAGAATCATTGATCAGCTCCTCCTGCACACCCCCTATTGGGGACCGAGCCCACAACCCAGGTATGTGCCCCCAACTAGAATCGAACCCAGTACCCTTCAGTCCCAAGGCCGACACTCTATTCACTGAGCCAAACTAGCCAGGGCTGGAGCTACCTTTCATCTCAGAAGAGAGACCACCCAACCAACCTCTTGATGGACAGCTCTGAAGGACAAGATGCACACCCCACTCTGGGAGGCCTCGGGGGGAAGTGACCACTGAATGAGAAGCTGGGGCCACATGTATCTAACCTGGTGAGAGCAGAATGGGCAGTAAGGGAGGGCGGTGCAGACAGCCACGTGCAGGGGTTGGGACAGCTGCCAGGACCACTCTCTTTGGGAATGAAACAGGGGACGGGTCTCCTGATAGGACTCAAAAGAGACTGAGGATGAGAATCAGAGCCAGAAAGGCCTGAGGAAGCCTCAGCAACAAACAAAAAGCTGGGAGCCGGCAGCAGCCAAGAAGTGGCAGGTACTCTCTCCTCCCTCCTCACTCATCCACTCCAAGTGCTTATCTCCACTCTCTACACCAGCTGGACTCCTCCCCTTCTCAGGAGCACTCACACATGGGACTGGTAAATGCTCATGTCACACGGAACTGATTAGAGGTGGAACCCCAAGGAGGATCTCCTGGGTCTCAAACAACTGTCAGATCCCCTACCTGTGGCCTCACTTCAACGCACCTGGGCACTCAAAGGAGCTACACTGTCCATTTACAGATGAGAGGACAGGCTCTGTGGGAAAGTGACCAGTTTTGCCCAAGGCCACTCAGGCGACAGAGCAGCCGAGACAGGATTGGGCCCGGAATGTGCCTCCCAGCAGAGGGCTGTCCCACATCGCCCTGCTGGCTGTTGTCACTGGCAAAAAGAGATGAAGGGGGAACCCAGAGAGAGGACCTGCGTTGTGGGCAGGACACAACCGCCCTCCTTCCTCCCCTGCCAGGGCGCCCATGGAGCTGGACTGCAAGCCTGGGGAGAAGACACTCAGTGAGACTTTCCCTGTGCCCTTCCACCTCCCCTTTCTCATTCCCTCCATCACCTCTTCCTATTTCTGGTGGAGGTGGTGGACCAAGTGCCCTTCTTTGTAACATGTGGTTTTACTCCCCTGCAGCAGCAGCAGCAGGAAGGACATCGATGCTCTTGCTGGATCATCAGAGCCCATCACTCCCTTGGGCTCTGGGCCACCTTGGGCCAGGCCCTTCCACCCTACACAGGCCTTTCCCTTCAGCAGAAAACCTCTGAACAATGGTCTGTCTGACAACTTGATGCTGGGAGGAGAAGTCGGGGCAGCAAGCAGGGGAAGGAGTTCAGGGAAGGGCCCAGAGGAAGCAGAGCTGGGGCGGTGGACAGAGCCTGGTGGGGAACCAAGCCACATTCACTACTTATTGCTCCAGTGACCTTGGCTGAGTCTGTGACCGCTTTTGAACTTCATCTATTAACTGGGAGTTAAAGATCTCTGCACACCTCACTGGATTCTTGTTGGGAAGAACTAATACACAGGAAAGAGGTGTGAAAGCTAGAAAGGGCTACAAGAATAAAAGGTAAATGAAAGGTATTTTTATTAAGTAGAATAAGGAAGATCAAGAGTGACAGGGAAGGGGGAGGGAAGAAGGCAGAGAGCTGGGAGTAAGTGCCATCGGAAGCGAATGTTTCCCCACTGGGGAATGCATTAGGCACCTTCAAATGCTCCTTCTTTTCTAGAAGAGCACAAAGAAAAAGCTATTCCTAGTGGGCATCAATTATAAGACTTAAGAATTAGCTCGTGGCTGTGACTGTTAGATACCCAGCCTGGTACAAAATCTCTTTCTTACCTCAGCCACCCTAGAAAGTGCAGAATAAAGATAAGGGTAGTGGAAGTGATGGAGGAACTGAGTGATAGACTCCCACCTCATGGGGTAAGCTGGGGTAGAAATGAGTAATTTCTACCAGACATAGGTCATCCTGTTGGGGGCTGAGGAGACACATGGTTTAAACATACATATTCCCTTGTCCCACCCAGACTTATTGAATTGAAATCTCCAAGGTGCCCAGGCATCTGTATATGTTCACATGCCCAGGTCACCCTAATGCATGGCCAGGTTTGAACACCACTGCTTTATCTCCTGCCCTCTTGGCCACATGGACAAATTTGCAGGTCTGGCTGCCTTCCTACTGCCCTCAATTCACAGAGAGGGGTCTGCTCAGGGGGACATGGTGCTGGCACCATTTTGCCTCCCTATTTGCCCAACTTCCTGTCTGCTCCCTCACACCCAGAGAGAGTCCTAGGAGTAGACCTTGGAGTCGGTTAGCTGGCAGCTGCAGGGCATTGGGCAAAGGGAGATCTCAGAGACAGCATCCAGGGGTCAAGGTGGCACTGACAATGACATAAACTAAACTGGCCCCAAACAAAGGTCTTGGAGGAGTCAGGAAGATCAAGTAGGAACCCACAGTGGTTTGAGTTGGAGAGCTATGGGGGGACTCACTGATGGGCCGTGGCCTTGCCCATCTGGGGAGGCAGAGAGCCAAGAAGACACCATCAGGCAAGACCATCCACACCACCGACGGAAAGCTGTGGTCATCCAGGTGGCTGGCTATGCTGCCCTCCCATTTCTGGAGAGTGATGGAGTTCCTGCCTTCTCCCTGAAACTGTCTGCCCACACTCCCAGGAACCTCTGAGGGAGGTGAGCACCATTCTGCTGCCAGAAGTGAGAAAAACGTTCCTAAGAAGCTGCCTCTGACTTGTGGAGGCGAGGGGTGGGAGGGACTCAAGAAAAGAGAAGTTTTCCAACTCATTTCGTATAAAATAAGGAAGGGCTCTTTGCAGTCTTGCTTGGCCGACCCCAGGCTACATAGCTGGTGTCTGGGAGGGAGGCTCCCTCTCTGAAGTCTGCTACACATCATGCCACCTACCTGCACCAGGGGACAGTCTGCCAGACCCAACAGCCAGGGCACTGGTGAGAGGTCTCCAACTGTCCAACCAGGTGCAGGCCCTCTGGAACATCAGCCATAGTTGTTAATCACCTTCTGTGAGGTCCATGCCAGAGAGACCAGCTGCCAGACAGGGGAAGAGACAACATCCGTAGAAGACAAGATCCCCACCATCAAAATACAGCTCAACTGGGTAGGCCCAATGCCCAGATACAAGCTCATTCTATCCTGAGGTGCTGTCCAGCAGCCATGAAGATGATATCACAGACAAGTATCAACTGGGCATAGACTGAAGACCAAGAGCTGTCTTGGGGCTACTCAGGGTAGGAGGGATGGAGTGAGGCTGGAGAATCAACCGTTTCTTGAAAGAGGCCAGGCTCAAGGCCACAGGGAGGACCAGGAGGCCACGTGGGTCTCTGCCATCCCAGCCCTGTAGTGGGAGACAGGGTGGATACAGAGAACCCTGAGAGGGAGGAGGAAGCCCTAGGCCCTGCTTCTAGCTCTGGCTTCAGGATTTCATCTGAGTAAGTGATGTGGGCATGAGGGATGTGATGCGTATGGTCACTGTCCTCCATGGAACCTGTAGGTCCTCCACCACCACGTTTCTGTCTGCCTGAGGGCACAGAGGGAAGACAAAGCTAACCCTGTGACCATGTAGACTCCATTTAAACAGAACCCGGCCTTGGCTTTGAGAGGAGGTCCTGGCTGAGAACCATGGAGGCCCCCCTGAACTCAATCACCACCCCCAGCTGCTCCTTCTGCATACAGGGCATTCCCCAGCTCCAGAGTTTATAAATAAACCAAGAGAAGTCATTTTGTCCCAAGAGACCAGGATGTGTCTTGAAATACAGAGCTGTTCTTTGTTGTGTCTCCATGGTTTGAGTTCATTACTATTCTTCAGCGAGAAACAGGGCTTGGATTGAACCTGGTTCCCATCTACAGCTGAGAGTCTCAGCAAAGGCAGAGGGGAGAACAGGGAGCAAGAGACACAGACAGAGAAGCTCTTGGTTGGGCCCTGATGTAATAAATGGGGCCACTAAATCACTAAATGAACAAGAGAGGACAAAAGAGAAGCGTGGTAGAGGGTGTTGAGATGGGAAAGGGGCAGGAGAGAAAGAGATATTGACAGAGGCACAGAAAAGAGATGCAGGCAGAGTGATATCTGAAAAATCCACATCAAGGCAGGGGCGAGAGCGATGGGGGATTCGAAGGGCAAACATTCAGAGGTGACAGCTTGAATCAGCACTGAGGCCCTGGAAACAGGAGGGACAGAGACGGCGTGTGCACGCTAAGGGGGAAGGGAGAGACAGCGAGAGAAGGAGAGGATGGTACAGGCAGGACAGGAGGGAGGAAAGGCCACAGTGTGCACTTGGGGTCTGAGCGTGAGGCTAAATGCCAGCGAGTGTGTGAAAACAGAAGAGCAGCACTGTCTGTCTGGTGTGCGTTCTGTGTAAAAAAACAACTTCATGCCGAAACCGGTTTGGCTCAGTGGATAGAGCGTCGGCCTGCGGACTGAAGGGTCCCAGGTTCGATTCTGGTCAAGGGCATGTACCTTGGTTGCGGGCACAACCCCAGTAGGATGTGTGCAGGAGGCAGCTGATTGATGTTTCTCTCTCATCGATGTTTCTAACTCTCTATCTCTCTCCCTTCCTCTCTGTAAAAAATCAATAAAATATATTTTTAAAAAACAAACAAAAAAAACCCAACTTCATGTGGTAAGAGCATGGACCTGGAGCAAGTTAGGGGACCAATCTGACCTCACACAGAGCTTCCCTCTGTGTAAACGGCAATGATACAAGTATTACTTCATAGGGTTGTCATAAAGATTGGAGTGAAGGTTGGAGAATTTTACAGAGTAAGCACTTAGAACAGCACCTGCCATAGGAAGACCTCTGGGCCTGCAGGTGTGGACAGATGATGGGCGCACACAAACAAAGGGGACCAGGAAGGAGGAGGGGTCAAGGAGAAGCAAAGGTCAAGGGTGAGCCACCTTTAATGTACAAACCTATCATTTTAGGTCAACACACTTTTTATTGTGAGCCAGGGGTCTGAGGAGAGAAGAGCAGCTGGTCCAGTGAGGAAGCCTGGGCCAAGGAAAAGAAGGAGGGAGGCCTGGCTAGTGTCAACATTGACTAAAGAGGCAATGAGGAAACTGGCTTGCTGGGCTTGCAGGGGAACCCAGGGAGCCTGAGGCCTGAGGCTCTCCCTGCAAAGCCCACATGCAGCAGAGGATGCAAAGGTGGTGCAGAGGACAGTCAGAGCTCCTCTGTGGGGAATTTCCGCAGCTGCCCTGGTGATCTTTCAGAAAGCCAGGAAGGGGAGTTAGAGTGAATGCATCCTCTCTCGCACAGCATGCTCTTCTCTCCTGCCATCCAGGAGATGGGTGCTTGCTTCCTAAAGCGATGTGAGGCTTAAGAACAGAGATGTCCCCCACACCCTGCTAAGCAGGATGCAGAAAGGTCACTGGGGCAGAATCACAGACATGAGCTACTTTTTCTGGGACAAGAGGCAGGGGCAGGAGAGAATGCTTGCTCTGGGCAGCTCCCTGCAACCTGAGGTGATCCCTGAGTGGGCCAGGGGAGGAAGCTGAGGACAGACACTTCCTGCAATCCGCCCTAGCCTACCAGAGATACTGTGAATGCCCGAGGCCCAGCAACGCTGAGTGCAGCCTTGTACTTATAGGTGCTGCTCACTCAATGGCATTTTGTCACCAGAGATGGCTCCTGAATCAGGCGGGTCCCACCCCCGAGGATGGTTCTAATCCTGAGAAAAAATGCAGAAATCCAGTATCTGAATCCCCCATGTGCTAACGTGTGCTAAACCAGGCTCTTGGTGCTGGAATGGAGCCTGGAGCAACAAACATAAGGACATGTTGGAAAAGACTGAATGTATTAATTACTGCCAGTGCTCATTTGTGGTTAGGAACATTATAATCGAGCTGTCGCTGCTGTGAGCCTCCCCAAGGCCCAGGGGCTCAGACCTGCAAGCCCCTAAATCCTCAGAGGACTCTCCGAGGGGGATTAGGGGATTAGACTCCGTGTTCCAGACAAAGACACAGGCTGAAAGGTGAACAATGCTACATCAGGTGGCTTCAGAGCTGGCACGAGTTCCACACCCAAACCTACCTCGAAACCTGCCTCGGGTTCCTTAAGGAGTGTGGATTCCCTTCCACTTGACACTCTGCTTTACATTCCACTTCACTGGGAGGGAGCATCCACCCCCCTGACTCCCACCGCCTTTGACCCCTGCAGGATGGAGAGATGGGCTCCCTGCAACTCTCCTTATGAATCAGACATGATCCCAGAACTCGGATGGAGAGGGACAGCCTCCTATAAAGGAAGATTACCGGCCCCTCCCTTCCCTCACAGGCTGATTGGGCTTCTGCGGGGAGCAGGAAGCAGGTATTCCAGGGACCACCCTCTCAAATTCCTGTGGCAACAGCAAGAGTGCCGGGGGCTGGTCCTTTCACCTCTGGAGAACCCCAAAGACACACACTGCATGTGGGTGATGGAATGAAATGGCTTCCCTCCTCTCATTGCCCAAAAGTTTAAGCTCTTACTGCTCTAGGAGGCTTTCCAGGTGTAGCTCGAGCCACAGGGAAAACCCACAAAAGGGTAGGGCCACCACTTCTCTGTTTGCAACAAGATTCAAACTGCTTCAAACCTCTGTGCCCAGACACCAGGGGTGAGCTGGGGGCAAGGGGCTGACATAACTGGGCAGGGGTCTATGGGCCTGGAATAGTGGACTCTGCTTCCCCTTTTCGGGGTCCCAACGGTGTTTTAATTCAGGCTGTATAACCGAATACCACAGGCTGGGTGGTGTAAATAGAAATGTATCCCTTGCAGTTCGGGAGGCTGGCAGAGTTGGTGTCTGGTGTGGGCGCACTTTCTTCCCTTGATGTCTGCACACAGAAGGGACAAGAGAGTGCTCTGGGGACTCTTTTGTAAGGGCACTAATCCCATTCGTGAGGGCTGCACCTACGTAACCTAATCAACTCACTAAGGCCCCACCTAACATCCCACTGAATGTTAGAACTGAACATATGAATTTGAGGAGGACACCAACAGTCAGACTATAGCTGATGGTCTGCTACACAGCAAACTTCCATGACCTTCTCTCTTTACTAACCACACAGACATACACACACACACACACACACACACACACACACACACACATACACACACACAGTTTATTTTGTTAAGAGAGTACAGAGCCCACGGAGGTCTAATGAAGAGAAAATCTTATCCTAGAAAATTCAGGTTAATACCCAGCTCCTGATGGGCAGTAATTGACAATGTGTTTCCAATACTGATCGAATAGAGTCTGAATGTGACCAACCCCACAACCTGCAAGTCCAAGCTGCTTTTACTGGGACAATTTTCCTCAAGGAGGACTCTACTTCCACTGCCCTTGTCTAGAAAAACCCTGAAAATGCCTATAATAGCCAAGGGTGAGCTGACAGATGGAACTTCGGAGCTGCCTCCCCTATGGATCCCTTCCGGCAGGGGGCAAGCAGTCGGGCCTCATCTGGACATTCTCAAGAGACCTGCGATGCTGTGCCAGCCCGTCTGCCCGTCCCCCTCCTCAGCCCCATACCTGCAGTGGGAGGGAAGGGATGAGAGTTGGGGGCACAATGTCCCCACAGTGGGAGGGGAGGTAGGAGCAAGGAGAGGACAGACTGCGGGAGCACATGAGCATGTGCACTGGGGTAGAGATGGGCTTCTCACAAGGATTCATTCAGTGGGAGAAGACGATCCTCATTGCCAGCCAGCACGTCTGCAGAAGCTGACAATAGAGCAGTCAGCTCTGCATCCAGGCAGCTCCCGTCCTGTGAGAGGCCATTTGTGAGCTTCCCCCACAGGAGAGCAATTGTGGGAGCCAGTTCCTTCGGGCAAAGAGTCACCCTGCTCTGGGAGACAGACTCTTTCTAGAGCCTGTCTTCAGCATCCGTGGGACTCAGGAACCCACAGGTGTGAGGGTCCCTATGGACACCGAGGCCCAGGCCAGCCAGTTCAGGAGAATGTCTGCATGGTACCTGTGCTCTGGGCATGTGCATCAGACTGACACAGCTGCTGGAGAAAGGCTGAAGGTGGTGTGTGAGCGCTCCGTCTCTCTTCCTGGCAGGTATGACATGATGGCTCATCAAATACGAAGCCACTCACACATTCATTCAACAAAATGTTTTGAGCTTCCACCATGTTCAGACCCAGTGAGTGCTTCAGTTACGATGGCACAGATAAAACAGACACAGACCCAGCCCTCCCGGAACTTAGAGTTCAGTGAGGGAGACAGAAAATCCATTAAGTGATGAATGGATTTCATCCACCATCCCATAATATACACATGGCTCCAAATATTCAGAGGGAACCAGACAGAACTATAAAGCCTAAAGCAGAATAAGATTTCAATATCACCTAGCCCATCATCATTTGCCAGATGAGGACAATGAAGCCCAGAGAGGCTGTGCAACATCTCAAAAGCCACACAGTTAGTGGGTGGCAACAGCAAGGTATAGAACTTCCTTTTTTTTTTTTAACACTTTTTCTGCCACATCATACTGCCACAATCCAAAAAGACCTGATAGGAATCAAGCATATCCAATGTTTCCTGAAGCATATTCTTTGAATACCTGCCCTGTCAAATGCTCCATGTAAAAAGAGTGTTTTATCATCAACTAAGTCTGGCTAACGCCAGCACTGTATCTTCCTTATGGAGGCTGACAGTCTACATGATCATATTAAAGGCTCTGAGGTCTTGGGAAATAACTCTGTTTATCATGGTCTAACCCAGTTTCCCAAACTGCTTTGACCGTGGAAGACGGTTTGTTTATGTAATTCATCTTAACACCACACGCTGGAATTCCTCAGACTGTGGGAAACCCCTCTCAGTTCAAGTTCTGTGGATTGTAGACATCTGACCCTCCCTTGCTGCCTTTTTCCCTTTTCTTTCTTTCTTTTTTCTTTTTTTTTTCTTTTTTTGTCAAGGAGCCTTGGTTATCCCCACTAAGCTATATTAGCTCTGAGTCTTCAATCTCTTTCAACTCTCCAATACTCTCCCTATTCTGAGTCTCCCTCCTCCCTGGAATTCTGGGGTCCCCTGGCCTCTGGATTTTTCTTTTTTTAATTCTTTATTGTTTAAAGTATCTATAATAATAAAAGCATAATATGCTAATTACACCAGATGTCCTTCCGGATAAAGCCAGGGCTGCGAAGAAAGCCCGAGTCCCAGGTGCCAATGCCAGCAGCTGGGGGAAGGAAGGCCTACTCTTGCACGAATTTCATGCATTGGACCTCTAGTTACATACAGTATTACATATGTCTCCTTTTTCCCCCATTGACTTCTCCCCAGCTACCCTCAACCCCCTAGAATTGTCTTCTCTTCATTCTCTGAATTGCTTTGGCTAACCTATTTCTCTTTGCCCCTCAGTAATTGCTCTTTAATGTGCTCTGAGCTTGCTTTTTCCCAGGTAGTCAAGGCAAGGACATAAAACCTGACTAGTCATGTCCTTCCACATGAATCACAGATCCAATAACTGACCTGTGATCTTTCTCCATCATGAGTTGTTTCTCCACCCACAGTCCATTCATCTATCTAAACAGTCCTCACTGAAAACTGATGCACTGGTCACACTAAGGCCACTTTTACTTATGGAACATGTCCACTGCCACACATGAGTATTCCTCAGCACTTTGGGAAATCCCAAATCAGTTAAAGTTCTGAGAATTTTTTAGAAATATAAGACAAATAGCACCCTTACCCAAGAGTCATTAAGAAGTGTCATAGAGAGAAGCAATATGGTGGCATAGGTAAACACCTGAACTTGCTGCCTCATACAACCACATTAAAACTACAACTAAAAGACAAAACGAATACCATCCAGAACCACAGGAAGGCTGGCTAGGTGGAAATTCTACAACTAGAAGGAAAGAGAAAAGCGCATTGAGTCCGGCAGGAGGTGGAAATATGGAGGTGTGGAGGTACAGAGGCGCGCGTGAAAGGGGCTGGTAGCTGGGTACGCTGTTGTCTTTTTCAATCAGGAGGGAGATACAAGCTCCTGCCTGCCCTGAACTCCAGCTGCAGGTGAAAATTTGGGGACCCAGACTCATACGGAGAGAAGCTGTACTGTCTGGCATCAGGCCAGAATGTGAGGGCAGCTTCCTCCCAGAAGTGCTTGCAGTATTCATTGTTCCTGCACCAGGGACACAGACTCCAGGACCTCTGTGAGGCAAAGCAGACTGGCAGCCATTGCAGTTTGCTCCACCCTGGCGATTCCAAGATCCCACCCCACCCAATTTACATCCCCACCCAAGCTATGTGCAGAGGCTTTTGCATATTAATGGCCTGGCCTTTCTCCGCCTAAAAACCTGTCGAACTGTGGCTGGGTCAGAGAATCCCAGAGATTCCAAAAGAAGGCCTAAGGCTTATCAGCAGCCTGCATTACTTCACAGGCGCCTCATTTGGGCACCTCCAAACCCCAAACAAAGAGGAGGAATATGCAGATCTCTCTGTAACGTCTGCTGGGTGGCCTCAGGCAGGGGTTGACTTTGAACCTCTCTGAAGATCCAAGAGCCAGTCTACCTAGTGGTCAGAGGGAGACCATCCAGATGACAACTCTTCATATCCATAAGAGACACACTCAGGGGGCAGACTCAGTGAGCACCAAAGCCCCATTGAAGCAAGTCCTGCCTCATAAGGGTGTCTCCATCACAGAAGTTCTCCCATTGTAGACACAACTGGTCCTCAGAGCCAACTGACCTGGAGGTCAATTCTTCCCAATGATACCAACAGCAATCAAGGCTTAACTACAACAAGACTGTGCACACAGCCCACAAA
>NW_006293313.1:3263648-3276562 GCF_000327345.1 Myotis davidii
TATGAAATGCTGAAGGGTATTCTTTAAGAAGAGGAAGAAGAAAAAGGTAAAGATAAAAATTATAAACAACAAAGTGACAACAAATATCTATCAACAAGTCAATCTAAAAAGCAAGTGAATAAAAAATCTGACGAACAGAATAAACTGGTGAATAGAATAGAAACAGGGGCATAGAAAGGGAGTGGACTGACAAATTCTTGGGGGGAAGGGAGTGTGGGGGGTGCAGGAAGAGACTGGAAAAAAATCGTACACCTATGGACGAAGACAGTGGGGGTGTAAGGACAGGGGGTGGAGTGGGAACTGGGTTGAGGGGAGCTATGGGGGGGGGAGAGAAACAACTGTAATAATCTGAATAAAGATTTATTAAAAAAATAAAAATTTAAAAAAGAAGTGTCATAGATGGCTGGTTAGAGAACTGTAGGGTCAAGATTTCAAGTTCATGGGTTTGATGTCTTTGGGGCCCACGTGTTTTATTCTGCCCGTGACCTTGATGCCTGGACAATATTCTCTCAGATGAGTGTCCCTGACCATGAAGGGAACAGAATAAGGAACTATGGCTGGCTTGGTTCAATCTGTCACTACTGAAGGAAAAAAAAATAACACTCAAAGTTCATGACCTGGAGCTTGAAGTCAAGTATGTCCAAAGAGACAGCTGATTCCTCCCTATATCAGCCATCAACCCAGTTCCTCCGGTTCCCAATAGTCATTAAAACCATCTCCCCCTGCAAAACTCCATAATTATTTCATCATGAAATAGCTAACATTTGTCTTTTATTCCTTTTTACTCAAACAAACCTAATGTTTTTTCCCATTAACTGTCTTATTCCTTCATTCCCCCTGGCACTATGGTTCATGTGCTGCTCAGAGATTTCATTTGGACCTGAAGAAATGAGAGAAATGGCCTTTAAAAATGTACACTGTTCAGCAGTAGAATCATCAGCAGTATGGTCCCTCTCGCACGAAACCTGCTACCACCAGATGTGCAGCTGGGTCTGAAATCTGACTGCACACACACACACACACACACACACACACACAGGGTTTTTCCATAGTGGAATAAAAACTCAGAAGTTGATTTTTCTATCCACCTAGGTTTTCATGGAATGCTGCTTTCCCAATGTGCCTGGGAATATCTGTATCAGGAGTGAGGATTGTCCAGCCCGTGGGCCATAAAAGGCCCAAGAAATCATTTGGTCTGGCCCTACCAAGGCACTAGAGGTGAGTTAATTAAATGTTTCACCAAAGAGAGCAGGCTAATTTTTAAGTTGTTAATTTTGAACTGCCCTTGAATGATGTTATAAATATCCAAATGGCCCTTGACAGAAAAAAACTTCCCCACTCCTGAAAATGAAGACAAACAAGCCTTACCCCAGTCACTAAGTGTCAGAGAAAACACTGACAACTCTAACACAATCCTTAGGTTAAAAGACTGTGTATAGATCCAGAGAGTCCTTCAACAATCTTAGTTTGCAGAACTCACTCCCTTCACCCATCACCAGGACTCTGGATTCTTCCCTGAGTGGGTGGGAGAGACGTGGGTGTGCTCAGTTCTGCCTGCCTGTCCTCTCTCTTTTCTCCACCGCAGCCTGTTCTTGCCTCTTATAGCTTCATGCCTACCCTCTGGGTCCTTCTAGAACCTACGGCCCACTCTGTCCTTCACCATCCTGCCTTTATCGCTGCATTACGGTCTTGTTACAAACACTTATTTTTCCAAAGCTTAGTCTACATCAGTCCTGTCAACTCCACACCCACAGGAAGGACACGTGCTTTAACAGAATGAACACAGCCTTCAACATAAAGCAATACATTCTTCCCCTTCCTTTCTTTTATTTTTCTTTCTCACAGGCAACCTCCAGCTTGCCTCTTCCCCCATCTCAGAACCTCTCTAGACATAGGCAGGCTGTGGTGAACCCCCAAATGAACAAGAGATGTAATGTGCTCAGTCTCCTCACTCCCAGGTATATCTCCCACGCACCTTCCTTTCTTTCTGGAAGACAATAATGGGGACTGAATTCATGTCAAGTCATGGCTCCCCTGCACCAAGAAAACATGAACTACAGACAGTGAGAGGAAGATGCTCCTGTCAGGAGCCCATGCTCTAGCAAGATGCAGTCCATGTGGCTCAGGCTGGAGACTCCCTGGCCCTCCGCACCTTCTGCTCCAGGCCCCACACCCCCTCCCCTCCCCCAGAGCATGCTCAAATCTTCCAACAAGTCAGGCACGAATACACCAGCCATCTCAAACACCCACGGATTTGGGAAAGTGTTAGGAAGGAATGTAAACAATACACACTAATTGCTGCTGTGACATCAGTTATAAATTAAGTTAGATGGGCCGCATGTGAGCCCCCTCCTTCCCCAGCTTCCATGCTCAGCACGATGCTAGCACAGACATCTCAGAGACAGGAAACTGACTTCTAAGGAACACCTTTTGATGTTTCCATCACCAGGACTTGGATGCTTTGTGCCAAATTAGCCCTTAGCATTGCTGTGTGCTGAGCCCTTGTGGGGAGGGGCCCTTGTTGGGGGGCGTGGGTGGGGGATGGATGCAGTAGGCAAACACACCTCCAACATGTGAGGTTTCCACTACAGGTACAGACTTAGAGAGGATGAGACTTCAGAATCAGCCCTGCCTTTGCAAGTGGCCTGAGGAAAAGAGGGTGAGCATATAATAACTATGATGGGGCTAGCTATTCCCTTCTGGGGAACTGCCCCGAAATCTCAGGGCCTGGAGCAGAGCAGAGGCTAAAGAAGCATGAGTTGAAGATGAATGAATGAATGAATGAATGAATGAATGAATGAGTGAGTGAGTGAATGTATTTGTTAGAGACCCCAATTGCCTTTGCTTTTTGCAGAACCAAGTTTTGCCTGCTTTTGGTCACTGAGTAGAGGAAATTGGGACCAATATAAAGAAGCATGAGTTGAAGATGAATGAATGAATGAATGAATGAATGAATGAGTGAATGTATTTGTTAGAGACCCCAATTGCCTTTGCTTTTTGCAGAACCAAGTTTTGCCTGCTTTTGGTCACTGAGTAGAGGAAATTGGGACCAATAAGGGGGGTGATGGTGACACCATTTGGTGGCCCTGGGAGGCTTTACCTTTGCACAGCAATGCTTGAAGTGGGCTAAATTCAACATAATCCTGAGGCAGCAAGTGAGATTTTGTCACTGTTTAAGTCCAAGAGGAGTGGGGTCCAGGCCTGAGGTTTCTGTCAGTTTCTCCTCCATCCTCATGCCAGTTCCCTCTGTCTCTGGCATTCTCACCTCTCTGCCTCTCTCAGAGAGAGCCTTCCCCATGCGATAAGGCCAAAGCTGCATCTTCTATGATGGGAAGCAAAGCCAGTGTTGTCAAAGTCTATACTTCACTCAACAACATCACCACGTGACCTCTGAGTGTCTGGCACTATTCTAGGCTCTGGTGGTCAGAGATGAACAAAACATAGTTGCTGACCTCAAAGGGCTCACAGTCTAGCAAATAGACAAAGCGTTACAGTTCTGGGCCCCTTGCGGAACTGCCAGGCCTCATGGCCCCAGATGTCTCTCTGAGACACTACGTTACAGACCTCAACACCAGTGGCGAGTGTGGAGCCCAGAGAGGCAGAGACCTGCGCTGGGTCCACAGATCCTCAGGGACCTTCTCCAGGCTACTGATGGGGGCCCTCTGCCCTCTACCAGGCTATGCTGCAACATGGCCACCCAGAGTGACCCCGGGCCGGGCTCCAGTGCCCTCTCTTACCTCCCCCTTGTCCGAAACACATCACAGGGAGCTCCTGTCTGCACAGGGACACCAGGCATAAGGCCAGAAATTTTTGCCTACTTTGGTTTTCTTCCATTGTTTCCATCAATATAAATCCAAGGTGCCAAATACCTCTTAGAGTGGAGGCCCGCAGGCTGCCATGGAAGGAAAGCACACTGGGAACAGGCCTGTGCACACTTTCATTCAAGCTCACATCCTTGCCAGGCTGCTATCACCCTTCAACATGTGTCTTCCTAAGGTGACAGAGAATCAACTGGCTGATGCAACTTCTGGATCCTTGTTACAGCCTTGGCTTGAGGCCTGCAGAGGCCCTCAGACAGACATCAATAACCTTGCCTTTCATTGCCTTTATCAGCCTTAATCCGGACCCATTAGAATGCACCAATATTTATGTACGTACATTTTGACGCCACTGCCAGCAGCCGCATTGTGACAGGGTGCCAGCTGGGGAGTGAGGGAAGGCTGCGGGCTGTGTTTTCTCTCTCTCACTCTGCTTTTGTTCAATCTAGGGGCAGAGGGCTTTGCTCTATTACCTCAGGCCTCAATTTCCATTGCCACCCAGAGTTTCAATGTTTAAAAAAAATAGGTAATATTTGTTGGGTATTCATAGTGGTCAAGGCACACTGTTTTTCATGCATTTATTGTCTCATATAATTGTCTCAAAATTTAGCATCATGGTATTGCCATTTACCAGATGAATAAGTCACTGAAGGGATGAGAGGGGTGAACATAGGCTAGATATGTTTAGGAAGCAGGATGAATTGGACTGGCTGATGGTCTGGATATGAGGTGCTAGGAAGAGAGAATAATCAAAGAAGTCTTCCAGGTTTTGGAACTGAGCAACTTGGTATGTCATGTTGCCATTTGTTGGAAGGAGGAATGTTGGATGACACTGGTTGGGAGGTTTGGAGTAGGGGGCAAGAGTTCTGTTTGGGCCATTCTAGCACTACATGTTAATTAAATATCCAATTATGGCTGTGTTTGAGGAAGGGGACCAGTTTTATCCCTGCCACACCTTCACATTCTAATGCAGAGCTGAGGAAGAGAACTCTGCAGAGAAGACTTGAGAAAGAGAGGCCAGAGGGTAGGAAGGAAACCTAGGGGATAGGAGAGTCAGGAAGCAGAGAGATTGAAGGGTTTCAAGATGATGAAGATGATGATAGAAGGAGGCAGAGGAGGAAAAGGAGATGAGGAGGAGGAGGGGGTAAAAGGAGACACTGTTACTCTCCCCATTTTATAGATGAGACAACTGAGGCACAGAGAGGTTACTTAAAGTGTAATCTCTGATCTTTCTTCCCTTGTGTTCATTGAATAGGCAATGCCCAGTCCTTTCTCTCCAGGCCCTACAAATCAGCTTCTTTCTGAACCTCAGACAGGCCCTGACTGAGTTCTCCAGGGTCCTGTCCTTTCTCAGCCCTGAACCTAGCTGATAAATCTCTTTGTCTGTTTCAATGCTCAGAGCAGGGGAAACCTGCTGGCTTAGCTGACAGGCCAGCAGGCTGCAGCTGTGGAGAGCAATCGAGTTTCCTATTCTACTCTGTTCTCCAGCAGGAACCCTTTCTCCAGCCTCATCCTCTCACCACCTGCTAAGCACATCAGATAGGATTCAGGCTGTCCCCTGCCACCCAAAACTGCTCCAGTTCTTTTGAGACCTCATCCAACTCTTACCTCCTCTGAGGGTGCTTCCCTTGGACAGCTACCTATAGTCCTCTCTACATCCCTCGGAAATTCTTTCATATATAATTAATTTCTGTTCCCAATTAGGTTCAGTTTTGCACTTCACAGTGGCAAAGTAGTTGGGTTCCCATGACACATTGCATAGTCAAAAACGTTATTACCAGAGGTGAAAATAACGATGAAGAGAAATGCATCACTGGGTGTCAGAAGAGGGGCTAGGAGAGAACAAATGCTTTAAAATGCCAATTAACCTTGGGGCAGAGGCGTGCCAAGCAGGGGGCATCAAGGAGAGCATACAAGAAGGGGCGAGGGTCAGCATGGGCTAGCGCAGGACACTCCAGGTCCTGGGAAAGACCTGGCTCTCTGCCACAGGCAATGCTTGGACCATGATCTCATGCAGCTGGAGCTGGCCCTGGCTGGTCCTCCAAAGGAGAGGAGCAGGGGCCATCTGGGAAGTGAGCCCAACTGCGACATCGTTTCTGACCTGGCTCTTGTCACACCCACCTGAAATGGACCAAACACCTCTGCACAGGGAACCTAGCAATGGTCAGTATAAAGTAAGATGTTCCATGTTCCCTTCATCCATTTTCTCGTCTGCTTAGAGCATGACATTTGTACACTTGAAGAATAAAGCTCCTAATTTTGCAACTGTAACAAGTGGGCCCATTTCTAAGAGCACAGTTGAGGGACACAGTGGAGAAAGATCTGTCACAATGAGGAGTAAGCAGGTGTAAGTGGGTGTAAGCCATGTGCAGATGATCTGAGGAGATCCTGCCCTGAATGGGGCCATCAATGGGGGAGGGAAGAGAAAGGTCTCATAAAAAAGGGCAGTGGGAGACATCAGAAGAAGCGGCATGCATTTCACAAGCCCCACCTCCAATGTATCCAGAGAAACAGAGACAAGTAAGGTAAAGAAGATTTCTTTCTGGCTGCTATGCACAGGTGAGGTCCTGCAGCAGCAGCATCCCATGCAGGGAGACCCACATCAGTCCTGCTTCACGGAATTCTAAGGAATGTTCCTTTGCTCATTAAAAAAATATTTATTGAGCATCTATTATGGGCAGCAGCGTTCTAGGTACTTGCAATAAATACATCACTGAACAAAACAGACACAGAGCCCTGCACTTATGGAGCTAATATTCAAGTGATAGGACTCAGACAACAAGCTACAAACATGATAAACAGTAAAGCATGTGGGATGTTAGAGGTCACGAGAACAAAGTCTTTAAAAGACACTATCCTTCCCAAACTATGCACTTTCCTAAATACCACATTATCATGTACAATCTCAGCTCATTCTCTACCGTCTCATCAGGAATCTCTGGGGCCAGACTCGCCACATTTGCCCCTTCTCTCCTATCCCCTCACATACCCTCCTTTGCCCATAACTTGTACTACAAGCATATTGGACACAGCAAAGGTGCTCAATCACACGTGTGACAATGGGTTAGTCACCCTAGTTTGGGAGCACAAATTCTGTCCCCTGACAGTAATCCTCTTCTGATCTGATCTGTTTTTACCCTCAAGTCCTTTTTCCACAGATCCTCCCCCACAACACTTGTGGGAGGTGTGCTTAGCCCAGAAGAGTTGATCTAACTCAGGGAGAAATGAGAAGAATCGCATTGCTATAATTGATTTCCCTTCCTCTCCCCCTCGGTCTCCCAGGAGCCCCATCTCTGCCCATCACCCACAACACTTTCATCTCCTAACACTCCTGACACAGAGGTGAGGTGGAGGATGAGGCAAACACTGTGCCTACCTGTATCCCACAGGTGACTGTTCTGAAACTTGCTATATATGAGGTCTGAGAATGCTTTCATTTCATCTCATTTCCAGACCTATATGTACATGTATGAAATGGAGAAGCCAGCCTCCTTCCATGTGTCCAGCATGGGTTAGGGAGGGCGGGGGGAGAGGGGCAGAGACATTCTTGGACAATAAGATCATGGCCCATGCTGAAGTGTATTTGGACTGACCTCTTGTCCTTTAATTCTTCTCATACATATTACTTCAAGTTCCATAAGGACATAAGTACACTATACTTAAAATTCAGTATATTTGGAAAATAGAAGAACAAGGCTTAAAAATTCAGAGTTCTTTGAGGTTCTGCCCTAGGCTCCTTTCTCTTCTCACCTGTGCCTTAGTCCTGTCCAATCTCATTCATGTCCTCTCTTTGGGTACCACCTCTCTGGCGATGAGTCACAGACTAACATCTGTAGTCACACTTCTCTGAGTCTTGCAGCTGAGTGCTCCACAACATCCCAAAAGATATATCTTAGTTCACTACCAAGTTCCTCAGTACCACACAACCAGAACAAGCTCTCATCCTTCCATCACCCTCTCCAAACCTGGACCTCTTCCAGCATTCTTTATCTCAGCAATCGCTGCACCATCCAGGGCACAAGCCAGACATCCAGGCATCATCATTGACTCTCCCTTTTTCTCACCCTCATATTCAAGCTGTTTACAGTCCTAGTAATTTTGCCTCCTAAATGTCTCTTGAATCTATCAATCACCCTTTGTCTCTTCTGTCACCACCTTAATCCCAACACCCATCCCCTCTCACTTGACTACTTTAAGATGTCCAGTCAACCTTGACTTGGCTCCTTGTCTAATTAGATCAACTCATTGCAACTGGAGAAATTTCTAAATGCAATCTGATAGTGCTTCCCTGCATGCTTAAATTTACTTCAATAGTTCCCTGGGGATCTAAAAGACATACCAAAATTCTTATGTTATTGGCTGAATCATGTCCCCCCAAAAATTCATATGTTGAAGCCATAACCCACACAGTAGCTCAGAATGTGACTGTATTGGAGACAGGACCTTTCAAGAGGCAATTCATTTAAAATGAGGCCAGAAGAAATCAACACTGCCAACACCTTGATCTCAGAATTCCATTCTCCAAAACTGTAAAATAAAAAAAACTTAATTTCTATTATTTAAGCCACTCAGTTGGGGTGCTTTGTGATGCCAGCCCTAAGAAGGCATCTTCATCAGCCTACAACATCCTCCATGTTTTGTGGGCTGGTTTTAAAATAAGTCCACAATTTGCTTTGCCAATCCTTTCAAAAGGTAGAGCCAAGTTCCCCTCCCCTTGAGTGTGGGCAGGACTGAGTGGCTCACCTCTAACAAACAGAATGTGGTGGAGGTGACCGTGTGTGACTTCCCAGATTAGGACTTCAAAGGCATGGTGACTTCCTTCTTGCTCTCTTTCTCTTGCTCTGGGAGAAGCGAGCTGCATGTCATGAGGACTCTCAAGAAGCTCTATGGAGAGGTCCTATGGTGAGGACTGAGGCCTCCTGCCAATAGCCATGCATGTGAGCTCTCCTGTTAGCAGATCCCAAGTTCCAACCAGGCCTCCAGGGGACTGAAGCTCTCGCCAATGTCTTGACTGACTTCATGAGAGACCCTGAAGCAGAACCACTCAGCTAAGCTGCTCCTGAATTACTGACCCACAGGAGCTGTGAGATAATAAATGTTGTTTCAAGCCGTAAGTTTTGAGGCAATGTGTTATGCAATAGTAAATAACGAGTATGGCTCAACTTGCACTCCTCTTCTAGGCTTGCCTCTTACCACTCTCAATTACTCTCAGAGTTCTGGCCACTGGCTTTCTTGCCAGGCCTGAAACTCCCCATGCTCCCATCTTTCTAGAATGCATCCCTACTTTCTTCCTTATCTGAGTCCTACTCATATTTTTGATCACATGACAAGCATCAACTTCTCAGGGAAATTTTTTCTGACTCCTGGTCTAGCAAGCTGTTCTCATTAAATCATATTCCTTTCCCTCAGAGCACGTCCCCCAGCTTATTATTATTGTTCATTATGGTGAATACTGAATTGACGCCTGTCTTTCCCACTAGACTATAAGCTCCATGAGGCCAGAGAAGGTGCTGCTTTTGCTCACCTCTATGTTCCCTGTACCTACACAATTTAGTCAGTTAAAAAATAACTGTTGGATGGATGGATGGATGGAAAGAAGTTGGCCAATACCTACAGAGGAACAAACCTTACATTTCAGGATTGTCCTTCTGTTAAGTCTCCCAGTGACAGGGCCACCTGTGAACCCATAAACACTGTTCACCAATCTATAGCTAAACACGAGTTCACCAGGGCTCAGAAATCTATCCATTATTCACTCACCCTAAGACATTAAAAATGATCTTGTCTTCCTTTAGTATCTTCGTACAATTTATTTTTGAAATTCCATTATGTGTGCCAATGTTCATGAGTGAGGGGAGGAAAGGGACTCTTTCAAATCTAGAACAGATAAAAAAAGTAAAGCCCCCACAGGTACAGGGGTGGGGCAGCTAGGGTGATGGCCATATCTCCTCCTGTAGCTATGGGACATGATTAAAGAGGTTTGACATTGGGGGGGGGGGCGGCGGTGAGGGGTATGCAGGGCCAGCTCTTCTGGAGTAAAATAGAGCAACTGTGCAGATGGTGCCCTGCCCACAGTTTTGCCTGAACTGATGAGCCTTGAGAAAAGAAGGCCAAAGAGGAACATTGGTTATGAATCGGATAATCCTTCCCATACGGACAACAGCATGGCTAGCTCAGCGACCTTAGAGGAGAAAGCACCAACCCATTCTTTAAAGTAATTATTATAATTTTAAATAAAAATAGCTGCTTTTAGATCCAAGATTTTTATTAAATTAAACTTTTTAGCCTCACTTGGGCTGGCTTAACCTAGCTTGAATTTGTGTTGTTTGTAAGCATAGTTTATGAATGACTTTTTTTTTTTTTTTGTAAGAAAAGAAAACAAAACCAGAAGCCTGTTTATCTGGAGCCTCTTTATCTCAGGCTATTTTGCATGTATATGTATGTACATATATCTGTAATTTCTCCCTCGCACCAGGAAGGCTAGACTTGGGAAGAGCTTTTATTCATTATTTAATCAAGAAAAGAGCTTTAACTCAAACAAGAGCAGGAGGGAGGAGGCATCCGGGCAGGAGTGAAAGGAGCTGGGCAAGAGAGAACATTTTATAAACAGACTCTTGAGGTAAAAATCTGAACAAAAAGCAACAAACAGTTCCTTTCTACATTTCCCCCTCTTTCTTTCTTTCTTAAAGCTCTGACAGACTCAATTCCCTTTCTGCATAATCTCTCTTTCTGATGCTGTTCTGCATACTGAAGCATATCACCACTTGTTTGCCATCCAGGTTGCTCCTCCCTCTGGCTACAAACAGAGAGAAAAAGCCGGGCCCAGCCTCCAAGGGGCTGCCAATGCCTGCTGTCTTACCCCCAGCCCCTCCTTCCACTTCTACTCCAGTGATTTCACATCCTACAGCCCTCTCTACCGTAGGGACTCTTCCCCTCACCTGAGATGGTTTTCTGTGATTTAATTAATTTTGCAAGCAGCAGATGGTGGCCGTTACTCAGCCTCCATTCCACTGGGGTGAGACAAGGGGACCCGGCCCAACAGATCTCTGTGGACACCCACCACATGCCAGACCTCTTGCCAGCAATTGAAGTCTCACACTAACTCAGGGAAGGAGGGAGGAACTGAGGCTCTGAGAGACAGCTTCAAGCTGGCAGGATTCCTGAGTTTGGAACCAGCCCCGCCTTTCCACCATGATGAGCTCACTCTCTACCCAGTGTTTTTCACTTTTTCCCCATCAGAAAATATTCTTTTTGTGGTCTAAATCTCTACCCCCTTGTATTTCTCCCATTGTCTCTTTCCACTTAAACTAATTTATTAATTCAACAACTACTCATTGAGCCCCTGCTGTGCACAGCTCAGTGGAGGGGTGGAACATTCTAGTGGAGGAAGACAGGCAACAAACAAGCAGACATGTCCCATGTCAGATAGTGATGGTGCTAAATAAGGAAGAAGACCAAGCAGGGAAGAGAGGGTGAGGAGTGCTGGGTGGGGAAGTGGGGCTCGCCCTTCCATATTGGGTGGTCAGGGAGGCCTCATCAGAAAGTGACAGGTAAGAGCAGATCTGAAGGGCCGAAACCGGTTTGGCTCAGTGGATAGAGCGTCGGCCTGCACACTGAAAGGTCCCAGGTTCGATTCCGGTCAGGGGCGTGTGCCTGGGTTGCGGGCACATCCCCAGTGGGAGATGTGCAGGAGGCAGCTGATCGATGTCTCTCTTTCATGGATGTTTCTAACTTTCTATCTCTCTCCCTTCCTCTCTGTAAAAAATCAATAAAATATATTTTAAAAAAAAAAAGAGCAGATCTGAAGGAACTGAAAAATTCAGCTCTGGGGGGAAGAGGGTTTTAGACAGAAGGAACAGGAAGTGCAAGGGTGCTGAGGTCCTTACTGGTTTGAGGAACAGTGAGGGGAAGTGTGGCTGGAGTTGAACCATCAAGGAGGTGTGACAGGTGAGGCCAGACTGAAAAGGGCAAGAGATGAGGTCAGCAACGCAGGATGGAGAGCATAAGGTCTGCTGTTGTAACAACTTCTGTTTTTACCACAAGTGAGCTAAAAAGTTATTAGAAGCTTGTAAACAGAAGAGCGGCATGGTGAAACTTGACCACTCTGGTTGCTGTGTTAAAGCAGATGGGGTGGGTTAGAGACTAGGGATGAGGTTAGAGGTGGAATGATAATCAAGTGTGGTACAATCCTCAGGTGTAGTCAAGGTTCCCAAAAGTGGCAGCGCTGGAGCCCAGGTGGAATGACATGCAGTGCAAACTTCTTTCAGTGCCCAGTTAAGAAGAGATTCCAGCTTTGAGGGAGAGCCCAGACTCTGGGTTCCTGGAAGGCCAGCAGCTGGGGCTCATCAGGGAACCTGTGCAAATGAGAATCTAGGCCCCACTCATACCTCTGAGTCACATGGGCACTGTCCCCGGTCTCCGTGTGGTTCCTATATATATATATTACC
Organism: Myotis davidii; assembly: GCF_000327345.1. Taxonomy (NCBI): domain Eukaryota; kingdom Metazoa; phylum Chordata; class Mammalia; order Chiroptera; family Vespertilionidae; genus Myotis; species Myotis davidii. The sequence goes on from NW_006293313.1 coordinate 3,275,914, forward strand.
ATACCAGAAGCACCATCCGGAGACCCTCAGCCCTGCCTCCCAACTCCAATATGTGACGTCACCAGCCAGACCAGAGGCTCTGGAACACAGATATCTGGGGGTCCAATTATAGTGGGTACAGAGAGCTATCTGTCACAAAAGAGATGCTAAATCCATTTTATTTACTGACAGGCTGGTTAAACAGTCCATTTCCTTCATAATTTTTGTCTTCTGTAAATGGCAAGTCAAGTTACTCATTTTCCAAGGAAGATACTCTGAGGGAGACGCCAAGGCACCTGTTGTGGCTATTATGTCTTCCATGCATGCTAAACGGCCACACACAGGTTCACCACTGCAGGTCACACACTTGGTGGGAAGAAGCAAGTAAATGTAGGGCCATCACAGACTCTCGCCACCACCCCCCACACCCACCCATCCACCCACCCACCTGCACAGAGCCCTGAGCTGCTCTTAGACTAACAGACTGCCTCTGAATTGTCACCAGCCAGCATGCTTTGTAATGTAATGAATGAGAGTCCCTGGAAACATTGATTTTTTGATCCATGAGCATTTTCCTTTCTCCAGACTCACAGACAGGAGGAAAGGCATCCTTAGCAAGAAACCGGGGGCGGGGAAGGGGGGTGTGAGGAGACTGGGATTCTTGGTAGAG